>NC_080102.1:64921755-65231755 GCF_950005125.1 Chionomys nivalis
CAAGCACTGGTTTGCTACATGTGATAGCATTGTTAGATCTGAGATCAGTGTTCCTTTTCTCAGTACAAGCTTTAATTTGAAAGATAATCGTGTTCTTTCGAAAGATTATTAATTTCACTAAAGCTTTAGTAAGAAATGCACATAGGTTACTTTGGAAAGACAAGCAGTGGTTTGCTACGTGTGAAAGCACTGTTAGACTTTCAATCAATTTTCCTTTTCTCAGTACAAGCTTTATTTGAAAGATAATCGCGTGTTTACGAAAGTTTATTAATTTCACGAAAGCTTTAGTAAGGAACGATCACGGGCTTCTTTGTAAAGACAAGCAGTGGTTTGCTCCGTGTGAAAGCACTGTTAGAACTGAGATCAGGGTTTCTTTTCACAGTACAAGCTTTACTTTGAAAGATAAACGCGTTCTTTCGAAAGTTTATTATTTTCACGAAAGCTTTAGTAAGAAATGCACATGCGTTTCCTTGTAATGACAAGCAGTGGTTTGCTACATGTGAAAGCACTGTTAGAACTGAGATCAAAGTTCCTTTTCTCAGTACAAGCTTTACTTTGAAAGATAATCGCGTTCTTTCCAAAGTTTATTAATTTCACGAAAGCTTTAGTAAGAAATGCACATGCGTTTCTTTGTAACGACAAGCAGAGGTTTGCTACGTGTGAATGCACTGTTATAAATGAGATCAAAGTCCCATTTATAAGTACAAGCTTTACTTTGAAAGATAATCGCGTTCTTTCCAAAGTTTATTAATTTCAATAAAGCTTTAGTAAGAAATGCACATGGGTTTCTTTGGAAAGACAAGCAGTGGTTTGCTACGTGTGAAAGCACTGTTACACTTTCAATCAGTGTTCCTTTTCTCAGTACAATCTTTACTTTGAATGATGATCGCGTTCTTTCCAATGTTTATTAATTTCACTAAAGCTTTAGTAAGAAATGCACATGGGTTTCTTTGGAAGACAAGCAATGGTTTGCTACGTGTGAAAGCACTCTTAGACTTTCAATCAGTGTTCCTTTTCTCAGTACAAGCTTTACTTTGAAAGATAATCGCGTTCTTTCGAAAGATTATTAATTTCAGGAAAGCTTTACTAAGAAAGGCACATGCGTTTCTTTGTAACGAAAAGCAGTGTTTTGCTACGTGTGAAAGCACTGTTTGAACTGAGATCAGTGTTTCTTTTCTCAGTACAAGCTTTACTTTGAAAGATAATCGCGTTCTTTCGAAAGTTTATTAATTTCACGAAAGCTTTATTAAGAAAGACACATGCGTTTCTTTGTAATGACAAGCAGTGTTTTGGTACGTGTGAAAGCACTGTTTGAACTGAGATCAGTGTTTTTTTTCTCAGTAAAAGCTTTACTTTGAAAGATAATCGCGTTCTTTAGAAAGTTTATTAATTTCACGAAAGCTTTAGTAAGAAATGAACATGGGTTTCTTTGTAAAGAAGGGAAGTTGTTTGCTACGTGTGAAAGCACTGTTAGAGCTGAGATCAGTGTTTCTTTTCTCAGTACAAGCTTTACTTTGAATGATAATCGCGTTCTTTCGAAAGTTTATTAATTTCACGAAAGCTTTAGTAAGAAGTGCACATGCTTTTCTTTGTAACGACAAGCACTGGTTTGCTACATGTGAAAGCACTGTTAGAACTGAGATCAGTGTTCCTTTTCTCAGTACAAGCTTTACTTTGAAAGATAATCGCGTTCATTCGAAAGATTATTAATTTCACTAAAGCTTTAGTAAGAAATGCACATGGGTTTCTTTGGAAAGACAAGCAGTGGTTTGCTACGTGTGAAAGCACTGTTAGACTTTCAATCATTTTTCCTTTTCTCAGTACAAGCTTTATTTGAAAGATAATCGCGTGTTTACGAAAGTTTATTAATTTCACGAAAGCTTTAGAAAGGAACGATCATGGGCTTCTTTGTAAAGACAAGCAGTGGTTTGCTCCGTGTGAAAGCACTGTTAGAACTGAGATCAGTGTTTCTTTTCTCAGTACAAGCTTTACTTTGAAAGATAATCGCGTTCTTTCCAAAGTTTATTAATTTCAATAAAGCTTTAGTAAGAAATGCACATGGGTTTCTTTGGAAAGACAAGCAGTGGTTTGCTACGTGTGAAAGCACTGTTACACTTTCAATCAGTGTTCCTTTTCTCAGTACAATCTTTACTTTGAATGATGATCGCGTTCTTTCCAATGTTTATTAATTTCACTAAAGCTTTAGTAAGAAATGCACATGGGTTTCTTTGGAAAGACAAGCAATGGTTTGCTACGTGTGAAAGCACTCTTAGACTTTCAATCAGTGTTCCTTTTCTCAGTACAAGCTTTACTTTGAAAGATAATCGCGTTCTTTCGAAAGATTATTAATTTCAGGAAAGCTTTACTAAGAAAGGCACATGCGTTTCTTTGTAACGAAAAGCAGTGTTTTGCTACGTGTGAAAGCACTGTTTGAACTGAGATCAGTGTTTCTTTTCTCAGTACAAGCTTTACTTTGAAAGATAATCGCGTTCTTTCGAAAGTTTATTAATTTCACGAAAGCTTTATTAAGAAAGGCACATGCGTTTCTTTGTAATGACAAGCAGTGTTTTGGTACGTGTGAAAGCACTGTTTGAACTGAGATCAGTGTTTTTTTTCTCAGTAAAAGCTTTACTTTGAAAGATAATCGCGTTCTTTAGAAAGTTTATTAATTTCACGAAAGCTTTAGTAAGAAATGAACATGGGTTTCTTTGTAAAGAAGGGAAGTTGTTTGCTACGTGTGAAAGCACTGTTAGAACTGAGATCAGTGTTTCTTTTCTCAGTACAAGCTTTACTTTGAATGATAATCGCGTTCTTTCGGAAGTTTATTAATTTCACGAAAGCTTTAGTAAGAAGTGCACATGCTTTTCTTTGTAACGACAAGCACTGGTTTGCTACATGTGAAAGCACTGTTAGAACTGAGATCAGTGTTCCTTTTCTCAGTACAAGCTTTACTTTGAAAGATAATCGCGTTCATTCGAAAGATTATTAATTTCACTAAAGCTTTAGTAAGAAATGCACATGGGTTTCTTTGGAAAGAAAAGCAGTGGTTTGCTATGTGTGAAAGCACTGTTAGACTTTCAATCAATTTTCCTTTTCTCAGTACAAGCTTTATTTGAAAGATAATCGCGTGTTTACGAAAGTTTATTAATTTCACGAAAGCTTTAGAAAGGAACGATCATGGGCTTCTTTGTAAAGACAAGCAGTGGTTTGCTCCGTGTGAAAGCACTGTTAGAACTGAGATCAGTGTTTCTTTTCTCAGTACAATCTTTACTTTGAATGATGATCGCGTTCTTTCCAAAGTTTATTAATTTAAAGAAAGCTTTAGTAAGAAATGCACATGGGTTTCTTTGGAAAGACAAGCAGTGGTTTGCTACGTGTGAAAGCACTGTTAGAACTGAGATCAGTGTTCCTTTTCTCAGTACAAGCTTTACTTTGAAAGATAATCGCGTTCTTTCGAAAGATTATTAATTTCAGTAAAGCTTTAGTAAGAAAGGCACATGCGTTTCTTTGTAACGAAAAGCAGTGTTTTGCTACGTGTGAAAGCACTGTTAGAACTGAGATCAGTGTTTCTTTTCTCAGTACAAGCTTTACTTTGAAAGATAATCGTGTTCTTTCGAAAGTTTATTACTTTCACGAAAGCTTTATTAAGAAAGGCACATGCGTTTCTTTGTAATGACAAGCATTGTTTTGTTACTAGTGAAAGCACTGTTTGAACTGAGATCAGTGTTTCTTTTTTCAGTACAAGCTTTACTTTGAAAGATAAACGCGTTCTTTCGAAAGTTTATTAATTTCACGAAAGCTTTAGTAAGAAACGAACATGGGCTTCTTTGTAAAGACAAGCAGTGGTTTGCTCCGTGTGAAAGCACTTTTAAAACTGAGATCAGTTTTCCCTTTCTCAGTACATGCTTTACTTTGAAAGATAATCGCTTTCTTTCAAAAGATTATTAATTTCACGAAAGCTTTAGTAAGAAATGCACATGGGTTTCTTTGGAAAGACAAGCAGTGGTTTGCTACGTGTGAAAGCACTGTTAGAAATGAGATCAAAGTCAGTTTTATCAGTACAAGCTTTACTTTGAAAGATAATCGCGTTCCTTCCAAAGTTTATTAATTTCACTAAAGCTTTAGTAAGAAATGCACATGGGTTTCTTTGGAAAGACAAGCAGTGGTTTGCTACGTGTAAAAGCACTGTTACACTTTCAATCAGTGTTCCTTTTCTCAGTACAATCTTTACTTTGAATGATGATCGCGTTCTTTCCAATGTTTATTAATTTCACTAAGCTTTAGTAAGAAATGCACATGGGTTTCTTTGGAAAGACAAGCAGTGGTTTGCTACGTGTGAAAGCACTGTTAGAACTGAGATCAGTGTTCCTTTTCTCGGTACAAGCTTACTTTGAAAGATAATCGCGTTCTTTCGAAAGATTATTAATTTCAGGAAAGCTTTACTAAGAAAGGCACATGCGTTTCTTTGTAACGAAAAGCAGTGTTTTGCTATGTGTGAAAGCACTGTTAGAACTGAGATCAGTGTTTCTTTTCTCAGTACAAGCTTTACTTTGAATGATAATCACGTTCTTTCGAAAGTTTATTAATTTCACGAAAGCTTTAGTAAGAAGTGCACATGCTTTTCTTTGTAACAACAAGCACTGGTTTGCTACATGTGAAAGCACTGTTAGAACTGAGATCAGTGTTCCTTTTCTCAGTACAAGCTTTACTTTGAAAGATAATCACGTTCTTTCGAAAGATTATTAATTTCACTAAAGCTTTAGTAAGAAATGCACATGGGTTTCTTTGGAAAGACAAGCAGTGGTTTGCTACGTGTGAAAGCACTGTTAGACTTTCAATCAATTTTCCTTTTCTCAGTACAAGCTTTATTTGAAAGATAATCGCGTGTTTACGAAAGTTTATTAATTTCACGAAAGCTTTAGTAAGGAACGAACATGGGCTTCTTTGTAAAGACAAGCAGTGGTTTGCTCTGTGTGAAAGCACTGTTAGAACTGAGTTCAGTTTTCCCTTTCTCAGTACAAGCTTTAGTTTGAAAGATAATCACGTTCTTTCGAAAGTTTACTAATTTCATGAAAGCTTTAGTAAGAAATGCACATGCGTTTCTTTGTAATGACAAGCAGTGTTTTGGTACGTGTGAAAGCACTGTTAGAACTGAGATCAGTGTTGCTTTTCTCAGTACAAGCTTTACTTTGAAAGATAATCGCGTTCTTTTGAAAGTTTATTAATTTCACGAAAGCTTTAGTAAGAAACGCTCATGCGTTTCTTTGTAAAGACAAGCAGTTGTTTGCTACGTGTGAAAGCATTGTTAGAACTGAGATCAGTGTTTCTTTTCTCAGTACAAGCTTTACTTTGAAAGATAATCACGTTCTTTCGAAAGTTTATTAATTTCACGAATGCTTTAGTAAGAAACGCACATGGGTGTCTTTGGAAAGACAAGCAGTGGTTTGCTACGTGTGAAAGCACTGTTAGAACTGAGATCAGTGTTCCTTTTCTCAGTACAAGCTTTACTTTGAAAGATAATTGCGTTCTTTCGAAAGATTATTAATTTCAGGAAAGCTTTAGTAAGAAAGGCACATGCGTTTCTTTGTAATGAAAAGCAGTGTTTTGCTACGTGTGAAAGCACTGTTAGAACTGAGATCAGTGTTTCTTTTCTCAGTACAAGCTTTACTTTGAAAGATAATCGCATTCTTTCGAAAGTTTATTACTTTCACGAAAGCTTTATTAAGAAATGCACATGCGTTTCCTTGTAATGACAAGCAGTGGTTTGCTACATGTGAAAGCACTGTTAGAACTGAGATCAAAGTTCCTTTTCTCAGTACAAGCTTTACTTTGAAAGATAATCGCGTTCTTTCCAAAGTTTATTAATTTCACGAAAGCTTTAGTAAGAAATGCACATGCGTTTCTTTGTAACGACAAGCAGTGGTTTGCTACGTGTGAATGCACTGTTATAAATGAGATCAAAGTCCCATTTATAAGTACAAGCTTTACTTTGAAAGATAATCGCGTTCTTTCCAAAGTTTATTAATTTCAATAAAGCTTTAGTAAGAAATGCACATGGGTTTCTTTGGAAAGACAAGCAGTGGTTTGCTACGTGTGAAAGCACTGTTACACTTTCAATCAGTGTTCCTTTTCTCAGTACAATCTTTACTTTGAATGATGATCGCGTTCTTTCCAATGTTTATTAATTTCACTAAAGCTTTAGTAAGAAATGCACATGGGTTTCTTTGGAAGACAAGCAATGGTTTGCTACGTGTGAAAGCACTCTTAGACTTTCAATCAGTGTTCCTTTTCTCAGTACAAGCTTTACTTTGAAAGATAATCGCGTTCTTTCGAAAGATTATTAATTTCAGGAAAGCTTTACTAAGAAAGGCACATGCGTTTCTTTGTAACGAAAAGCAGTGTTTTGCTACGTGTGAAAGCACTGTTTGAACTGAGATCAGTGTTTCTTTTCTCAGTACAAGCTTTACTTTGAAAGATAATCGCGTTCTTTCGAAAGTTTATTAATTTCACGAAAGCTTTATTAAGAAAGGCACATGCGTTTCTTTGTAATGACAAGCAGTGTTTTGGTACGTGTGAAAGCACTGTTTGAACTGAGATCAGTGTTTTTTTTCTCAGTAAAAGCTTTACTTTGAAAGATAATCGCGTTCTTTAGAAAGTTTATTAATTTCACGAAAGCTTTAGTAAGAAATGAACATGGGTTTCTTTGTAAAGAAGGGAAGTTGTTTGCTACGTGTGAAAGCACTGTTAGAGCTGAGATCAGTGTTTCTTTTCTCAGTACAAGCTTTACTTTGAATGATAATCGCGTTCTTTCGAAAGTTTATTAATTTCACCAAAGCTTTAGTAAGAAGTGCACATGCTTTTCTTTGTAACGACAAGCACTGGTTTGCTAAATGTGAAAGCACTGTTAGAACTGAGATCAGTGTTCCTTTTCTCAGTACAAGCTTTACTTTGAAAGATAATCGCGTTCATTCGAAAGATTATTAATTTCACTAAAGCTTTAGTAAGAAATGCACATGGGTTTCTTTGGAAAGACAAGCAGTGGTTTGCTACGTGTGAAAGCACTGTTAGACTTTCAATCATTTTTCCTTTTCTCAGTACAAGCTTTATTTGAAAGATAATCGCGTGTTTACGAAAGTTTATTAATTTCACGAAAGCTTTAGAAAGGAACGATGATGGGCTTCTTTGTAAAGACAAGCAGTGGTTTGCTCCGTGTGAAAGCACTGTTAGAACTGAGATCAGTGTTTCTTTTCTCAGTACAAGCTTTACTTTGAAAGATAATCGCGTTCTTTCCAAAGTTTATTAATTTCAATAAAGCTTTAGTAAGAAATGCACATGGGTTTCTTTGGAAAGACAAGCAGTGGTTTGCTACGTGTGAAAGCACTGTTACACTTTCAATCAGTGTTCCTTTTCTCAGTACAATCTTTACTTTGAATGATGATCGCGTTCTTTCCAATGTTTATTAATTTCACTAAAGCTTTAGTAAGAAATGCACATGGGTTTCTTTGGAAAGACAAGCAATGGTTTGCTACGTGTGAAAGCACTCTTAGACTTTCAATCAGTGTTCCTTTTCTCAGTACAAGCTTTACTTTGAAAGATAATCGCGTTCTTTCGAAAGATTATTAATTTCAGGAAAGCTTTACTAAGAAAGGCACATGCGTTTCTTTGTAACGAAAAGCAGTGTTTTGCTACGTGTGAAAGCACTGTTTGAACTGAGATCAGTGTTTCTTTTCTCAGTACAAGCTTTACTTTGAAAGATAATCGCGTTCTTTCGAAAGTTTATTAATTTCACGAAAGCTTTATTAAGAAAGGCACATGCGTTTCTTTGTAATGACAAGCAGTGTTTTGGTACGTGTGAAAGCACTGTTTGAACTGAGATCAGTGTTTTTTTTCTCAGTAAAAGCTTTACTTTGAAAGATAATCGCGTTCTTTAGAAAGTTTATTAATTTCACGAAAGCTTTAGTAAGAAATGAACATGGGTTTCTTTGTAAAGAAGGGAAGTTGTTTGCTACGTGTGAAAGCACTGTTAGAACTGAGATCAGTGTTTCTTTTCTCAGTACAAGCTTTACTTTGAATGATAATCGCGTTCTTTCGGAAGTTTATTAATTTCACGAAAGCTTTAGTAAGAAGTGCACATGCTTTTCTTTGTAACGACAAGCACTGGTTTGCTACATGTGAAAGCACTGTTAGAACTGAGATCAGTGTTCCTTTTCTCAGTACAAGCTTTACTTTGAAAGATAATCGCGTTCATTCGAAAGATTATTAATTTCACTAAAGCTTTAGTAAGAAATGCACATGGGTTTCTTTGGAAAGAAAAGCAGTGGTTTGCTATGTGTGAAAGCACTGTTAGACTTTCAATCAATTTTCCTTTTCTCAGTACAAGCTTTATTTGAAAGATAATCGCGTGTTTACGAAAGTTTATTAATTTCACGAAAGCTTTAGAAAGGAACGATCATGGGCTTCTTTGTAAAGACAAGCAGTGGTTTGCTCCGTGTGAAAGCACTGTTAGAACTGAGATCAGTGTTTCTTTTCTCAGTACAATCTTTACTTTGAATGATGATCGCGTTCTTTCCAAAGTTTATTAATTTAAAGAAAGCTTTAGTAAGAAATGCACATGGGTTTCTTTGGAAAGACAAGCAGTGGTTTGCTACGTGTGAAAGCACTGTTAGAACTGAGATCAGTGTTCCTTTTCTCAGTACAAGCTTTACTTTGAAAGATAATCGCGTTCTTTCGAAAGATTATTAATTTCAGTAAAGCTTTAGTAAGAAAGGCACATGCGTTTCTTTGTAACGAAAAGCAGTGTTTTGCTACGTGTGAAAGCACTGTTAGAACTGAGATCAGTGTTTCTTTTCTCAGTACAAGCTTTACTTTGAAAGATAATCGTGTTCTTTCGAAAGTTTATTACTTTCACGAAAGCTTTATTAAGAAAGGCACATGCGTTTCTTTGTAATGACAAGCATTGTTTTGTTACTAGTGAAAGCACTGTTTGAACTGAGATCAGTGTTTCTTTTTTCAGTACAAGCTTTACTTTGAAAGATAAACGCGTTCTTTCGAAAGTTTATTAATTTCACGAAAGCTTTAGTAAGAAACGAACATGGGCTTCTTTGTAAAGACAAGCAGTGGTTTGCTCCGTGTGAAAGCACTTTTAAAACTGAGATCAGTTTTCCCTTTCTCAGTACATGCTTTACTTTGAAAGATAATCGCTTTCTTTCAAAAGATTATTAATTTCACGAAAGCTTTAGTAAGAAATGCACATGGGTTTCTTTGGAAAGACAAGCAGTGGTTTGCTACGTGTGAAAGCACTGTTAGAAATGAGATCAAAGTCAGTTTTATCAGTACAAGCTTTACTTTGAAAGATAATCGCGTTCCTTCCAAAGTTTATTAATTTCACTAAAGCTTTAGTAAGAAATGCACATGGGTTTCTTTGGAAAGACAAGCAGTGGTTTGCTACGTGTAAAAGCACTGTTACACTTTCAATCAGTGTTCCTTTTCTCAGTACAATCTTTACTTTGAATGATGATCGCGTTCTTTCCAATGTTTATTAATTTCACTAAGCTTTAGTAAGAAATGCACATGGGTTTCTTTGGAAAGACAAGCAGTGGTTTGCTACGTGTGAAAGCACTGTTAGAACTGAGATCAGTGTTCCTTTTCTCGGTACAAGCTTACTTTGAAAGATAATCGCGTTCTTTCGAAAGATTATTAATTTCAGGAAAGCTTTACTAAGAAAGGCACATGCGTTTCTTTGTAACGAAAAGCAGTGTTTTGCTATGTGTGAAAGCACTGTTAGAACTGAGATCAGTGTTTCTTTTCTCAGTACAAGCTTTACTTTGAATGATAATCACGTTCTTTCGAAAGTTTATTAATTTCACGAAAGCTTTAGTAAGAAGTGCACATGCTTTTCTTTGTAACAACAAGCACTGGTTTGCTACATGTGAAAGCACTGTTAGAACTGAGATCAGTGTTCCTTTTCTCAGTACAAGCTTTACTTTGAAAGATAATCACGTTCTTTCGAAAGATTATTAATTTCACTAAAGCTTTAGTAAGAAATGCACATGGGTTTCTTTGGAAAGACAAGCAGTGGTTTGCTACGTGTGAAAGCACTGTTAGACTTTCAATCAATTTTCCTTTTCTCAGTACAAGCTTTATTTGAAAGATAATCGCGTGTTTACGAAAGTTTATTAATTTCACGAAAGCTTTAGTAAGGAACGAACATGGGCTTCTTTGTAAAGACAAGCAGTGGTTTGCTCTGTGTGAAAGCACTGTTAGAACTGAGTTCAGTTTTCCCTTTCTCAGTACAAGCTTTAGTTTGAAAGATAATCACGTTCTTTCGAAAGTTTACTAATTTCATGAAAGCTTTTGTAAGAAATGCACATGCGTTTCTTTGTAATGACAAGCAGTGTTTTGGTACGTGTGAAAGCACTGTTAGAACTGAGATCAGTGTTGCTTTTCTCAGTACAAGCTTTACTTTGAAAGATAATCGCGTTCTTTTGAAAGTTTATTAATTTCACGAAAGCTTTAGTAAGAAACGCTCATGCGTTTCTTTGTAAAGACAAGCAGTTGTTTGCTACGTGTGAAAGCACTGTTAGAACTGAGATCAGTGTTTCTTTTCTCAGTACAAGCTTTACTTTGAAAGATAATCACGTTCTTTCGAAAGTTTATTAATTTCACGAATGCTTTAGTAAGAAACGCACATGGGTGTCTTTGGAAAGACAAGCAGTGGTTTGCTACGTGTGAAAGCACTGTTAGAACTGAGATCAGTGTTCCTTTTCTCAGTACAAGCTTTACTTTGAAAGATAATTGCGTTCTTTCGAAAGATTATTAATTTCAGGAAAGCTTTAGTAAGAAAGGCACATGCGTTTCTTTGTAATGAAAAGCAGTGTTTTGCTACGTGTGAAAGCACTGTTAGAACTGAGATCAGTGTTTCTTTTCTCAGTACAAGCTTTACTTTGAAAGATAATCGCATTCTTTCGAAAGTTTATTACTTTCACGAAAGCTTTATTAAGAAATGCACATGCGTTTCCTTGTAATGACAAGCAGTGGTTTGCTACATGTGAAAGCACTGTTAGAACTGAGATCAAAGTTCCTTTTCTCAGTACAAGCTTTACTTTGAAAGATAATCGCGTTCTTTCCAAAGTTTATTAATTTCACGAAAGCTTTAGTAAGAAATGCACATGCGTTTCTTTGTAACGACAAGCAGTGGTTTGCTACGTGTGAATGCACTGTTATAAATGAGATCAAAGTCCCATTTATAAGTACAAGCTTTACTTTGAAAGATAATCGCGTTCTTTCCAAAGTTTATTAATTTCAATAAAGCTTTAGTAAGAAATGCACATGGGTTTCTTTGGAAAGACAAGCAGTGGTTTGCTACGTGTGAAAGCACTGTTACACTTTCAATCAGTGTTCCTTTTCTCAGTACAATCTTTACTTTGAATGATGATCGCGTTCTTTCCAATGTTTATTAATTTCACTAAAGCTTTAGTAAGAAATGCACATGGGTTTCTTTGGAAGACAAGCAATGGTTTGCTACGTGTGAAAGCACTCTTAGACTTTCAATCAGTGTTCCTTTTCTCAGTACAAGCTTTACTTTGAAAGATAATCGCGTTCTTTCGAAAGATTATTAATTTCAGGAAAGCTTTACTAAGAAAGGCACATGCGTTTCTTTGTAACGAAAAGCAGTGTTTTGCTACGTGTGAAAGCACTGTTTGAACTGAGATCAGTGTTTCTTTTCTCAGTACAAGCTTTACTTTGAAAGATAATCGCGTTCTTTCGAAAGTTTATTAATTTCACGAAAGCTTTATTAAGAAAGGCACATGCGTTTCTTTGTAATGACAAGCAGTGTTTTGGTACGTGTGAAAGCACTGTTTGAACTGAGATCAGTGTTTTTTTTCTCAGTAAAAGCTTTACTTTGAAAGATAATCGCGTTCTTTAGAAAGTTTATTAATTTCACGAAAGCTTTAGTAAGAAATGAACATGGGTTTCTTTGTAAAGAAGGGAAGTTGTTTGCTACGTGTGAAAGCACTGTTAGAGCTGAGATCAGTGTTTCTTTTCTCAGTACAAGCTTTACTTTGAATGATAATCGCGTTCTTTCGAAAGTTTATTAATTTCACCAAAGCTTTAGTAAGAAGTGCACATGCTTTTCTTTGTAACGACAAGCACTGGTTTGCTAAATGTGAAAGCACTGTTAGAACTGAGATCAGTGTTCCTTTTCTCAGTACAAGCTTTACTTTGAAAGATAATCGCGTTCATTCGAAAGATTATTAATTTCACTAAAGCTTTAGTAAGAAATGCACATGGGTTTCTTTGGAAAGACAAGCAGTGGTTTGCTACGTGTGAAAGCACTGTTAGACTTTCAATCATTTTTCCTTTTCTCAGTACAAGCTTTATTTGAAAGATAATCGCGTGTTTACGAAAGTTTATTAATTTCACGAAAGCTTTAGAAAGGAACGATCATGGGCTTCTTTGTAAAGACAAGCAGTGGTTTGCTCCGTGTGAAAGCACTGTTAGAACTGAGATCAGTGTTTCTTTTCTCAGTACAAGCTTTACTTTGAAAGATAATCGCGTTCTTTCCAAAGTTTATTAATTTCAATAAAGCTTTAGTAAGAAATGCACATGGGTTTCTTTGGAAAGACAAGCAGTGGTTTGCTACGTGTGAAAGCACTGTTACACTTTCAATCAGTGTTCATTTTCTCAGTACAATCTTTACTTTGAATGATGATCGCGTTCTTTCCAATGTTTATTAATTTCACTAAAGCTTTAGTAAGAAATGCACATGGGTTTCTTTGGAAAGACAAGCAATGGTTTGCTACGTGTGAAAGCACTCTTAGACTTTCAATCAGTGTTCCTTTTCTCAGTACAAGCTTTACTTTGAAAGATAATCGCGTTCTTTCGAAAGATTATTAATTTCAGGAAAGCTTTACTAAGAAAGGCACATGCGTTTCTTTGTAACGAAAAGCAGTGTTTTGCTACGTGTGAAAGCACTGTTTGAACTGAGATCAGTGTTTCTTTTCTCAGTACAAGCTTTACTTTGAAAGATAATCGCGTTCTTTCGAAAGTTTATTAATTTCACGAAAGCTTTATTAAGAAAGGCACATGCGTTTCTTTGTAATGACAAGCAGTGTTTTGGTACGTGTGAAAGCACTGTTTGAACTGAGATCAGTGTTTTTTTTCTCAGTAAAAGCTTTACTTTGAAAGATAATCGCGTTCTTTAGAAAGTTTATTAATTTCACGAAAGCTTTAGTAAGAAATGAACATGGGTTTCTTTGTAAAGAAGGGAAGTTGTTTGCTACGTGTGAAAGCACGGTTAGAACTGAGATCAGTGTTTCTTTTCTCAGTACAAGCTTTACTTTGAATGATAATCGCGTTCTTTCGGAAGTTTATTAATTTCACGAAAGCTTTAGTAAGAAGTGCACATGCTTTTCTTTGTAACGACAAGCACTGGTTTGCTACATGTGAAAGCACTGTTAGAACTGAGATCAGTGTTCCTTTTCTCAGTACAAGCTTTACTTTGAAAGATAATCGCGTTCATTCGAAAGATTATTAATTTCACTAAAGCTTTAGTAAGAAATGCACATGGGTTTCTTTGGAAAGAAAAGCAGTGGTTTGCTATGTGTGAAAGCACTGTTAGACTTTCAATCAATTTTCCTTTTCTCAGTACAAGCTTTATTTGAAAGATAATCGCGTGTTTACGAAAGTTTATTAATTTCACGAAAGCTTTAGAAAGGAACGATCATGGGCTTCTTTGTAAAGACAAGCAGTGGTTTGCTCCGTGTGAAAGCACTGTTAGAACTGAGATCAGTGTTTCTTTTCTCAGTACAATCTTTACTTTGAATGATGATCGCGTTCTTTCCAAAGTTTATTAATTTAAAGAAAGCTTTAGTAAGAAATGCACATGGGTTTCTTTGGAAAGACAAGCAGTGGTTTGCTACGTGTGAAAGCACTGTTAGAACTGAGATCAGTGTTCCTTTTCTCAGTACAAGCTTTACTTTGAAAGATAATCGCGTTCTTTCGAAAGATTATTAATTTCAGTAAAGCTTTAGTAAGAAAGGCACATGCGTTTCTTTGTAACGAAAAGCAGTGTTTTGCTACGTGTGAAAGCACTGTTAGAACTGAGATCAGTGTTTCTTTTCTCAGTACAAGCTTTACTTTGAAAGATAATCGTGTTCTTTCGAAAGTTTATTACTTTCACGAAAGCTTTATTAAGAAAGGCACATGCGTTTCTTTGTAATGACAAGCATTGTTTTGTTACTAGTGAAAGCACTGTTTGAACTGAGATCAGTGTTTCTTTTTTCAGTACAAGCTTTACTTTGAAAGATAAACGCGTTCTTTCGAAAGTTTATTAATTTCACGAAAGCTTTAGTAAGAAACGAACATGGGCTTCTTTGTAAAGACAAGCAGTGGTTTGCTCCGTGTGAAAGCACTTTTAAAACTGAGATCAGTTTTCCCTTTCTCAGTACATGCTTTACTTTGAAAGATAATCGCTTTCTTTCAAAAGATTATTAATTTCACGAAAGCTTTAGTAAGAAATGCACATGGGTTTCTTTGGAAAGACAAGCAGTGGTTTGCTACGTGTGAAAGCACTGTTAGAAATGAGATCAAAGTCAGTTTTATCAGTACAAGCTTTACTTTGAAAGATAATCGCGTTCCTTCCAAAGTTTATTAATTTCACTAAAGCTTTAGTAAGAAATGCACATGGGTTTCTTTGGAAAGACAAGCAGTGGTTTGCTACGTGTAAAAGCACTGTTACACTTTCAATCAGTGTTCCTTTTCTCAGTACAATCTTTACTTTGAATGATGATCGCGTTCTTTCCAATGTTTATTAATTTCACTAAGCTTTAGTAAGAAATGCACATGGGTTTCTTTGGAAAGACAAGCAGTGGTTTGCTACGTGTGAAAGCACTGTTAGAACTGAGATCAGTGTTCCTTTTCTCGGTACAAGCTTACTTTGAAAGATAATCGCGTTCTTTCGAAAGATTATTAATTTCAGGAAAGCTTTACTAAGAAAGGCACATGCGTTTCTTTGTAACGAAAAGCAGTGTTTTGCTATGTGTGAAAGCACTGTTAGACTTTCAATCAATTTTCCTTTTCTCAGTACAAGCTTTATTTGAAAGCTAATCGCGTGTTTACGAAAGTTTATTAATTTCACGAAAGCTTTAGTAAGGAACGAACATGGGCTTCTTTGTAAAGACAAGCAGTGGTTTGCTCTGTGTGAAAGCACTGTTAGAACTGAGTTCAGTTTTCCCTTTCTCAGTACAAGCTTTAGTTTGAAAGATAATCACGTTCTTTCGAAAGTTTACTAATTTCATGAAAGCTTTAGTAAGAAATGCACATGCGTTTCTTTGTAATGACAAGCAGTGTTTTGGTACGTGTGAAAGTACTGTTAGAACTGAGATCAGTGTTGCTTTTCTCAGTACAAGCTTTACTTTGAAAGATAATCGCGTTCTTTTGAAAGTTTATTAATTTCACGAAAGCTTTAGTAAGAAACGCTCATGCGTTTCTTTGTAAAGACAAGCAGTTGTTTGCTACGTGTGAAAGCACTGTTAGAACTGAGATCAGTGTTTCTTTTCTCAGTACAAGCTTTACTTTGAAAGATAATCACGTTCTTTCGAAAGTTTATTAATTTCACGAATGCTTTAGTAAGAAACGCACATGGGTGTCTTTGGAAAGACAAGCAGTGGTTTGCTACGTGTGAAAGCACTGTTAGAACTGAGATCAGTGTTCCTTTTCTCAGTACAAGCTTTACTTTGAAAGATAATTGCGTTCTTTCGAAAGATTATTAATTTCAGGAAAGCTTTAGTAAGAAAGGCACATGCGTTTCTTTGTAATGAAAAGCAGTGTTTTGCTACGTGTGAAAGCACTGTTAGAACTGAGATCAGTGTTTCTTTTCTCAGTACAAGCTTTACTTTGAAAGATAATCGCATTCTTTCGAAAGTTTATTACTTTCACGAAAGCTTTATTAAGAAAGGCACATGCGTTTCTTTGTAATGACAAGCAGTGTTTTGTTACTAGTGAAAGCACTGTTTGAACTGAGATCAGTGTTTCTTTTTTCAGTACAAGCTTTACTTTGAAAGATAAATGCGTTCTTTCAAAAGTTTATTAATTTCACGAAAGCTTTAGTAAGAAACGAACATGGGCTTCTTTGTAAAGACAAGCAGTGGTTTGCTCCGTGTGAAAGCACTGTTAAAACTGAGATCAGTTTTCCCTTTCTCAGTACATGCTTTACTTTGAAAGATAATCGCTTTCTTTCACAAGATTATTAATTTCAAGAAAGCTTTAGTAAGAAACGCACATGCGTTTCTTTGTAACGACAGGCAGTGGTTTGCTACGTGTGAAAGCACTGTTTGAACTGAGATCAGTGTTTTTTTCCTCAGTAAAAGCTTTACTTTGGAAGATAATTGCGTTCTTTCGAACGTTTATTAATTTCACGAAAGTTTTAGTAATAAATGCACATGGGTTTCTTTGGAAAGACAAGCCGTGGTTTGCTACGTGAGAAAGCACTGTTAGAAATGAGATCAAAGTCAGTTTTATCAGTACAAGCTTTACTTTCAAAGATAATCGCGTTCTCTCCAAAGTTTATTAATTTCTCTAAAGCTTTAGTAATAAATGCACATGGGTTTCTTTGGAAAGACAAGCAGTTGTTTGCTACGTGTGAACGCACTCTTAGACTTTCAATCAGTGTTCCTTTTCTCAGTACAGGTTTACTTTGAAAGATAATCGCATTCTTTCGAAAGTTTATTAATTTCACGAAAGCTTTAGTAAGAAACGCACATGCTTCCTTGTAAAGACAAGCAGTGGTTTGCTACATGTGAAAGCACTGTTAGAACTGAGATCAGTGTTCCTTTTCTCAGTACAAACTTTACTTTGAAAGATAATCGCGTTCTTTCGAAAGTTTATTAATTTCACGAAAGCTTTAGTAAGAAATGCACATGGGTTTCTTTGGAAAGACAAGCAGTGGTTTGCTACGTGTGAAAGCACTGTTAGACTTTCTATCAGTGTTCCTTTTCTCAGTACAAGCTTTACTTTGAAAGATAATCGCGTTCTTTCGAACGTTTATTAATTTCACGAAAGCTTTAGTAAGAAACGCACATGCTTCCTTGTAAAGACAAGCAGTGTTTTTCTACGTGTGAAAGCACTGTTTGAACTGAGATCAGTGTTTCTTTTCTCAGTACAAGCTTTACTTTGAAAGATAATCGCGTTCTTTCGAAAGTTTATTAATATCACGAAAGCTTTAGTAAGAAATGCACATGCGTTTCCTTGTAATGACAAGCAGTGGTTTGCTACATGTGAAAGCACTGGTAGAACTGAGATCAAAGTTCCTTTTCTCAGTACAAGCTTTACTTGGAAAGATAATCGCGTTCTTTCCAAAGTTTATTAATTTCACGAAAGCTTTAGTAAGAAATGCACATGGGTTTCTTTGGAAAGACAAGTAGTGGTTTGCTACATGTGAAAGCACTAATAGACTTTCAATCAGTGTTCCTTTTCTCAGTACAAGCTTTACTTTGAAAGATAATCCCGTTTTTTCGAAAGTTTATTAATTTCAAGATAGCTTTAGTAAGAAAGACACATGTGTTTTTTGGAAAGACAAGCAGTGGTTTGCTACGTGTGAAAGCACTGTTTGAACTGAGATCAGTGTTTCTTTTCTCAGTACAATCTTTACTTTGAATGATGATCGCGTTCTTTCCAAACTTTATTAATTTAAAGAAAGCTTTAGTAAGAAATGCACATGGGTTTCTTTGGAAAGACAAGCAGTGGTTTGCTACGTGTGAAAGCACTGTTAGAACTGAGATCAGTGTTCCTTTTCTCAGTACAAGCTTTACTTTGAAAGATAATCGCGTTCTTTCGAAAGATTATTAATTTCAGTAAAGCTTTAGTAAGAAAGGCACATGCGTTTCTTTGTAACGAAAAGCAGTGTTTTGCTACGTGTGAAAGCACTGTTAGAACTGAGATCAGTGTTTCTTTTCTCAGTACAAGCTTTACTTTGAAAGATAATCGCGTTCTTTCGAAAGTTTATTACTTTCACGAAAGCTTTAGTAAGAAACGAACATGGGCTTCTTTGTAAAGACAAGCAGTGGTTTGCTCCGTGTGAAAGCACTTTTAAAACTGAGATCAGTTTTCCCTTTCTCAGTACATGCTTTACTTTGAAAGATAATCGCTTTCTTTCAAAAGATTATGAATTTCACGAAAGCTTTAGTAAGAAATGCACATGGGTTTCTTTGGAAAGACAAGCAGTGGTTTGCTACGTGTGAAAGCACTGTTAGAAATGAGATCAAAGTCAGTTTTATCAGTACAAGCTTTACTTTGAAAGATAATCGCGTTCCTTCCAAAGTTTATTAATTTCACTAAAGCTTTAGTAAGAAATGCACATGGGTTTCTTTGGAAAGACAAGCAGTGGTTTGCTACGTGTAAAAGCACTGTTACACTTTCAATCAGTGTTCCTTTTCTCAGTACAATCTTTACTTTGAATGATGATCGCGTTCTTTCCAATGTTTATTAATTTCACTAAGCTTTAGTAAGAAATGCACATGGGTTTCTTTGGAAAGACAAGCAGTGGTTTGCTACGTGTGAAAGCACTGTTAGAACTGAGATCAGTGTTCCTTTTCTCGGTACAAGCTTACTTTGAAAGATAATCGCGTTCTTTCGAAAGATTATTAATTTCAGGAAAGCTTTACTAAGAAAGGCACATGCGTTTCTTTGTAACGAAAAGCAGTGTTTTGCTATGTGTGAAAGCACTGTTAGAACTGAGATCAGTGTTTCTTTTCTCAGTACAAGCTTTACTTTGAATGATAATCACGTTCTTTCGAAAGTTTATTAATTTCACGAAAGCTTTAGTAAGAAGTGCACATGCTTTTCTTTGTAACAACAAGCACTGGTTTGCTACATGTGAAAGCACTGTTAGAACTGAGATCAGTGTTCCTTTTCTCAGTACAAGCTTTACTTTGAAAGATAATCACGTTCTTTCGAAAGATTATTAATTTCACTAAAGCTTTAGTAAGAAATGCACATGGGTTTCTTTGGAAAGACAAGCAGTGGTTTGCTACGTGTGAAAGCACTGTTAGACTTTCAATCAATTTTCCTTTTCTCAGTACAAGCTTTATTTGAAAGATAATCGCGTGTTTACGAAAGTTTATTAATTTCACGAAAGCTTTAGTAAGGAACGAACATGGGCTTCTTTGTAAAGACAAGCAGTGGTTTGCTCTGTGTGAAAGCACTGTTAGAACTGAGTTCAGTTTTCCCTTTCTCAGTACAAGCTTTAGTTTGAAAGATAATCACGTTCTTTCGAAAGTTTACTAATTTCATGAAAGCTTTAGTAAGAAATGCACATGCGTTTCTTTGTAATGACAAGCAGTGTTTTGGTACGTGTGAAAGCACTGTTAGAACTGAGATCAGTGTTGCTTTTCTCAGTACAAGCTTTACTTTGAAAGATAATCGCGTTCTTTTGAAAGTTTATTAATTTCACGAAAGCTTTAGTAAGAAACGCTCATGCGTTTCTTTGTAAAGACAAGCAGTTGTTTGCTACGTGTGAAAGCACTGTTAGAACTGAGATCAGTGTTTCTTTTCTCAGTACAAGCTTTACTTTGAAAGATAATCACGTTCTTTCGAAAGTTTATTAATTTCACGAATGCTTTAGTAAGAAACGCACATGGGTGTCTTTGGAAAGACAAGCAGTGGTTTGCTACGTGTGAAAGCACTGTTAGAACTGAGATCAGTGTTCCTTTTCTCAGTACAAGCTTTACTTTGAAAGATAATTGCGTTCTTTCGAAAGATTATTAATTTCAGGAAAGCTTTAGTAAGAAAGGCACATGCGTTTCTTTGTAATGAAAAGCAGTGTTTTGCTACGTGTGAAAGCACTGTTAGAACTGAGATCAGTGTTTCTTTTCTCAGTACAAGCTTTACTTTGAAAGATAATCGCATTCTTTCGAAAGTTTATTACTTTCACGAAAGCTTTATTAAGAAATGCACATGCGTTTCCTTGTAATGACAAGCAGTGGTTTGCTACATGTGAAAGCACTGTTAGAACTGAGATCAAAGTTCCTTTTCTCAGTACAAGCTTTACTTTGAAAGATAATCGCGTTCTTTCCAAAGTTTATTAATTTCACGAAAGCTTTAGTAAGAAATGCACATGCGTTTCTTTGTAACGACAAGCAGTGGTTTGCTACGTGTGAATGCACTGTTATAAATGAGATCAAAGTCCCATTTATAAGTACAAGCTTTACTTTGAAAGATAATCGCGTTCTTTCCAAAGTTTATTAATTTCAATAAAGCTTTAGTAAGAAATGCACATGGGTTTCTTTGGAAAGACAAGCAGTGGTTTGCTACGTGTGAAAGCACTGTTACACTTTCAATCAGTGTTCCTTTTCTCAGTACAATCTTTACTTTGAATGATGATCGCGTTCTTTCCAATGTTTATTAATTTCACTAAAGCTTTAGTAAGAAATGCACATGGGTTTCTTTGGAAAGACAAGCAATGGTTTGCTACGTGTGAAAGCACTCTTAGACTTTCAATCAGTGTTCCTTTTCTCAGTACAAGCTTTACTTTGAAAGATAATCGCGTTCTTTCGAAAGATTATTAATTTCAGGAAAGCTTTACTAAGAAAGGCACATGCGTTTCTTTGTAACGAAAAGCAGTGTTTTGCTACGTGTGAAAGCACTGTTTGAACTGAGATCAGTGTTTCTTTTCTCAGTACAAGCTTTACTTTGAAAGATAATCGCGTTCTTTCGAAAGTTTATTAATTTCACGAAAGCTTTATTAAGAAAGGCACATGCGTTTCTTTGTAATGACAAGCAGTGTTTTGGTACGTGTGAAAGCACTGTTTGAACTGAGATCAGTGTTTTTTTTCTCAGTAAAAGCTTTACTTTGAAAGATAATCGCGTTCTTTAGAAAGTTTATTAATTTCACGAAAGCTTTAGTAAGAAATGAACATGGGTTTCTTTGTAAAGAAGGGAAGTTGTTTGCTACGTGTGAAAGCACTGTTAGAACTGAGATCAGTGTTTCTTTTCTCAGTACAAGCTTTACTTTGAATGATAATCGCGTTCTTTCGGAAGTTTATTAATTTCACGAAAGCTTTAGTAAGAAGTGCACATGCTTTTCTTTGTAACGACAAGCACTGGTTTGCTACATGTGAAAGCACTGTTAGAACTGAGATCAGTGTTCCTTTTCTCAGTACAAGCTTTACTTTGAAAGATAATCGCGTTCATTCGAAAGATTATTAATTTCACTAAAGCTTTAGTAAGAAATGCACATGGGTTTCTTTGGAAAGAAAAGCAGTGGTTTGCTATGTGTGAAAGCACTGTTAGACTTTCAATCAATTTTCCTTTTCTCAGTACAAGCTTTATTTGAAAGATAATCGCGTGTTTACGAAAGTTTATTAATTTCACGAAAGCTTTAGAAAGGAACGATCATGGGCTTCTTTGTAAAGACAAGCAGTGGTTTGCTCCGTGTGAAAGCACTGTTAGAACTGAGATCAGTGTTTCTTTTCTCAGTACAATCTTTACTTTGAATGATGATCGCGTTCTTTCCAAAGTTTATTAATTTAAAGAAAGCTTTAGTAAGAAATGCACATGGGTTTCTTTGGAAAGACAAGCAGTGGTTTGCTACGTGTGAAAGCACTGTTAGAACTGAGATCAGTGTTCCTTTTCTCAGTACAAGCTTTACTTTGAAAGATAATCGCGTTCTTTCGAAAGATTATTAATTTCAGTAAAGCTTTAGTAAGAAAGGCACATGCGTTTCTTTGTAACGAAAAGCAGTGTTTTGCTACGTGTGAAAGCACTGTTAGAACTGAGATCAGTGTTTCTTTTCTCAGTACAAGCTTTACTTTGAAAGATAATCGTGTTCTTTCGAAAGTTTATTACTTTCACGAAAGCTTTATTAAGAAAGGCACATGCGTTTCTTTGTAATGACAAGCATTGTTTTGTTACTAGTGAAAGCACTGTTTGAACTGAGATCAGTGTTTCTTTTTTCAGTACAAGCTTTACTTTGAAAGATAAACGCGTTCTTTCGAAAGTTTATTAATTTCACGAAAGCTTTAGTAAGAAACGAACATGGGCTTCTTTGTAAAGACAAGCAGTGGTTTGCTCCGTGTGAAAGCACTTTTAAAACTGAGATCAGTTTTCCCTTTCTCAGTACATGCTTTACTTTGAAAGATAATCGCTTTCTTTCAAAAGATTATTAATTTCACGAAAGCTTTAGTAAGAAATGCACATGGGTTTCTTTGGAAAGACAAGCAGTGGTTTGCTACGTGTGAAAGCACTGTTAGAAATGAGATCAAAGTCAGTTTTATCAGTACAAGCTTTACTTTGAAAGATAATCGCGTTCCTTCCAAAGTTTATTAATTTCACTAAAGCTTTAGTAAGAAATGCACATGGGTTTCTTTGGAAAGACAAGCAGTGGTTTGCTACGTGTAAAAGCACTGTTACACTTTCAATCAGTGTTCCTTTTCTCAGTACAATCTTTACTTTGAATGATGATCGCGTTCTTTCCAATGTTTATTAATTTCACTAAGCTTTAGTAAGAAATGCACATGGGTTTCTTTGGAAAGACAAGCAGTGGTTTGCTACGTGTGAAAGCACTGTTAGAACTGAGATCAGTGTTCCTTTTCTCGGTACAAGCTTTCTTTGAAAGATAATCGCGTTCTTTCGAAAGATTATTAATTTCAGGAAAGCTTTACTAAGAAAGGCACATGCGTTTCTTTGTAACGAAAAGCAGTGTTTTGCTATGTGTGAAAGCACTGTTAGACTTTCAATCAATTTTCCTTTTCTCAGTACAAGCTTTATTTGAAAGCTAATCGCGTGTTTACGAAAGTTTATTAATTTCACGAAAGCTTTAGTAAGGAACGAACATGGGCTTCTTTGTAAAGACAAGCAGTGGTTTGCTCTGTGTGAAAGCACTGTTAGAACTGAGTTCAGTTTTCCCTTTCTCAGTACAAGCTTTAGTTTGAAAGATAATCACGTTCTTTCGAAAGTTTACTAATTTCATGAAAGCTTTAGTAAGAAATGCACATGCGTTTCTTTGTAATGACAAGCAGTGTTTTGGTACGTGTGAAAGTACTGTTAGAACTGAGATCAGTGTTGCTTTTCTCAGTACAAGCTTTACTTTGAAAGATAATCGCGTTCTTTTGAAAGTTTATTAATTTCACGAAAGCTTTAGTAAGAAACGCTCATGCGTTTCTTTGTAAAGACAAGCAGTTGTTTGCTACGTGTGAAAGCACTGTTAGAACTGAGATCAGTGTTTCTTTTCTCAGTACAAGCTTTACTTTGAAAGATAATCACGTTCTTTCGAAAGTTTATTAATTTCACGAATGCTTTAGTAAGAAACGCACATGGGTGTCTTTGGAAAGACAAGCAGTGGTTTGCTACGTGTGAAAGCACTGTTAGAACTGAGATCAGTGTTCCTTTTCTCAGTACAAGCTTTACTTTGAAAGATAATTGCGTTCTTTCGAAAGATTATTAATTTCAGGAAAGCTTTAGTAAGAAAGGCACATGCGTTTCTTTGTAATGAAAAGCAGTGTTTTGCTACGTGTGAAAGCACTGTTAGAACTGAGATCAGTGTTTCTTTTCTCAGTACAAGCTTTACTTTGAAAGATAATCGCATTCTTTCGAAAGTTTATTACTTTCACGAAAGCTTTATTAAGAAAGGCACATGCGTTTCTTTGTAATGACAAGCAGTGTTTTGTTACTAGTGAAAGCACTGTTTGAACTGAGATCAGTGTTTCTTTTTTCAGTACAAGCTTTACTTTGAAAGATAAATGCGTTCTTTCAAAAGTTTATTAATTTCACGAAAGCTTTAGTAAGAAACGAACATGGGCTTCTTTGTAAAGACAAGCAGTGGTTTGCTCCGTGTGAAAGCACTGTTAAAACTGAGATCAGTTTTCCCTTTCTCAGTACATGCTTTACTTTGAAAGATAATCGCTTTCTTTCACAAGATTATTAATTTCAAGAAAGCTTTAGTAAGAAACGCACATGCGTTTCTTTGTAACGACAGGCAGTGGTTTGCTACGTGTGAAAGCACTGTTTGAACTGAGATCAGTGTTTTTTTCCTCAGTAAAAGCTTTACTTTGGAAGATAATCGCGTTCTTTCGAACGTTTATTAATTTCACGAAAGTTTTAGTAATAAATGCACATGGGTTTCTTTGGAAAGACAAGCCGTGGTTTGCTACGTGAGAAAGCACTGTTAGAAATGAGATCAAAGTCAGTTTTATCAGTACAAGCTTTACTTTCAAAGATAATCGCGTTCTCTCCAAAGTTTATTAATTTCTCTAAAGCTTTAGTAATAAATGCACATGGGTTTCTTTGGAAAGACAAGCAGTTGTTTGCTACGTGTGAACGCACTCTTAGACTTTCAATCAGTGTTCCTATTCTCAGTACAGGTTTACTTTGAAAGATAATCGCATTCTTTCGAAAGTTTATTAATTTCACGAAAGCTTTAGTAAGAAACGCACATGCGTTTTCTTGGAAAGACAAGCAGTGGTTTGCTACATGTGAAAGCACTGTTAGAACTGAGATCAGTGTTCCTTTTCTCAGTACAAACTTTACTTTGAAAGATAATCGCGTTCTTTCGAAAGTTTATTAATTTCACGAAAGCTTTAGTAAGAAATGCACATGGGTTTCTTTGGAAAGACAAGCAGTGGTTTGCTACGTGTGAAAGCACTGTTAGACTTTCTATCAGTGTTCCTTTTCTCAGTACAAGCTTTACTTTGAAAGATAATCGCGTTCTTTCGAACGTTTATTAATTTCACGAAAGCTTTAGTAAGAAACGCACATGCTTCCTTGTAAAGACAAGCAGTGTTTTTCTACGTGTGAAAGCACTGTTTGAACTGAGATCAGTGTTTCTTTTCTCAGTACAAGCTTTACTTTGAAAGATAATCGCGTTCTTTCGAAAGTTTATTAATATCACGAAAGCTTTAGTAAGAAATGCACATGCGTTTCCTTGTAATGACAAGCAGTGGTTTGCTACATGTGAAAGCACTGGTAGAACTGAGATCAAAGTTCCTTTTCTCAGTACAAGCTTTACTTGGAAAGATAATCGCGTTCTTTCCAAAGTTTATTAATTTCACGAAAGCTTTAGTAAGAAATGCACATGGGTTTCTTTGGAAAGACAAGTAG
Organism: Chionomys nivalis; assembly: GCF_950005125.1. Classification (NCBI taxonomy): domain Eukaryota; kingdom Metazoa; phylum Chordata; class Mammalia; order Rodentia; family Cricetidae; genus Chionomys; species Chionomys nivalis. Next base: position 64,946,848 of record NC_080102.1, read on the forward strand.
TGGTTTGCTACATGTGAAAGCACTAATAGACTTTCAATCAGTGTTCCTTTTCTCAGTACAAGCTTTACTTTGAAAGATAATCCCGTTTTTTCGAAAGTTTATTAATTTCAAGATAGCTTTAGTAAGAAAGACACATGTGTTTTTTGGAAAGACAAGCAGTGGTTTGCTACGTGTGAAAGCACTGTTTGAACTGAGATCAGTGTTTCTTTTCTCAGTACAATCTTTACTTTGAATGATGATCGCGTTCTTTCCAAACTTTATTAATTTAAAGAAAGCTTTAGTAAGAAATGCACATGGGTTTCTTTGGAAAGACAAGCAGTGGTTTGCTACGTGTGAAAGCACTGTTAGAACTGAGATCAGTGTTCCTTTTCTCAGTACAAGCTTTACTTTGAAAGATAATCGCGTTCTTTCGAAAGATTATTAATTTCAGTAAAGCTTTAGTAAGAAAGGCACATGCGTTTCTTTGTAACGAAAAGCAGTGTTTTGCTACGTGTGAAAGCACTGTTAGAACTGAGATCAGTGTTTCTTTTCTCAGTACAAGCTTTACTTTGAAAGATAATCGCGTTCTTTTGAAAGTTTATTACTTTCACGAAAGCTTTATTAAGAAAGGCACATGCGTTTCTTTGTAATGACAAGCATTGTTTTGTTACTAGTGAAAGCACTGTTTGAACTGAGATCAGTGTTTCTTTTTTCAGTACAAGCTTTACTTTGAAAGATAAACGCGTTCTTTCGAAAGTTTATTAATTTCACGAAAGCTTTAGTAAGAAACGAACATGGGCTTCTTTGTAAAGACAAGCAGTGGTTTGCTCCGTGTGAAAGCACTGTTAAAACTGAGATCAGTTTTCCCTTTCTCAGTACATGCTTTACTTTGAAAGATAATCTCTTTCTTTCAAAAGATTATTAATTTCACGAAAGCTTTAGTAAGAAATGCACATGGGTTTCTTTGGAAAGACAAGCAGTGGTTTGCTACGTGTGAAAGCACTGTTAGAAATGAGATCAAAGTCAGTTTTATCAGTACAAGCTTTACTTTCAAAGATAATCGCGTTCCTTCCAAAGTTTATTAATTTCACTAAAGCTTTAGTAAGAAATGCACATGGGTTTCTTTGGAAAGACAAGCAGTGGTTTGCTACGTGTGAAAGCACTGTAACACTTTCAATCAGTGTTCCTTTTCTCAGTACAATCTTTACTTTGAATGATGATCGCGTTCTTTCCAATGTTTATTAATTTCACTAAGCTTTAGTAAGAAATGCACATGGGTTTCTTTGGAAAGACAAGCAGTGGTTTGCTACGTGTGAAAGCACTGTTAGAACTGAGATCAGTGTTCCTTTTCTCGGTACAAGCTTACTTTGAAAGATAATCGCGTTCTTTCGAAAGATTATTAATTTCAGGAAAGCTTTACTAAGAAAGGCACATGCGTTTCTTTGTAACGAAAAGCAGTGTTTTGCTATGTGTGAAAGCACTGTTTGAACTGAGATCAGTGTTTTTTTCCTCAGTAAAAGCTTTACTTTGAAAGATAATCGCGTTCTTTCGAAAGATTATTAATTTCACGAAAGCTTTAGTAAGAAATGAACATGGGTTTCTTTGTAAAGAAAAGCAGTTGTTTGCTACGTGTGAAATCACTGTTAGAACTGAGATCAGTGTTTTTTTTCTCAGTACAAGCTTTACTTTGAATGATAATCGCGTTCTTCGAAAGTTTATTAATTTCACGAAAGCTTTAGTAAGAAGTGCACATGCTTTTCTTTGTAACAACAAGCACTGGTTTGCTACATGTGAAAGCACTGTTAGAACTGAGATCAGTGTTCCTTTTCTCAGTACAAGCTTTACTTTGAAAGATAATCACGTTCTTTCGAAAGATTATTAATTTCACTAAAGCTTTAGTAAGAAATGCACATGGGTTTCTTTGGAAAGACAAGCAGTGGTTTGCTACGTGTGAAAGCACTGTTAGACTTTCAATCAATTTTCCTTTTCTCAGTACAAGCTTTATTTGAAAGATAATCGCGTGTTTACGAAAGTTTATTAATTTCACGAAAGCTTTAGTAAGGAAGGATCATGGGCTTCTTTGTAAAGACAAGCAGTGGTTTGCTCTGTGTGAAAGCACTGTTAGAACTGAGATCAGTGTTCCTTTTCTCAGTACAAGCTTTACTTTGAAAGATAATTGCGTTCTTTCGAAAGATTATTAATTTCAGGAAAGCTTTAGTAAGAAAGGCACATGCGTTTCTTTGTAATGAAAAGCAGTGTTTTGCTACGTGTGAAAGCACTGTTAGAACTGAGATCAGTGTTTCTTTTCTCAGTACAAGCTTACTTTGAAAGATAATCGCATTCTTTCGAAAGTTTATTACTTTCACGAAAGCTTTATTAAGAAAGGCACATGCGTTTCTTTGTAATGACAAGCAGTGTTTTGTTACAGGTGAAAGCACTGTTTGAACTGAGATCAGTGTTTCTTTTTTCAGTACAAGCTTTACTTTGAAAGATAAACGCGTTCTTTCAAAAGTTTATTAATTTCACGAAAGCTTTAGTAAGAAACGAACATGGGCTTCTTTGTAAAGACAAGCAGTGGTTTTGCTCCGTGTGAAAGCACTGTTAAAACTGAGATCAGTTTTCCCTTTCTCAGTACATGCTTTACTTTGAAAGATAATTGCTTTCTTTCACAAGATTATTAATTTCAAGAAAGCTTTAGTAAGAAACGCACATGCGTTTCTTTGTAACGACAGGCAGTGGTTTGCTACGTGTGAAAGCACTGTTTGAACTGAGATCAGTGTTTTTTTCCTCAGTAAAAGCTTTCCTTTGGAAGATAATCGCGTTCTTTCGAACGTTTATTAATTTCACGAAAGTTTTAGTAATAAATGCACATGGGTTTCTTTGGAAAGACAAGCCGTGGTTTGCTACGTGAGAAAGCACTGTTAGAAATGAGATCAAAGTCAGTTTTATCAGTACAAGCTTTACTTTCAAAGATAATCGCGTTCTCTCCAAAGTTTATTAATTTCTCTAAAGCTTTAGTAATAAATGCACATGGGTTTCTTTGGAAAGACAAGCAGTTGTTTGCTACGTGTGAAAGCACTTTTACACTTTCAATCAGTGTTCCTTTTCTCAGTACAATCTTTACTTTGAATGATGATCGCGTTCTTTCCAATGTTTATTAATTTCACTAAGCTTTAGTAAGAAATGCACATGGGTTTCTTTGGAAAGACAAGCAGTGCTTTGCTACGTGTGAACGCACTCTTAGACTTTCAATCAGTGTTCCTTTTCTCAGTACAAGTTTACTTTGAAAGATAATCGCATTCTTTCGAAAGTTTATTAATTTCACGAAAGCTTTAGTAAGAAACGCACATGCGTTTTCTTGGAAAGACAAGCAGTGGTTTGCTACATGTGAAAGCACTGTTAGAACTGAGATCTGTGTTCCTTTTCTCAGTACAAACTTTATTTTGAAAGATAATCTCGTTATTTCAAAAGATTATTAATTTCACGAAAGCTTTAGTAAGAAACGAACATGGGCTTCTTTGAAAAGACAAGCAAGCAGTGGTTTGCTACTTGTGAAATTACTGTTTGAATTTTAATAAGTGTTCCTTTTCTCAGTACAAGCTTTATTTTGAAAGATAATCACGTTGTTTCGAAAGTTTATTAATTTCACAAAATCTTTAGTAAGAAACGCACATGCGTTTTTTTGGAAAGACAATCAGTGCTTTGCTACGTGTGAAAGCACTGTTAGAACTGAGATTAATGTTCCTTTTCTCAGTACAAGCTTTACTTTGAAAGATAATCGCGTTCTTTCGAAAGTTTATTAATTTCACGAAAGCTTTAGTAAGAAATGCACATGGGTTTCTTTGGAAAGACAAGCAGTGGTTTGCTACGTGTGAAAGCACTGTTAGACTTTCAATCAGTGTTCCTTTTCTCAGTACAAGCTTTAATTTGAAAGATAATCGCGTTCTTTCGAACGTTTATTAATTTCACGAAAGCTTTAGTAAGAAACGCACATGCTTCTTTGTAAAGACAAGCAGTGTTTTTCTACGTGTGAAAGCACTGTTTGAACTGAGATCAGTGTTTCTTTTCTCAGTACAAGCTTTACTTTGAAAGATAATCGCGTTCTTTGAAAGTTTATTAATATCACGAAAGCTTTAGTAAGAAATGCACATGCGTTTCCTTGTAATGACAAGCAGTGGTTTGCTACATGTGAAAGCACTGGTAGAACTGAGATCAAAGTTCCTTTTCTCAGTACAAGCTTTACTTTGAAAGATAATCGCGTTCTTTCCAAAGTTTATTAATTTCACGAAAGCTTTACTAAGAAATGCACATGGGTTTCTTTGGAAAGACAAGCAGTGGTTTGCTACATGTGAAAGCACTAATAGACTTTCAATCAGTGTTCCTTTTCTCAGTACAAGCTTTAATTTGAAAGATAATCCCGTTTTTTCGAAAGTTTATTAATTTCAAGATAGCTTTAGTAAGAAAGGCACATGTGTTTTTTGGAAAGACAAGCAGTGGTTTGCTACATGTGAAAGCACTGTTTGAACTGAGATCAGTGTTTCTTTTCTCAGTACAAGCTTTAATTTGAAAGATAAACGCGTTCTTTCGAAAGTTTATTAATTTCACGAAAGCTTTAGTAAGAAACGCACATGGGTTTCTTTGGAAAGACAAGCAGTGGTTTGTTACGTGTGAAAGCACTGTTAGAACTGAGATCAGTGTTCCTTTTCTCAGTACAAGCTTTACTTTGAAAGATAATCGCCTTCTTTCGAAAGATTATTAATTTCAGGAAAGCTTTAGTAAGAAAGGCACATGCGTTTCTTTGTAATGAAAAGCAGTGTTTTGCTACGTGTGAAAGCACTGTTTGAACTGAGATCAGTGTTTCTTTTCTCAGTACAAGCTTTACTTTGAAAGATAATCGCGTTCTTTCGAAAGTTTATTACTTTCACGAAAGCTTTATTAAGAAAGGCACATGCGTTTCTTTGTAATGACAAGCAGTGTTTTGTTACTAGTGAAAGCACTGTTTGAACTGAGATCAGTGTTTCTTTTTTCAGTACAAGCTTTACTTTGAAAGATAAACGCGTTCTTTCGAAAGTTTATTAATTTCACGAAAGCTTTTGTAAGAAACGTACATTGGCTTCTTTGTAAAGAAAAGCAGTGGTTTGCTCCGTGTGAAAGCACTGTTAGAACTGAGATCAGTTTTCCCTTTCTCAATACAAGCTTTACTTTGAAAGATAATCGCTTTCTTTCAAAAGATTATTAATTTCAAGAAAGCTTTAGTAAGAAAGGCACATGCGTTTCTTTGTAACGACAGGCAGTGGTTTGCTACTTGTGAAAGCACTGTTTGAACTGAGATCAGTGTTTTTTTCTCAGTAAAATCTTTACTTTGAAAGATAATCGCGTTCTTTCGAACGTTCATTAATTTCACGAAAGCTTTAGTAAGAAAGGCACATGCGTTTCTTTGTAACGACAAGCAGTGGTTTGCTACGTGTGAAAGCACTGTTTGAACTGAGATCCGTGTTCCCTTTCTCAGTACAAGCTTTACTTTGAAAGATAATCGCTTTCTTTCGAAAGATTATTAATTTCACGAAAGCTTTAAAAAGAAACGCATATGCGTTTTCTTTGAAAGACAAGCAGTGGATTGCTACGTGTGATAGCGCTGTTTGAACTGAGGTCAGTGCTCCTTTTCTCAGTACAAACTTTACTTTGAAAGAAAATCTCGCTATTTTGAAAGATTATTAATTTCACGAAAGCTTTAGTAAGAAACGAACATGGGCTTTTTGGAAAGACATGCAGTGGTTTGCTACATGTGAAATTACTGTTTGAATTTCAATAAGTGTTCCTTTTCTCAGTACAAGCTTTAATTTGAAAGATAATCGCGTTCTTTCGAAAGTTTATTAATTTCACGAAAGCTTTAGTAAGAAACGCACATGGGTTTCTTTGTAAAGACAAGCAGTGGTTTGCTACGTGTGAAAGCACTGTTAGAACTGAGATCAGTGTTCCTTTTCTCAGTACAAGCTTTAATTTGAAAGATAATCGCGTTCTTTCGAAAATTTATTAATTTCACTAAAGCTTTAGTAAGAAATGCACATGGGTTTCTTTGGAAAGAAATGCAGTGGATGCTACGTGTGAAAGCACTGTTAGACTTTCAATCAGTGTTCCTTTTCTCAGTAGAAGCTTTAATTTGAAAGATAATCATGTTCTTTTGAAAGTTCATTAATTTCACGAAAGCTTTAGTAAGAAACGCACCTGTGTTTCTTCGTAAAGACAAGCAGTGGTTTTCTACGTTTGAAAGCACTGTTTGAACAGAGATACGTGTTTCTTTTCTCAGTACAAGCTTTACATTGAAAGATAATCGCGTTTTTTCGAAAGTTTATTAATTTCACAAATGCTTTAGTAAGAAACGCACATGCGTTTTTTTGGAAAGATAATCAGTGGTTTGCTACGTGTGAAAGCACTGTTTGAACTGAGATCAGTGTTCCTTTTCTCAGTACAAGCTTTACTTTGAAAGATAATTGCTTTCTTTCGAAAGTTTATTAATTTCACGAAAGCTTTAGTAAGAAACGAACATGGGCTTCTTTGTAAAGAGAAGCAGTGGTTCTCTCCATGTGAAAGCACTGTTAGAACTGAGATCAGTGTTCCCTTTCTCAGTACAAGCTTTACTTTGAAAGATAATAGCTTTCTTTCGAAAGATTATTAATTTCACGAAAGCTTTAGTAAGAAACGCACATGGGTTTCTTTGGAAAAACAAGCAGTGGTTTGCTACGTATGAAAGCACTGTTTGAACTGAGATCAGTGTTCCTTTTCTCAGTACAAGCTTTATTTTGAAAGATAATCACGTTCTTTCGAAAGTTTATTAATTTCACAAAAGCTTTAGTAAGAAACGCACATGCGTTTTTTTGGAAAGACAATCAGTGCTTTGCTACGTGTGAAAGCACTGTTAGAACTGAGATAAGTGTTCCTTTTCTCAGTACAAGCTTTACTTTGAAAGATAATCGCGTTCTTTCGAAAGTTTATTAATTTCACGAAAGCTTTAGTAAGAAATGCACATGGGTTTCTTTGGAAAGACAAGCAGTGGTTTGCTACGTGTGAAAGCACTGTTAGACTTTCAATCAGTGTTCCTTTTCTCAGTACAAGCTTTAATTTGAAAGATAATCGCGTTCTTTCGAACGTTTATTAATTTCATGAAAGCTTTAGTAAGAAACGCACATGTTTCTTTGTAAAGACAAGCAGTGTTTTTCTACGTATGAAAGCACTGTTTGAACTGAGATCAGTGTTTCTTTTCTCAGTACAAGCTTTACTTTGAAAGATAATTGCATTCTTTCCAAAGTTTATTAATTTCACGAAAGCTATAGTAAGAAACGCACATGGGTTTCTTTGGAAAGACAAGCAGTGGTTTGCTACATGTGAAAGCACTGTTAGAATTGAAATCAGTGTTCCTTTTCTCAGTACCAGCTTTACTTTGAAAGATAATCGCGTTCTTTCCAAAGTTTATTAATTTCACGAAAGCTTTAGTAAGAAATGCACATGGGTTTCTTTGGAAAGACAAGCAGTGGTTTGCTACATGTGAAAGCACTAATATACTTTCAATCAGTGTTCCTTTTCTCAGTACAAGCTTTACTTTGAAAGATAATCCCGTTTTTTCGAAAGTTTATTAATTTCAAGATAGCTTTAGTAAGAAAGGCACATGTGTTTTTTGGAAAGACAAGCAGTGGTTTGCTACGTGTGAAAGCACTGTTTGAACTGAGATCAGTGTTTCTTTTCTCAGTACAAGCTTTACTTTGAAAGATAAACGCGTTCTTTCGAAAGTTTATTAATTTCACGAAAGCTTTAGTAAGAAACGCACATGGGTTTCTTTGGAAAGACAAGCAGTGGTTTGCTACGTGTGAAAGCACTGTTAGAACTGAGATCAGTGTTCCTTTTCTCAGTACAAGCTTTACTTTGAAAGATAATCGCCTTCTTTCGAAAGATTATTAATTTCAGGAAAGCTTTAGTAAGAAAGGCACATGCGTTTCTTTGTAATGAAAAGCAGTGTTTTGCTACGTGTGAAAGCACTGTTTGAACTGAGATCAGTGTTTCTTTTCTCAGTACAAGCTTTACTTTGAAAGATAATCGCTTTCTTTCGAAAGTTTATTAATTTCACGAAAGCTTTAGTAAGAAACGCACATGGGTTTCTTTGTAAAGACAAGCAGTGGTTTGCTACGTGTGAAAGCACTGTTAGAACTGAGATCAGTGTTCCTTTTCTCAGTACAAGCTTTAATTTGAAAGATAATCGCGTTCTTTCGAAAATTTATTAATTTCACTAAAGCTTTAGTAAGAAATGCCCATGGGTTTCTTTGGAAAGAAATGCAGTGGATGCTACGTGTGAAAGCACTGTTAGACTTTCAATCAGTGTTCCTTTTCTCAGTAGAAGCTTTAATTTGAAAGATAATCATGTTCTTTTGAAAGTTCATTAATTTCACGAAAGCTTTAGTAAGAAACGCACCTGCGTTTCTTCGTAAAGACAAGCAGTGGTTTTCTATGTTTGAAAGCACTGTTTGAACAGAGATACGTGTTTCTTTTCTCAGTACAAGCTTTACATTGAAAGATAATCGCGTTTTTTCGAAAGTTTATTAATTTCACAAATGCTTTAGTAAGAAACGCACATGCGTTTTTTTGGAAAGATAATCAGTGGTTTGCTACGTGTGAAAGCACTGTTTGAACTGAGATCAGTGTTCCTTTTCTCAGTACAAGCTTTACTTTGAAAGATAATTGCTTTCTTTCGAAAGTTTATTAATTTCACGAAAGCTTTAGTAAGAAACGAACATGGGCTTCTTTGTAAAGACAAGCAGTGGTTCTCTCCATGTGAAAGCACTGTTAGAACTGAGATCAGTGTTCCCTTTCTCAGTACAAGCTTTACTTTGAAAGATAATAGCTTTCTTTCGAAAGATTATTAATTTCACGAAAGCTTTAGTAAGAAACGCACATGGGTTTCTTTGGAAAAACAAGCAGTGGTTTGCTACGTATGAAAGCACTGTTTGAACTGAGATCAGTGTTCCTTTTCTCAGTACAAGCTTTATTTTGAAAGATAATCACGTTCTTTCGAAAGTTTATTAATTTCACAAAAGCTTTAGTAAGAAACGCACATGCGTTTTTTTGGAAAGACAATCAGTGCTTTGCTACGTGTGAAAGCACTGTTAGAACTGAGATAAGTGTTCCTTTTCTCAGTACAAGCTTTACTTTGAAAGATAATCGCGTTCTTTCCAAAGTTTATTAATTTCACGAAAGCTTTAGTAAGAAATGCACATGGGTTTCTTTGGAAAGACAAGCAGTGGTTTGCTACGTGTGAAAGCACTGTTAGACTTTCAATCAGTGTTCCTTTTCTCAGTACAAGCTTTAATTTGAAAGATAATCGCGTTCTTTCGAACGTTTATTAATTTCATGAAAGCTTTAGTAAGAAACGCACATGCTTCTTTGTAAAGACAAGCAGTGTTTTTCTACGTATGAAAGCACTGTTTGAACTGAGATCAGTGTTTCTTTTCTCAGTACAAGCTTTACTTTGAAAGATAATTGCATTCTTTCCAAAGTTTATTAATTTCACGAAAGCTATAGTAAGAAACGCACATGGGTTTCTTTGGAAAGACAAGCAGTGGTTTGCTACATGTGAAAGCACTGTTAGAATTTCAATAAGTGTTCCTTTTCTCAGTACCAGCTTTACTTTGAAAGATAATCGCGTTCTTTCGAAAGTTTATTAATTTCACAAAAGCTTTAGTAAGGAACGCACATGCGTTTTTTTGGAAAGACAATCAGTGGTTTGCTACATTTGAAAGCACTGTTAGAACTGAGATCAGTGTTCCTTTTCTCAGTACAAGCTTTACTTTGAAAGATAATCGCGTTCTTTCGAAAGTTTATTAATTTCACTAAAGCTTTAGTAAGAAATGCCCATGGGTTTCTTTGGAAAGAAATGCAGTGGATGCTACGTGTGAAAGCACTGTTAGACTTTCAATCAGTGTTCCTTTTCTCAGTACAAGCTTTATTTGAAAGATAATCGCGTGTTTACGAAAGTTTATTAATTTCACGAAAGCTTTAGTAAGGAACGATCATGGGCTTCTTTGTAAAGACAAGCATGGTTTGCTCCGTGTGAAAGCACTGTTAGAACTGAGATCAGTGTTTCTTTTCTCAGTACAAGCTTTACTTTGAAAGATAATTGCGTTCTTTCGAAAGATTATTAATTTCAGGAAAGCTTTAGTAAGAAAGGCACATGCGTTTCTTTGTAATGAAAAGCAGTGTTTTGCTACGTGTGAAAGCACTGTTAGAACTGAGATCAGTGTTTCTTTTCTCAGTACAAGCTTTACTTTGAAAGATAATCGCGTTCTTTCGAAAGTTTATTACTTTCACTAAAGCTTTAGTAAGAAATGCACATGGGTTTCTTTGGAAAGAAATGCAGTGGATGCTACGTGTGAAAGCACTGTTAGACTTTCAATCAGTGTTCCTTTTCTCAGTAGAAGCTTTAATTTGAAAGATAATCATGTTCTTTTGAAAGTTCATTAATTTCACGAAAGCTTTAGTAAGAAACGCACCTGCGTTTCTTCGTAAAGACAAGCAGTGGTTTTCTACGTTTGAAAGCACTGTTTGAACAGAGATACGTGTTTCTTTTCTCAGTACAAGCTTTACATTGAAAGATAATCGCGTTTTTTCGAAAGTTTATTCATTTCACAAATGCTTTAGTAAGAAACGCACATGCGTTTTTTTGGAAAGATAATCAGTGGTTTGCTACGTGTGAAAGCACTGTTTGAACTGAGATCAGTGTTCCTTTTCTCAGTACAAGCTTTAGTTTGAAAGATAATTGCTTTCTTTCGAAAGTTTATTAATTTCACGAAAGCTTTAGTAAGAAACGAACATGGGCTTCTTTGTAAAGACAAGCAGTGGTTCTCTCCATGTGAAAGCACTGTTAGAACTGAGATCAGTGTTCCCTTTCTCAGTACAAGCTTTACTTTGAAAGATAATAGCTTTCTTTCGAAAGATTATTAATTTCACGAAAGCTTTAGTAAGAAACGCACATGGGTTTCTTTGGAAAAACAAGCAGTGGTTTGCTACGTATGAAAGCACTGTTTGAACTGAGATCAGTGTTCCTTTTCTCAGTACAAGCTTTATTTTGAAAGATAATCACGTTCTTTCGAAAGTTTATTAATTTCACAAAAGCTTTAGTAAGAAACGCACATGCGTTTTTTTGGAAAGACAATCAGTGCTTTGCTACGTGTGAAAGCACTGTTAGAACTGAGATAAGTGTTCCTTTTCTCAGTACAAGCTTTACTTTGAAAGATAATCGCGTTCTTTCGAAAGTTTATTAATTTCACGAAAGCTTTAGTAAGAAATGCACATGGGTTTCTTTGGAAAGACAAGCAGTGGTTTGCTACGTGTGAAAGCACTGTTAGACTTTCAATCAGTGTTCCTTTTCTCAGTACAAGCTTTAATTTGAAAGATAATCGCGTTCTTTCGAACGTTTATTAATTTCATGAAAGCTTTAGTAAGAAACGCACATGCTTCTTTGTAAAGACAAGCAGTGTTTTTCTACGTATGAAAGCACTGTTTGAACTGAGATCAGTGTTTCTTTTCTCAGTACAAGCTTTACTTTGAAAGATAATCGCGTTCATTCGAAAGATTATTAATTTCACTAAAGCTTTAGTAAGAAATGCACATGGGTTTCTTTGGAAAGACAAGCAGTGGTTTGCTACGTGTGAAAGCACTGTTAGACTTTCAATCAATTTTCCTTTTCTCAGTACAAGCTTTATTTGAAAGATAATCGCGTGTTTACGAAAGTTTATTAATTTCACGAAAGCTTTAGTAAGGAACGATCATGGGCTTCTTTGTAAAGACAAGCAGTGGTTTGCTCCGTGTGAAAGCACTGTTAGAACTGAGATCAGTGTTTCTTTTCTCAGTACAAGCTTTACTTTGAAAGATAATTGCGTTCTTTCGAAAGATTATTAATTTCAGGAAAGCTTTAGTAAGAAAGGCACATGCGTTTCTTTGTAATGAAAAGCAGTGGTTTGCTACGTGTGAAAGCACTGTTAGAACTGAGATCAGTGTTTCTTTTCTCAGTACAAGCTTTACTTTGAAAGATAATCGCGTTCTTTCGAAAGTTTATTACTTTCACGAAAGCTTTATTAAGAAAGGCACATGCGTTTCTTTGTAATGACAAGCAGTGTTTTGTTACTAGTGAAAGCACTGTTTGAACTGAGATCAGTGTTTCTTTTTTCAGTACAAGCTTTACTTTGAAAGATAAACGCGTTCTTTCGAAAGTTTATTAATTTCACGAAAGCTTTAGTAAAAAACGAACTTGGGCTTCTTTGTAAAGACAAGCAGTGGTTTGCTCCGTGTGAAAGCACTGTTAAAACTGAGATCAGTCTTCCCTTTCTCAGTACATGCTTTACTTTGAAAGATAATCGCTTTCTTTCAAAAGATTATTAATTTCAAGAAAGCTTTAGTAAGAAAGGCACATGCGTTTCTTTGTAACGACAGGCAGTGGTTTGCTACGTGTGAAAGCACTGTTTGAACTGAGATCAGTGTTTTTTTCTCAGTAAAAGCATTACTTTGAAAGATAATCGCGTTCTTTCGAAAGTTTATTAATTTCACGAAAGCTTTAGTAAGAAATACACATGGGTTTCTTTGGAAAGACAAGCATTGTTTTGCTACGTGTGAAAGCACTGTTAGAAATGAGATCAAAGACAGTTTTATCAGTACAAGCTTTACTTTGAAAGATAATCGCGTTCTCTCCAAAGTTTATTAATTTCACTAAAGCTTTAGTAAGAAATGCACATGGGTTTCTTTGGAAAGACAAGCAGTGGTTTGCTACGTGTGAAAGCACTGTTACACTTTCAATCAGTGTTCCTTTTCTCAGTACAATCTTTACTTTGAATGATGATCGCGTTCTTTCCAATGTTTATTAATTTCACTAAGCTTTAGTAAGAAATGCACATGGGTTTCTTTGGAAAGACAAGCAGTGGTTTGCTACGTGTGAAAGCACTGTTAGAACTGAGATCAGTGTTCCTTTTCTCAGTACAAGCTTTACTTTGAAAGATAATCGCGTTCTTTCGAAAGATTATTAATTTCAGGAAAGCTTTACTAAGAAAGGCCCATGCGTTTCTTTGTAACGAAAAGCAGTGTTTTGCTACATGTGAAAGCACTGTTTGAACTGAGATCAGTGTTTCTTTTCTCAGTACAAGCTTTACTTTGAAAGATAATCGCGTTCTTTCGAAAGTTTATTAATTTCACGAAAGCTTTAGTAAGAAAAGCACCTGCGTTTCTTTTTAAAGACAAGCAGTGGTTTTCTCCGTGTAAAAGCACTGTTTGAACTGAGATCAGTGTTTCTTTTCTCAGTACAAGCTTTACTTTGAAAGATAATCGCGTTCTTTCGAAAGATTATTAATTTCAGGAAAGCTTTAGTAAGAAAGGCACATGCGTTTCTTTGTTATGAAAAGCAGTGTTTTGCTACGTGTGAAAGCACTGTTTGAACTGAGATCAGTGTTTCTTTTCTCAGTACAAGCTTTACTTGGAAAGATAATCGCGTTCTTTCGAAAGTTTATTAATTTTACGAAAGCTTTACAAAGAAACGAACATGGGCTTCTTTGTAAAGACAAGCAGTGGTTTGCTTCGTGTGAAAGCGCTGATAGAACTGAGATCAGTGTTCCCTTTCTCAGTACAAGCTTTAATTTGAAAGATAATCGCGTTCTTTCAAAGATTATTAATTTCACGAAAGCTTTAGTAAGGAACGATCATGGGCTTCTTTGTAAAGACAAGCAGTGGTTTGCTCCGTGTGAAAGCACTGTTAGAACTGAGATCAGTGTTTCTTTTCTCAGTACAAGCTTTACTTTGAAAGATAATTGCGTTCTTTCGAAAGATTATTAATTTCAGGAAAGCTTTAGTAAGAAAGGCACATGCGTTTCTTTGTAATGAAAAGCAGTGGTTTGCTACGTGTGAAAGCACTGTTAGAACTGAGATCAGTGTTTCTTTTCTCAGTACAAGCTTTACTTTGAAAGATAATCGCGTTCTTTCGAAAGTTTATTACTTTCACGAAAGCTTTATTAAGAAAGGCACATGCGTTTCTTTGTAATGACAAGCAGTGTTTTGTTACTAGTGAAAGCACTGTTTGAACTGAGATCAGTGTTTCTTTTTTCAGTACAAGCTTTACTTTGAAAGATAAACGCGTTCTTTCGAAAGTTTATTAATTTCACGAAAGCTTTAGTAAAAAACGAACATGGGCTTCTTTGTAAAGACAAGCAGTGGTTTGCTCCGTGTGAAAGCACTGTTAAAACTGAGATCAGTCTTCCCTTTCTCAGTACATGCTTTACTTTGAAAGATAATCGCTTTCTTTCAAAAGATTATTAATTTCAAGAAAGCTTTAGTAAGAAAGGCACATGCGTTTCTTTGTAACGACAGGCAGTGGTTTGCTACGTGTGAAAGCACTGTTTGAACTGAGATCAGTGTTTTTTTCTCAGTAAAAGCATTACTTTGAAAGATAATCGCGTTCTTTCGAAAGTTTATTAATTTCACGAAAGCTTTAGTAAGAAATACACATGGGTTTCTTTGGAAAGACAAGCATTGTTTTGCTACGTGTGAAAGCACTGTTAGAAATGAGATCAAAGACAGTTTTATCAGTACAAGCTTTACTTTGAAAGATAATCGCGTTCTCTCCAAAGTTTATTAATTTCACTAAAGCTTTAGTAAGAAATGCACATGGGTTTCTTTGGAAAGACAAGCAGTGGTTTGCTACGTGTGAAAGCACTGTTACACTTTCAATCAGTGTTCCTTTTCTCAGTACAATCTTTACTTTGAATGATGATCGCGTTCTTTCCAATGTTTATTAATTTCACTAAGCTTTAGTAAGAAATGCACATGGGTTTCTTTGGAAAGACAAGCAGTGGTTTGCTACGTGTGAAAGCACTGTTAGAACTGAGATCAGTGTTCCTTTTCTCAGTACAAGCTTTACTTTGAAAGATAATCGCGTTCTTTCGAAAGATTATTAATTTCAGGAAAGCTTTACTAAGAAAGGCCCATGCGTTTCTTTGTAACGAAAAGCAGTGTTTTGCTACATGTGAAAGCACTGTTTGAACTGAGATCAGTGTTTCTTTTCTCAGTACAAGCTTTACTTTGAAAGATAATCGCGTTCTTTCGAAAGTTTATTAATTTCACGAAAGCTTTAGTAAGAAAAGCACCTGCGTTTCTTTTTAAAGACAAGCAGTGGTTTTCTCCGTGTAAAAGCACTGTTTGAACTGAGATCAGTGTTTCTTTTCTCAGTACAAGCTTTACTTTGAAAGATAATCGCGTTCTTTCGAAAGATTATTAATTTCAGGAAAGCTTTAGTAAGAAAGGCACATGCGTTTCTTTGTTATGAAAAGCAGTGTTTTGCTACGTGTGAAAGCACTGTTTGAACTGAGATCAGTGTTTCTTTTCTCAGTACAAGCTTTACTTGGAAAGATAATCGCGTTCTTTCTAAAATTTATTAATTTTACGAAAGCTTTACAAAGAAACGAACATGGGCTTCTTTGTAAAGACAAGCAGTGGTTTGCTTCGTGTGAAAGCGCTGATAGAACTGAGATCAGTGTTCCCTTTCTCAGTACAAGCTTTAATTTGAAAGATAATCGCGTTCTTTCAAAGATTATTAATTTCACTAAAGCTTTAGTAAGAAATGCACATGGGTTTCTTTGGAAAGACAAGCAGTGGTTTGCTCCGTGAGAAAGCACTGTTAGAACTGAGATCAGCGTTCCCTTTCTCAGTACAAGCTTTAATTTGAAAGATAATCGCGTTCTTTCAAAGATTATTAATTTCACTAAAGCTTTAGTAAGAAATGCACATGTGTTTCTTTGGAAAGACAAGCAGTGGTTTGCTACGTGTGAAAGTACTGTTAGACTTTCAATCAGTGTTCCTTTTCTCAGTACAAGCTTTATTTGAAAGATAATTGCGTTCTTACGAAAGTTTATTAATTTCACGAAATCTTTAGTAATTAACGAACATGGGCTTCTTTATAAAGACAAGCAGTGGTTTGCTCTGCGTGAAAGCACAGTTAGAACTGAGATCAGTGTTCCCTTTCTCGGTACAAGCTTTACTTTGAAAGATAATCGCATTCTTTCGAAAGATTATTAATTTCACGAAAGCTTTAGTAAGAAACGCTCATGCGTTTCTTTGTAACGACAAGCAGTGGTTTGCTACATGTGAAAGCACTGCTAGAACTGAGATCAGTGTTCCCTTTCTCAGTACAAGCTTTAGTTTGAAAGATAATCACGTTCTTTCGAAAGTTTACTAATTTCATGAAAGCTTTAGTAAGAAATGCACATGCGTTTCTTTGTAACGACAAGCAGTGGTTTGCTACGTGTGAATGCACTGTTAGAAATGAGATCAAAGTCCCATTTATAAGTACAAGCTTTACTTTGAAAGATAATCGCGTTCTTTCCAAAGTTTATTAATTTCAATAAAGCTTTAGTAAGAAATGCACATGGGTTTCTTTGGAAAGACAAGCAGTGGTTTGCTACGTGTGAAAGCACTGTTACACTTTCAATCAGTGTTCCTTTTCTCAGTACAATCTTTACTTTGAATGATGATCGCGTTCTTTCCAGTGTTTATTAATTTCACAAAAGCTTTAGTAAGAAATGCACATGGGTTTCTTTGGAAAGACAAGCAATGGTTTGCTACGTGTGAAAGCACTCTCTGACTTTCAATCAGTGTTCCTTTTCTCAGTACAAGCTTTAATTTGAAAGATAATCGCGTTCTTTCGAAAGTTTATTAATTTCATGAAAGCTTTAGTAAGAAACGCACCTGCGTTTCTTTGTAAAGACAAGCAGTGGTTTTCTCCGTGTAAAACCACTGTTTGAACTGAGATCAGTGTTTCTTTTCTCAGTGCAAGCTTTACTTTGAAAGATAATCGTGTTCTTTCCAAAGTTTATTAATTTCACGAAAGCTTTAGTAAGAAACGCATATGGGTTTCTTTGGAAAGACAAGCAGTGGTTTGCTGTGTGTGAAACCACTGTTTGAACTCAGATCAGTGTTCCTTTTCTCAACACAATCTTTATTTTGAAAGATAATCGCGTTCTTTCGAAAGATTATTAATTTCACAAAAGCTTTAGTAAGAAACCCACACGCGTTTTTTTGGAAAGACAATGTGTGGTTTGCTACGTGTGAAAGCACTGTTTAAACTGAGATCAGTGTTCCTTTTCTCAGTACAAGCTTTAATTTGAAAGATAATCGCGTTCTTTCGAAAGTTTATTAATTTCACGAAAGCTTTAGTAAGAAACGTACATGCTTCTTTGTAAAGACAAGCAGTGTTTTTCTACGTGTGAAAGCACTGTTTGAACTGAGATCAGTGTTTCTTTTCTCAGTACAAGCTTTACTTTGAAAGATAATCGCGTTCTTTTTAAAGTTTATTAATTTCACGAAAGATTTAGTAAGAAATGCACATGGCTTTCTTTTTAAAGACAAGCAGGTGTTTGCTACGTGTGAAAGCACTGTTAGAACTGAGATAAGTGTTTCTTTTCTCAGTACAAGCTTTACTTTGAATGATGGATCGAGGTAGAGACAGAGTCTCAATTTGGAGCAACGGTCTGAGCTCTTAAGGTCCAAATGAGGAGCAGAAGGAGGGAGAACATGAGCAAAAAATCAGGACCACGAGGGATGCACCCACCCACTGTGACAGTGGAACTGATTTATTGGGAGCCCACCAAGGCCAGCTGGTCTGGGACTGAATAAGCAGGGGTTGATTCCGGACTCTCTGAGCATGGCGGACAATGAAGGCAGATGAGAAGCCAAGGACAATGGCACTAGGTTTCGATCCTAATACATGAACCGGCTTTGTGGGAGCTTAGCCTGTTTAGATGCTCACCTTCCTGGAAGTAGACAGAAGACCTTCGTCTTCCCGCAGGGCAGAGAATTTGGACTGCTCTTCAGTATCAAGAGGGAGGGGGAAAGGTTTGGGGGGGGTGGGAGAAGAGGAGTGGGGATAGGGGGAGGGATGTGGGGGGAGGGGGCAATATTTGGGAGGAGGGGAGGGAAATGGGAAACGGGGAGCAGGTAGAAAAAAAGAAAAATAAAAAATTAATAAAAAAAAAAAAGAAAAAAAAATAAATAAACTTGTGAATTTCAGAAGACAGTGTTGATTAGGGGCTATGGTTAAACCTGCTTAATGAACATTATTTTGTTGTTGCTGTTAAATCATGATAAGTAACAGTAGATGAAGCAGCTTTAAAATGGAGGTTTTATGACTTTCTCCTTTCTTCTTCAAGATATTGGCCTATACCACTAAGAATTTTCATATTTTGATAAATAGGTAGCTCTGTACCAACACATATAAATACCTGGATGCAAACAAAATCATGTGCTTTCTAAATTAAAAGATAATGAAGATAAATATGTTAATACTTCAGGAACAAAAAATATTCTGAAATGTATAATTTCATATTACATAGAGGTAGGTAAATATATTAAAAAAAGTTAAGAGCAAAGTAGAAAGCTAATAAAAACATGCTAGAAACAAAAAAAAAAGATAATCGCGTTCTTTCGAAAGTTTATTAATTTCACGAAAGCTTTAGTAAGAAGTGCACAAGCTTTTCTTTGTAACGACAAGCACTGGTTTGCTACATGTGAAAGCATTGTTAGAACTGAGATCAGTGTTCCTTTTCTCAGTACAAGCTTTAATTTGAAAGATAATCGCGTTCTTTCGAAAGATTATTAATTTCACTAAAGCTTTAGTAAGAAATGCACATGGGTTACTTTGGAAAGACAAGCAGTGGTTTGCTACGTGTGAAAGCACTGTTAGAACTGAGATCAGTGTTCCTTTTCTCAGTACAAGCTTTACTTTGAAAGATAATCGCGTGTTTACGAAAGTTTATTAATTTCACGAAAGCTTTAGTAAGGAACGATCATGGGCTTCTTTGTAAAGACAAGCAGTGGTTTGCTCCGTGTGAAAGCACTGTTAGAACTGAGATCAGTGTTTCTTTTCACAGTACAAGCTTTACTTTGAAAGATAAACGCGTTTTTTCGAAAGTTTATTATTTTCACGAAAGCTTTAGTAAGAAATGCACATGGGTTTCTTTGGAAAGACAAGCAGTGGTTTGCTACGTGTGAAAGCACTGTTAGAACTGAGATCAGTGTTCCTTTTCTCAGTACAAGCTTTACTTTGAAAGATAATCGCGTTATTTCGAAAGATTATTAATTTCACGAAAGCTTTATTAAGAAACGAACATGGGCTTCTTTGAAAAGACAAGCAAGCCGTGGTTTGCTCTGTGTGAAAGCACTGTTAGAACTGAGATCAGTGTTCCCTTTCTCAGTACAAGCTTTACTTTGAAAGATAATCGCTTTCTTTCGAAAGATTATTAATTTCACGAAAGATTTAGTAAGAAACGCACACGGGTTTCTTTGGAAAGACAAGCAGTGGTTTGCTACGTGTGAAAGCACTGTTAGAACTGAGATCAGTGTTCCTTTTCTCAGTACAAGCTTTACTTTGAAAGATAATCGCGTTCTTTCGAAAGTTTATTAATTTTACGAAAGCTTTAGTAAGAAATGCACATGCGTTTCCTTGTAATGACAAGCAGTGGTTTGCTACATGTGAAAGCACTGTTAGAACTGAGATCAAAGTTCCTTTTCTCAGTACAAGCTTGACTTTGAAAGATAATCGCGTTCTTTCCAAAGTTTATTAATTTCACGAAAGCTATAGTAAGAAATGCACATGCATTTCTTTGTAACGACAAGCAGTGGTTTGCTACGTGTGAATGCACTGTTATAAATGAGATCAAAGTCCCATTTATAAGTACAAGCTTTACTTTGAAAGATAATCGCGTTCTTTCCAAAGTTTATTAATTTCAATAAAGCTTTAGTAAGAAATGCACATGGGTTTCTTTGGAAAGACAAGCAGTGGTTTGCTACGTGTGAAAGCACTGTTACACTTTCAATCAGTGTTCCTTTTCTCAGTACAATCTTTACTTTGAATGATGATCGCGTTCTTTCCAATGTTTATTAATTTCACTAAAGCTTTAGTAAGAAATGCACATGGGTTTCTTTGGAAAGACAAGCAATGGTTTGCTACGTGTGAAAGCACTCTTATACTTTCAATCAGTGTTCCTTTTCTCAGTACAAGCTTTACTTTGAAAGATAATCGCGTTCTTTCGAAAGATTATTAATTTCAGGAAAGCTTTACTAAGAAAGGCACATGCGTTTCTTTGTAACGAAAAGCAGTGTTTTGCTACGTGTGAAAGCACTGTATGAACTGAGATCAGTGTTTCTTTTCTCAGTACAAGCTTTACTTTGAAAGATAATCGCGTTCTTTCGAAAGTTTATTAATTTCACGAAAGCTTTATTAAGAAAGGCACATGCGTTTCTTTGTAATGACAAGCAGTGTTTTGGTACGTGTGAAAGCACTGTTTGAACTGAGATCAGTGTTTTTTTTCTCAGTAAAAGCTTTACTTTGAAAGATAATCGCGTTCTTTAGAAAGTTTATTAATTTCACGAATGCTTTAGTAAGAAATGAACATGGGTTTCTTTGTAAAGAAGGGAAGTTGTTTGCTACGTGTGAAAGCACTGTTAGAACTGAGATCAGTGTTTCTTTTCTCAGTACAAGCTTTACTTTGAATGATAATCGCGTTCTTTCGAAAGTTTATTAATTTCACGAAAGCTTTAGTAAGAAGTGCACATGCTTTTCTTTGTAACGACAAGCACTGGTTTGCTACATGTGAAAGCACTGTTAGAACTGAGATCAGTGTTCCTTTTCTCAGTACAAGCTTTACTTTGAAAGATAATCGCGTTCATTCGAAAGATTATTAATTTCACTAAAGCTTTAGTAAGAAATGCACATGGGTTTCTTTGGAAAGACAAGCAGTGGTTTGCTACGTGTGAAAGCACTGTTAGACTTTCAATCAATTTTCCTTTTCTCAGTACAAGCTTTATTTGAAAGATAATCGCGTGTTTACGAAAGTTTATTAATTTCACGAAAGCTTTAGAAAGGAACGATCATGGGCTTCTTTGTAAAGACAAGCAGTGGTTTGCTCCGTGTGAAAGCACTGTTAGAACTGAGATCAGTGTTTCTTTTCTCAGTACAATCTTTACTTTGAATGATGATCGCGTTCTTTCCAAAGTTTATTAATTTAAAGAAAGCTTTAGTAAGAAATGCACATGGGTTTCTTTGGAAAGACAAGCAGTGGTTTGCTACGTGTGAAAGCACTGTTAGAACTGAGATCAGTGTTCCTTTTCTCAGTACAAGCTTTACTTTGAAAGATAATCGCGTTCTTTCGAAAGATTATTAATTTCACGAAAGCTTTAGTAAGAAAGGCACATGCGTTTCTTTGTAACGAAAAGCAGTGTTTTGCTACGTGTGAAAGCACTGTTAGAACTGAGATCAGTGTTTCTTTTCTCAGTACAAGCTTTACTTGGAAAGATAATCGCGTTCTTTCGAAAGTTTATTACTTTCACGAAAGCTTTATTAAGAAAGGCACATGCGTTTCTTTGTAATGACAAGCATTGTTTTGTTACTAGTGAAAGCACTGTTTGAACTGAGATCAGTGTTTCTTTTTTCAGTACAAGCTTTACTTTGAAAGATAAACGCGTTCTTTCGAAAGTTTATTAATTTCACGAAAGCTTTAGTAAGAAACGAACATGGGCTTCTTTGGAAAGACAAGCAGTGGTTTGCTCCGTGTGAAAGCACTGTTAAAACTGAGATCAGTTCTCCCTTTCTCAGTACATGCTTTACTTTGAAAGATAATCGCTTTCTTTCAAAAGATTATTAATTTCAAGAAAGCTTTAGTAAGAAAGGCACATGCGTTTCTTTGTATCGAAAAGCAGTGTTTTGCTATGTGTGAAAGCACTGTTTGAACTGAGATCAGTGTTTCTTTTCTCAGTACAAGCTTTACTTTGAAAGATAATCGCGTTCTTTCGAAAGTTTATTAATTTCAAGAAAGCTTTATTAGAAAGGCACATGCGTTTCTTTGTAATGACAAGCAGTGTTTTGGTACGTGTGAAAGCACGGTTTGAACTGAGATCAGTGTTTTTTTTCTCAGTAAAAGCTTTACTTTGAAAGATAATCGCGTTCTTTCGAAAGATTATTAATTTCACGAAAGCTTTAGTAAGAAATGAACATGGGTTTCTTTGTAAAGACAAGCAGTTGTTTGCTACGTGTCAAAGCACTGTTAGAACTGAGATCAGTGTTCCTTTTCTCAGTACAAGCTTTATTTGAAAGATAATCGCGTTCTTTCGAAAGAGTATTAATTTCACTAAAGCTTTAGTAAGAAATGCACATGGGTTTCTTTGGAAAGACAAGCAGTGGTTTGCTACGTGTGAAAGCACTGTTAGACTTTCAATCAATTTTCCTTTTCTCAGTACAAGCTTTATTTGAAAGATAATCGCGTGTTTACGAAAGTTTATTAATTTCACGAAATCTTTAGTAAGGAACGATCATGGGCTTCTTTGTAAAGACAAGCAGTGGTTTGCTCTGTGTGAAAGCACTGTTAGAACTGAGTTCAGTTTTCCCTTTCTCAGTACAAGCTTTAGTTTGAAAGATAATCAC
Organism: Chionomys nivalis; assembly: GCF_950005125.1. Lineage (NCBI taxonomy): Eukaryota > Metazoa > Chordata > Mammalia > Rodentia > Cricetidae > Chionomys > Chionomys nivalis. The sequence continues at coordinate 64,969,319 of NC_080102.1, forward strand.
GTTCTTTCGAAAGTTTACTAATTTCATGAAAGCTTTAGTAAGAAATGCACATGCGTTTCTTTGTGTTGACAAGCAGTGTTTTGGTACGTGTGAAAGCACTGTTAGAACTGAGATCAGTGTTGCTTTTCTCAGTACAAGCTTTACTTTGAAAGATAATCGCGTTCTTTTGAAAGTTTATTAATTTCACGAAAGCTTTAGTAAGAAACGCTCATGCGTTTCTTTGTAAAGACAAGCAGTTGTTTGCTACGTGTGAAAGCACTGTTAGAACTGAGATCAGTGTTTCTTTTCTCAGTACAACCTTTACTTTGAAAGATAATCACGTTCTTTCGAAAGTTTATTAATTTCACGAATGCTTTAGTAAGAAACGCACATGGGTGTCTTTGGAAAGACAAGCAGTGGTTTGCTACGTGTGAAAGCACTGTTAGAACTGAGATCAGTGTTTCTTTTCTCAGTACAAGCTTTACTTTGAAAGATAATCGCATTCTTTCGAAAGTTTATTACTTTCAAGAAAGCTTTATTAAGAAAGGCACATGCGTTTCTTTGTAATGACAAGCAGTGTTTTGTTACTAGTGAAAGCACTGTTTGAACTGAGATCAGTGTTTCTTTTTTCAGTACAAGCTTTACTTTGAAAGATAAACGCGTTCTTTCGAAAGTTTATTAATTTCACGAAAGCTTTAGTAAGAAACGAACATGGGCTTCTTTGTAAAGACAAGCAGTGGTTTGCTCCGTGTGAAAGCACTGTTAAAACTGAGATCAGTTTTCCCTTTCTCAGTACATGCTTTACTTTGAAAGATAATCGCTTTCTTTCACAAGATTATTAATTTCAAGAAAGCTTTAGTAAGAAAGGCACATGCGTTTCTTTGTAACGACAGGCAGTGGTTTGCTACGTGTGAAAGCACTGTTTGAACTGAGATCAGTGTTTTTTTCCTCAGTAAAAGCTTTACTTTGAAAGATAATCGCGTTCTTTCGAACGTTTATTAATTTCACGAAAGTTTTAGTAATAAATGCACATGGGTTTCTTTGGAAAGACAAGCCGTGGTTTGCTACGTGAGAAAGCACTGTTAGAAATGAGATCAAAGTCAGTTTTATCAGTACAAGCTTTACTTTCAAAGATAATCGCGTTCTCTCCAAAGTTTATTAATTTCACTAAAGCTTTAGTAATAAATGCACATGGGTTTCTTTGGAAAGACAAGCAGTTGTTTGCTACGTGTGAAAGCACTTTTACACTTTCAATCAGTGTTCCTTTTCTCAGTACAATCTTTACTTTGAATGATGATCGCGTTCTTTCCAATGTTTATTAATTTCACTAAGCTTTAGTAAGAAATGCACATGGGTTTCTTTGGAAAGACAAGCAGTGCTTTGCTACGTGTGAACGCACTCTTAGACTTTCAATCAGTGTTCCTTTTCTCAGTACAAGTTTACTTTGAAAGATAATCGCATTCTTTCGAAAGTTTATTAATTTCACGAAAGCTTTAGTAAGAAACGCACATGCGTTTTCTTGGAAAGACAAGCAGTGGTTTGCTACGTGTGAAAGCACTGTTTGAACTGAGATCAGTGTTCCATTTCTCAGTACAAACTTTACTTTGAAAGATAATCTCGTTATTTCAAAAGATTATTAATTTCACGAAAGCTTTAGTAAGAAACGAACATGGGCTTCTTTGAAAAGACAAGCAAGCAGTGGTTTGCTACTTGTGAAATTACTGTTTGAATTTTAATAAGTGTTCCTTTTCTCAGTACAAGCTTTATTTTGAAAGATAATCACGTTCTTTCGAAAGTTTATTAATTTCACAAAATCTTTAGTAAGAAACGCACATGCGTTTTTTTGGAAAGACAATCAGTGCTTTGCTACGTGTGAAAGCACTGTTAGAACTGAGATAAGTGTTGCTTTTTTCAGTACAAGCTTTACTTTGAAAGATAATCGCTTTCTTTCGAAAGTTTATTAATTTCACGAAAGCTTTAGTAAGAAATGCACATGGGTTTCTTTGGAAAGACAAGCAGTGGTTTGCTACGTGTGAAAGCACTGTTAGACTTTCAATCAGTGTTCCTTTTCTCAGTACAAGCTTTAATTTGAAAGATAATCGCGTTCTTTCGAACGTTTATTAATTTCACGAAAGCTTTAGTAAGAAACGCACATGCTTCTTTGTAAAGACAAGCAGTGTTTTTCTACGTGTGAAAGCACTGTTTGAACTGAGATCAGTGTTTCTTTTCTCAGTACAAGCTTTACTTTGAAAGATAATCGCGTTCTTTCGAAAGTTTATTAATATCACGAAAGCTTTAGTAAGAAATGCACATGCGTTTCCTTGTAATGACAAGCAGTGGTTTGCTACATGTGAAAGCACTGGTAGAACTGAGATCAAAGTTCCTTTTCTCAGTACAAGCTTTACTTTGAAAGATAATCCCGTTTTTTCGAAAGTTTATTAATTTCAAGATAGCTTTAGTAAGAAAGGCACATGCGTTTTTTAGAAAGACAAGCAGTGGTTTGCTACGTGTGAAAGCACTGTTTGAACTGAGATCAGTGTTTCTTTTCTCAGTACAAGCTTTACTTTGAAAGATAAACGCGTTCTTTCGAAAGTTTATTAATTTCACGAAAGCTTTAGTAAGAAACGCACATGGGTTTCTTTGGAAAGACAAGCAGTGGTTTGCTCCGTGTGAAAGCACTGTTAGAACTGAGATCAGTTTTCCCTTTCTCAATACAAGCTTTACTTTGAAAGATAATCGCTTTCTTTCAAAAGATTATTAATTTCAAGAAAGCTTTAGTAAGAAAGGCACATGCGTTTCTTTGTAACGACAGGCAGTGGTTTGCTACATGTGAAAGCACTGTTTGAACTGAGATCAGTGTTTTTTTTCTCAGTAAAAGCTTTACTTTGAAAGATAATCGCGTTCTTTCGAACGTTTATTAATTTCACCAAAGCTTTAGTAAGAAAGGCACATGCGTTTCTTTGTAACGACAAGCATTGTTTTGCTACGTGTGAAAGCACTGTTTGAACTGAGATCCGTGTTCCCTTTCTCAGTACAAGCTTTACTTTGAAAGATAATCGCTTTCTTTCGAAAGATTATTAATTTCACGAAAGCTTTAATAAGAAACGCATATGCGTTTTCTTGGAAAGACAAGCAGTGGATTGCTACATGTGAAAGCGCTGTTTGAACTGAGATCAGTGCTCCTTTTCTCAGTACAAACTTTACTTTGAAAGAAAATCTCGTTATTTCGAAAGATTATTAATTTCACGAAAGCTTTAGTAAGAAACGAACATGGGCTTTTTGGAAAGACATGCAGTGGTTTGCTACGTGTGAAATTACTGTTTGAATTTCAATAAGTGTTCCTTTTCTCAGTACAAGCTTTAATTTGAAAGATAATCGCGTTCTTTCGAAAGTTTATTAATTTCACGAAAGCTTTAGTAAGAAACGCACATGGGTTTCTTTGTAAAGACAAGCAGTGGTTTGCTACGTGTGAAAGCACTATTAGAACTGAGATCAGTGTTCCTTTTCTCAGTACAAGCTTTAATTTGAAAGATAATCGCGTTCTTTCGAAAATTTATTAATTTCACTAAAGCTTTAGTAAGAAATGCACATGGGTTTCTTTGGAAAGAAGAGCAGTGGATGCTACGTGTGAAAGCACTGTTAGACTTTCAATCAGTGTTCCTTTTCTCAGTAGAAGCTTTAATTTGAAAGATAATCATGTTCTTTTGAAAGTTCATTAATTTCACGAAAGCTTTAGTAAGAAACGCACCTGCATTTCTTCGTAAAGACAAGCAGTGGTTTTCTACGTTTGAAAGCACTGTTTGAACAGAGATACGTGTTTCTTTTCTCAGTACAAGCTTTACATTGAAAGATAATCGCGTTCTTTTGAAAGTTTATTAATTTCACAAAAGCTTTAGTAAGAAACGCACATGGGTTTTTTGTAAAGACAAGCAGTGGTTTGCTACGTGTGAAAGCACTGTTAGAACTGAGATCAGTGTTCCTTTTCTCAGTACAACCTTTACTTTGAAAGATAATCGCGTTCTTTCGAAAGTTTATTAATTTCACGAAAGCTTTAGTAAGAAATGCACATGCGTTTCTTTGTAACGACAAGCAGTGTTTTGCTACGTGTGAAAGCCCTGTTAGAACTGAGATCAAAGTTCCTTTTCTCAGTACAAGCTTTACTTTGAAAGATAATCGCGTTCTTTCCAAAGTTTATTAATTTCACTAAAGCTTTAGTAAGAAATGCACATGGGTTTCTTTGGAAAGACAAGCAGTGGTTTGCTACATGTGAAAGCACTGTTAGACTTTCAATCAGTGTTCCTTGTCTCAGTACAAGCTTTACTTTGAAAGATAATCGCGTTCTTTCGAAAGTTTATTAATTTCACGAAAGCTTTAGTAAGAAACGCACCTGCGTTTCTTTGTAAAGACAAGCAGTGGTTTTCTATGTGTGAAAGCACTGTTTGAACTGAGATATGTGTTTCTTTTCTCAGTACAAGCTTTACTTTGAAAAATAATCGCGTTCCATCGAAAGTTTATTAAATTCATGAAAGCTTTAGTAAGACACGCACATGGGTTTCTTTGTAAAGACAAGCAGTGGTTTGCTACGTGTGAAAGCACTGTTAGAACTGAGATCAAAGTTCATTTTCTCAGTACAAGCTTTACTTTGAAAGATAATCGCGTTCTTTCCAAAGTTTATTAATTTCACGAAAATTTAGTAAGAAACGAACATGGGCTTCTTTGAAAAGACAAGCAAGCAGTGGTTTGCTACTTGTGAAATTACTGTTTGAATTTTAATAAGTGTTCCTTTTCTCAGTACAAGCTTTATTTTGAAAGATAATCGCGTTTTTTCGAAAGTTTATTAATTTCACAAATGCTTTAGTAAGAAACGCACATGCGTTTTTTTGGAAAGATAATCAGTGGTTTGCTATGTGTGAAAGCACTGTTTGAACTGAGATCAGTGTTCCTTTTCTCAGTACAATCTTTACTTTGAAAGATAATTGCTTTCTTTTGAAAGTTTATTAATTTCACGAAAGCTTTAGTAAGAAACGAACATGGGCTTCTTTGTAAAGACAAGCAGTGGTTCTCTCCATGTGAAAGCACTGTTAGAACTGAGATCAGTGTTCCCTTTCTCAGTACAAGCTTTACTTTGAAAGATAATAGCTTTCTTTCGAAAGATTATTAATTTCACGAAAGCTTTAGTAAGAAACGCACATGGGTTTCTTTGCAAAAACAAGCAGTGGTTTGCTATGTATGAAAGCACTGTTTGAACTGAGATCAGTGTTCCTTTTCTCAGTACAAGCTTTATTTTGAAAGATAATCACGTTCTTTCGAAAGTTTATTAATTTCACAAAAGCTTTAGTAAGAAACGCACATGCGTTTTTTTGGAAAGACAATCAGTGCTTTGCTACGTGTGAAAGCACTGTTAGAACTGAGATAAGTGTTCCTTTTCTCAGTACAAGCTTTACTTTGAAAGATAATTGCATTCTTTCCAAAGTTTATTAATTTCACGAAAGCTATAGTAAGAAACGCACATGGGTTTCTTTGGAAAGACAAGCAGTGGTTTGCTACATGTGAAAGCACTGTTAGAATTTCAATAAGTGTTCCTTTTCTCAGTACCAGCTTTACTTTGAAAGATAATCGCGTTCTTTCGAAAGTTTATTAATTTCACGAAAGCTTTAGTAAGAAATGCACATGGGTTTCTTTGGAAAGACAAGCAGTGGTTTGCTACGTGTGAAAGCACTGTTAGACTTTCAATCAGTGTTCCTTTTCTCAGTACAAGCTTTAATTTGAAAGATAATCGCATTCTTTCGAACGTTTATTAATTTCATGAAAGCTTTAGTAAGAAACGCACATGCTTCTTTGTAAAGACAAGCAGTGTTTTTCTACGTGTGAAAGCACTGTTTGAACTGAGATCAGTGTTTCTTTTCTCAGTACAAGCTTTACTTTGAAAGATAATTGCATTCTTTCCAAAGTTTATTAATTTCACGAAAGCTATAGTAAGAAACGCACATGGGTTTCTTTGGAAAGACAAGCAGTGGTTTGCTACATGTGAAAGCACTGTTAGAATTTCAATAAGTGTTCCTTTTCTCAGTACAAGCTTTAATTTGAAAGATAATAGCGTTCTTTCCAAAGATTATTAATTTCACGAAAGCTTTAGTAAGAAACGCACATGGGTTTCTTTGTAAAGACAAGCAGTGGTTTGCTACGTGTGAAAGCACTGTTAGAATTGAAATCAGTGTTCCTTTTCTCAGTACAAGCTTTACTTTGAAAGATAATGGCGTTCTTTCGAAAGTTTATTAATTTCAAGAAAGCTTTAGTAAGAAAAGCACATGCGTTTTCTTGGAAAGACAAGCAGTGGTTTTATACGTGTGAAAGCACTCTTTGAACTGAGATCAGTGTTCCTTTTATCAGTACAAGCTTTACTTGGAAAGATAATCGCGTTCTTTCGAAAGTTTATTAATTTCACGAAAGCTTTAGTAAGAAACAAACATTGGCTTCTTTGAAAAGACAAGCAAGCAGTGGTTTGCTCTGCGTGAAAGCACTGTTAGAACTGAGATCAGTGTTCCCTTTCTCAGTACAAGCTTTACTTTGAAAGATAATCGCTTTCTTTCGAAAGATTATTAATTTCACGAAAGCTTTAGTAAGAAACGGACATGGGATTCTTTGGAAAGACAAGCAGTGGTTTGCTACATGTGAAAGCACTGTTTGAATTGAGATCAGTGTTCCTTTTCTCAGTACAAGCTTTATTTTGAAAGATAATCGCGTTCTTTCGAAAGTTTATTAATTTAACAAAAGCTTTAGTAAGAAACGCACATGCGTTTTTTTGGAAAGACAATCAGTGCTTTGCTACATGTGAAAGCACTGTTAGAACTGAGATCAGTGTTCCCTTTCTCAGTATAAGCTTTCCTTTAAAGATAATCGCATTCTTTTGAAAGTTTATTAATTTCACGAAAGCTTTAGTAAGAAAGGCACATGCGTTTCTTTGTTATGAAAAGCAGTGTTTTGCTACGTGTGAAAGCACTGTTTGAACTGAGATCAGTGTTTCTTTTCTCAGTACAAGCTTTACTTTGAAAGATAATCACGTTCTTTCGAAAGTTTAATAATTTCACGAAAGCTTTAGTAAGAAACGAACATGGGCTTCTTTGTAAAGACAAGCAGTGGTTTGCTCCGTGTGAAAGCACTGTTAGAACTGAGATCAGTGTTCCCTTTCTCAGTACAAGCTTTACTTTGAAAGATAATCGCTTTCTTTCGAAAGATTATTAATTTCACGAAAGCTTTAGTAAGAAACGCACATGCGTTTCTTTGTAACGACAGGCAGTGGTTTTGTACGTGTGAAAGCACTGTTTGAACTGAGATCAGTGTTTCTTTTCCCGGTACAAGCTTTACTTTCAAAGATAATCGCGTTCTTTCCAAAGTTTATTAATTTCACGAAAGCTTTAGTAAGAAACGCATATGGGTTTCTTTGGAAAGACAAGCAGTGGTTTGCTACGTTGGAAAGCACTGTTTGAACTGAGATCAGTGTTCCTTTTCTCAACACAAGCTTTATTTTGAAAGATAATCGCGTTCTTTCGAAAGTTTATTAATTTCACAAAAGGTTTAGTAAGAAACGCACATGCGTTTTTTTGGAAAGACAATCTGTGGTTTGCTACGTGTGAAAGCACTGTTTAAACTGAAATCAGTGTTCCTTTTCTCAGTACAAGCTTTACTTTGAAAGATAATTGCTTTCTTTCGAAAGTTTATTAATTTCACGAAAGCTTTAGTAAGAAACGAACATGGGCTTCTTTGTAAAGACAAGCAGTGGTTCTCTCCATGTGAAAGCACTGTTAGAACTGAGATCAGTGTTCCCTTTCTCAGTACAAGCTTTACTTTGAAAGATAATAGCTTTCTTTCGAAAGATTATTAATTTCACGAAAGCTTTAGTAAGAAACGCACATGCGTTTCTTTGTAACAACAAGCAGTGGTTTGCTACGTGTGAAAGCACTGTTTGAACTGAGATCACTGTTTCTTTTCTCAGTTCTAGCTTTAATTTGAAAGATAATCGCGTACTTTCCAAATATTTTTAATTTCACGAAAGCTTTAGTAAGAAACGCACATAGGTTTCTTTGTAAAGACAGGCAGTGGTTTGCTACGTGTGAAAGCACCGTTAGAACTGAGATCAGTTTTCCTTTTCTCAGTACAAGCTTTACTTTGAAAGATAATCGCGTTCTTTCCAAAGATTATTAATTTCACGAAAGCTTTAGTAAGAAACGCACATGGGATTCTTTGGAAAGACAAGCAGTGGTTTGCTACATGTGAAAGCACTGTTTGAACTGAGATCAGTGTTCCTTTTCTCAGTACAAGCTTTCCTTTGAAAGATAATCGCGTTCTTTCCAAAGATTTTTAATTTCACGAAAGCTTTAGTAAGAAACGCACATGCGTTTTTTTGGAAAGACAATCAGTGCTTTGCTACGTGTGAAAGCACTGTTAGAACTGAGATCAGTGTTCCTTTTCTCAGTACAAGCTTTACTTTGAAAGAAAATCGCGTTCTTTCGAAAGTTTATTAATTTCACGAAAGCTTTAGTAAGAAACGCACATGCGTTTCTTTGGAAAGACAAGCAGTGGTTTACTACATGTTTAAGCACTGTTAGAACGGAGATCAGTTTTCCTTTTCTCAGTACAAGATTTACTTTGAAAGATAATCGCGTTCTTTCCAAAGATTATTAATTTCACGAAAGCTTTAGTAAGAAACGCACATGGGATTCTTTGGAAAGACAAGCAGTGGTTTGCTACATGTGAAAGCACTGTTTGAACTGAGATCAGTGTTCCTTTTCTCAGTACAAGCTTTACTTTGAAAGATAATCGCGTTCTTTCCAAAGATTTTTAATTTCACGAAAGCTTTAGTAAGAAACGCACATGCGTTTTTTTGGAAAGACAATCAGAGCTTTGCTACGTGTGAAAGCACTGTCAGAACTGAGATCAGTGTTCCTTTTCTCAGTACAAGCTTTACTTTGAAAGATAATCGCGTTCTTTCGAAAGTTTATTAATTTCACGAATGCTTTAGTAAGAAACGAACAAGGGCTTCTTTGTAAAGACAAGCAGTGGTTCTCTCCATGTGAAAGCACTGTTAGAACTGAGATCAGTGTTCCCTTTCTCAGTACAAGCTTTACTTTGAAAGATAATAGCTTTCTTTCGAAAGATTATTAATTTCACGAAAGCTTTAGTAAGAAACGCACATGGGTTTCTTTGGAAAAACAAGCAGTGGTTTGCTACATATGAAAGCACTGTTTGAACTGAGATCAGTGTTCCTTTTCTCAGTACAAGCTTTACTTTGAAAGATAATCGCGTTCTTTCGAAAGTTTATTAATTTCACGAAAGCTTTAGTAAGAAATGCACATGGGTTTCTTTGGAAAGACAAGCAGTGGTTTGCTACGTGTGAAAGCAGTGTTAGACTTTCAATCAGTGTTCCTTCTCTCAGTACAAGCTTTAATTTGAAAGATAATCGCGTTCTTTCCAAAGATTATTAATTTCACGAAAGCTTTAGTAAGAAACGCACATGGGTTTCTTTGTAAAGACAAGCAGTGGTTTGCTATGTGTGAAAGCACTGTTAGAATTGAAATCAGTGTTCCTTTTCTCAGTACAAGCTTTACTTTGAAAGATAATCGCGTTCTTTCGAAAGTTTATTAATTTCAAGAAAGCTTTAGTAAGAAAAGCACATGCGTTTTCTTGGAAAGACAAGCAGTGGTTTTATACGTGTGAAAGCACTCTTTGAACTGAGATCAGTGTTCCTTTTATCAGTACAAGCTTTACTTGGAAAGATAATCGCGTTCTTTCGAAAGTTTATTAATTTCACGAAAGCTTTAGTAAGAAACAAACATTGGCTTCTTTGAAAAGACACGCAAGCAGTGGTTTGCTCTGTGTGAAAGCACTGTTAGAACTGAGATCAGTGTTCCCTTTCTCAGTACAAGCTTTACTTTGAAAGATAATCGCTTTCTTTCGAAAGATTATTAATTTCACGAAAGCTTTAGTAAGAAACGCACATGGGATTCTTTGGAAAGACAAGCAGTGGTTTGCTACATGTGAAAGCACTGTTTGAATTGAGATCAGTGTTCCTTTTCTCAGTACAAGCTTTATTTTGAAAGATAATCGCGTTCTTTCGAAAGTTTATTAATTTAACAAAAGCTTTAGTAAGAAACACACATGCGTTTTTTTGGAAAGACAATCAGTGCTTTGCTACATGTGAAAGCACTGTTAGAACTGAGATCAGTGTTCCCCTTCTCAGTATAAGCTTTCCTTTAAAGATAATCGCATTCTTTCGAAAGTTTATTAATTTCACGAAAGCTTTAGTAAGAAATGCACATGCGTTTCCTTGAAATGACAAGCAGTGGTTTGCTACATGTGAAAGCACTGTTAGAACTGAGATCAAAGTTCCTTTTCTCAGTACAATCTTTACTTTGAAAGATAATCGCGTTCTTTCCAAAGTTTATTAATTTCACGAAAGCTTTAGTAAGAAATGCTCATGCGTTTTTTTGTAACGACAAGCAGTGGTTTGCTACGTGTGAAAGCACTGTTTGAACTGAGATCAGTGTTTCTTTTCTCAGTACAAGCTTTACTTTGAAAGATAATCGGTTCTTTCGAAAGTTTAATAATTTCACGAAAGCTTTAGTAAGAAACGAACATGGGCTTCTTTGTAAAGACAAGCAGTGGTTTGCTCCGTGTGAAAGCACTGTTAGAACTGAGATCAGTGTTCCCTTTCTCAGTACAAGCTTTACTTTGAAAGATAATCGCTTTCTTTCGAAAGATTATTAATTTCACGAAAGCTTTAGTAAGAAACGCACATGCGTTTCTTTGTAATGACAGGCAGTGGTTTTGTACGTGTGAAAGCACTGTTTGAACTAAGATCAGTGTTTCTTTTCCCGGTACAAGCTTTACTTTCAAAGATAATCGCGTTCTTTCCAAAGTTTATTAATTTCACGAAAGCTTTAGTAAGAAACGCATATGGGTTTCTTTGGAAAGACAAGCAGTGGTTTGCTACGTTTGAAAGCACTGTTTGAACTGAGATCAGTGTTCCTTTTCTCAACACAAGCTTTATTTTGAAAGATAATCGCGTTCTTTCGAAAGTTTATTAATTTCACAAAAGGTTTAGTAAGAAACGCACATGCGTTTTTTTGGAAAGACAATCTGTGGTTCGCTACGTGTGAAAGCACTGTTTAAACTGAAATCAGTGTTCCTTTTCTCAGTACAAGCTTTACTTTGAAAGATAATTGCTTTCTTTCGAAAGTTTATTAATTTCACGAAAGATTTAGTAAGAAACGAACATGGGCTTCTTTGTAAAGACAAGCAGTGGTTCTCTCCATGTGAAAGCACTGTTAGAACTGAGATCAGTGTTCCCTTTCTCAGTACAAGCTTTACTTTGAAAGATAATAGCTTTCTTTCGAAAGATTATTAATTTCACGAAAGCTTTAGTAAGAAACGCACATGCGTTTCTTTGTAACAACAAGCAGTGGTTTGCTACGTGTGAAAGCAATGTTTGAACTGAGATCAGTGTTTCTTTTCTCAGTACTAGCTTTAATTTGAAAGATAATCGCGTTCTTTCCAAAGATTTTTAATTTCACGAAAGCTTTAGTAAGAAACGCACATAGGTTTCTTTGTAAAGACAGGCAGTGGTTTGCTACGTGTGAAAGCACCGTTAGAACTGAGATCAGTTTTCCTTTTCTCAGTACAAGCTTTACTTTGAAAGATAATCGCGTTCTTTCCTAGATTATTAATTTCACGAAAGCTTTAGTAAGAAACGCACATGTGTTTTTTTGGAAAGACAATCTGTGCTTTGATACGTGTGAAAGCACTGTTTGAACTGAGATCAGTGTTTCTTTTCTCAGTACAAGCTTTACTTTGAAAGAAAATCGCGTTCTTTCGAAAGTTTATTAATTTCACGAAAGCTTTAGTAAGAAACACACATGCATTTCTTTGGAAAGACAAGCATTGGTTTACTACATGGTTAAGCACTGTTAGAACTGAGATCAGTTTTCCTTTAATCAGTACAAGCTTTACTTTGAAAGATAATCGCGTTCTTTCCAAAGATTATTAATTTCACGAAAGCTTTAGTAAGAAACGCACATGGGATTCTTTGGGAAGACAAGCAGTGGTTTGCTACATGTGAAAGCACTGTTTGAACTGAGATCAGTGTTCCTTTTCTCAGTACAAGCTTTACTTTGAAAGAATATCGCGTTCTTTCCAAAGATTTTTAATTTCACGAAAGCTTTAGTAAGAAACGCACATGCGTTTTTTTGGAAAGACAATCAGTGCTTTGCTACGTGTGAAAGCACTGTTAGAACTGAGATCAGTGTTCCTTTTCTCAGTACAAGCTTTACTTTGAAAGATAATCGCGTTCTTTCGAAAGTTTATTAATTTCACGAAAGCTTTAGTAAGAAACGAACATGGGCTTCTTTTTAAAGACATGCAGTGGTTCTCTCCATGTGAAAGCACTGTTAGAACTGAGATCAGTGTTCCCTTTCTCAGTACAAGCTTTACTTTGAAAGATAATCGCGTTCTTTCGAAAGTTTATTAATTTCAAGAAAGCTTTAGTAAGAAAAGCACATGCGTTATCTTGGAAAGACAAGCAGTGGTTTTATACGTGTGAAAGCACTCTTTGAACTTAGATCAGTGTTCCTTTTATCAGTACAAGCTTTACTTGGAAAGATAATCGCGTTCTTTCGAAAGTTTATTAATTTCACGAAAGCTTTAGTAAGAAACAAACATTGGCTTCTTTGTAAAGACAAGCAAGCAGTGGTTTGCTCTGTGTGAAAGCACTGTTAGAACTGAGATCAGTGTTCCCTTTCTCAGTACAAGCTTTACTTTGAAAGATAATCGCTTTCTTTCGAAAGATTATTAATTTCACGAAAGCTTTAGTAAGAAACGCACATGGGATTTTTTGGAAAGACAAGCAGTGGTTTGCTACATGGGAAAGCACTGTTTGAATTGAGATCAGTGTTCCTTTTCTCAGTACAAGCTTTATTTTGAAAGATAATCGCGTTCTTTCGAAAGTTTATTAATTTAACAAAAGCTTTAGTAAGAAACGCACATGCGTTTTTTTGGAAAGACAATCAGTGCTTTGCTACATGTGAAAGCACTGTTAGAACTGAGATCAGTGTTCCCATTCTCAGTATAAGCTTTCCTTTAAAGATAATCGCATTCTTTCGAAAGTTTATTAATTTCACGAAAGCTTTAGTAAGAAATGCACATGCGTTTCCTTGAAATGACAAGCAGTGGTTTGCTACATGTGAAAGCACTGTTAGAACTGAGATCAAAGTTCCTTTTCTCAGTACAATCTTTTCTTTGAAAGATAATCGCGTTCTTTCCAAAGTTTATTAATTTCACGAAAGCTTTAGTAAGAAATGCACATGGGTTTCTTTGGAAAGACTAGCAGTGGTTTGCTACGTTTGAAAGCACTGTTAGAACTGAGATCAGTGTTCCTTTTCTCAGTACAAGGTTTGCTTTGAAAGATAATCGCGTTCTTTCGAAAGTTTATTAATTTCACGAAAGCTTTAGTAAGAAATGCTCATGCGTTTTTTTGTAACGACAAGCAGTGGTTTGCTACGTGTGAAAGCACTGTTTGAAAGGAGATCAGTGTTTCTTTTCTCAGTACAAGCTTTACTTTGAAAGATAATCGCGTTCTTTCGAAAGTTTAATAATTTCACGAAAGCTTTAGTAAGAAACGAACATGGGCTTCTTTGTAAAGACAAGCAGTGGTTTGCTCCGTGTGAAAGCACTGTTAGAACTGAGATCAGTGTTCCCTTTCTCAGTACAAGCTTTAATTTGAAAGATAATCGCTTTCTTTCGAAAGATTATTAATTTCACGAAAGCTTTAGTAAGAAACGCACATGAGTTTCTTTGTAACGACAGGAAGTGGTTTTGTACGTGTGAAAGCACTGTTTGAACTGAGATCAGTGTTTCTTTTCTCGGTACAAGCTTTACTTTCAAAGATAATCGCGTTCTTTCCAAAGTTTATTAATTTCACGAAAGCTTTAGTAAGAAACGCATATGGGTTTCTTTGGAAAGACAAGCAGTGGTTTGCTACGTTTGAAAGCACTGTTTGAACTGAGATCAGTGTTCCTTTTCTCAACACAAGCTTTATTTTGAAAGATAATCGCGTTCTTTTGAAAGTTTATTAATTTCACAAAAGGTTTAGTAAGAAACGCACATGCGTTTTTTTGGAAAGACAATCTGTGGTTTGCTACGTGTGAAAGCACTGTTTAAACTGAAATCAGTGTTCCTTTTCTCAGTACAAGCTTTACTTTGAAAGATAATTGCTTTCTTTCGAAAATTTATTAATTTCACGAAAGCTTTAGTAAGAAACGAACATGGGCTTCTTTGTAAAGACAAGCAGTGGTTCTCTCCATGTGAAAGCACTGTTAGAACTGAGATCAGTGTTCCCTTTCTCAGTACAAGCTTTACTTTGAAAGATAATAGCTTTCTTTCGAAAGATTATTAATTTCACGAAAGCTTTAGTAAGAAACGCACATGCGTTTCTTTGTAACAACAAGCAGTGGTTTGCTACGTGTGAAAGCAATGTTTGAACTGAGATCAGTGTTTCTTTTCTCAGTACTAGCTTTAATTTGAAAGATAATCGCGTTCTTTCCAAAGATTTTTAATTTCACGAAAGCTTTAGTAAGAAACGCACATAGGTTTCTTTGTAAAGACAGGCAGTGGTTTGCTACGTGTGAAAGCACTGTTAGAACTGAGATCAGTTTTCCTTTTCTCAGTACAAGCTTTACTTTGAAAGATAATCGCGTTCTTTCCAAGATTATTAATTTCACGAAAGCTTTAGTAAGAAACGCACATGTGTTTTTTTGGAAAGACAATCTGTGCTTTGATACGTGTGAAAGCACTGTTTGAACTGAGATCAGTGTTTCTTTTCTCAGTACAAGCTTTACTTTGAAAGAAAATCGCGTTCTTTCGAAAGTTTATTAATTTCACGAAAGCTTTAGTAAGAAACGCACATGCATTTCTTTGGAAAGACAAGCATTGGTTTACTACATGGTTAAGCACTGTTAGAACTGAGATCAGTTTTCCTTTAATCAGTACAAGCTTTACTTTGAAAGATAATCGCGTTCTTTCCAAAGATTATTAATTTCACGAAAGCTTTAGTAAGAAACGCACATGGGATTCTTTGGAAAGACAAGCAGTGGTTTGCTACATGTGAAAGCACTGTTTGAACTGAGATCAGTGTTCCTTTTCTCAGTACAAGCTTTACTTTGAAAGATAATCGCGTTCTTTCCAAAGATTTTTAATTTCACGAAAGCTTTAGTAAGAAACGAACATGCGTTTTTTTGGAAAGACAATCAGTGCTTTGCTACGTGTGAAAGCACTGTTAGAACTGAGATCAGTGTTCCTTTTCTCAGTACAAGCTTCACTTTGAAAGAAAATCGCGTTCTTTCGAAAGTTTATTAATTTCACGAAAGCTTTAGTAAGAAACGCACATGCGTTTCTTTGGAAAGACAAGCAGTGGTTTACTACATGTTTAAGCACTGTTAGAACTGAGATCAGTTTCCCTTTTCTCAGTACAAGCTTTACTTTGAAAGATAATCGCGTTCTTTCCAAAGATTATTAATTTCACGAAAGCTTTAGTAAGAAACGCACATGGGATTCTTTGGGAAGACAAGCAGTGGTTTGCTACATGTGAAAGCACTGTTTGAACTGAGATCAGTGTTCCTTTTCTCAGTACAAGCTTTACTTTGAAAGAATATCGCGTTCTTTCCAAAGATTTTTAATTTCACGAAAGCTTTAGTAAGAAACGCACATGCGTTTTTTTGGAAAGACAATCAGTGCTTTGCTACGTGTGAAAGCACTGTTAGAACTGAGATCAGTGTTCCTTTTCTCAGTACAAGCTTTACTTTGAAAGATAATCGCGTTCTTTCGAAAGTTTATTAATTTCACGAAAGCTTTAGTAAGAAACGAACATGGGCTTCTTTGTAAAGACAAGCAGTGGTTCTCTCCATGTGAAAGCACTGTTAGAACTGAGATCAGTGTTCCCTTTCTCAGTACAAGCTTTACTTTGAAAGATAATCGCGTTCTTTCGAAAGTTTATTAATTTCAAGAAAGCTTTAGTAAGAAAAGCACATGCGTTATCTTGGAAAGACAAGCAGTGGTTTTATACGTGTGAAAGCACTCTTTGAACTTAGATCAGTGTTCCTTTTATCAGTACAAGCTTTACTTGGAAAGATAATCGCGTTCTTTCGAAAGTTTATTAATTTCACGAAAGCTTTAGTAAGAAACAAACATTGGCTTCTTTGAAAAGACAAGCAAGCAGTGGTTTGCTCTGTGTGAAAGCACTGTTAGAACTGAGATCAGTGTTCCCTTTCTCAGTACAAGCTTTACTTTGAAAGATAATCGCTTTCTTTCGAAAGATTATTAATTTCACGAAAGCTTTAGTAAGAAACGCACATGGGATTTTTTGGAAAGACAAGCAGTGGTTTGCTACATGGGAAAGCACTGTTTGAATTGAGATCAGTGTTTCTTTTCTCAGTACAAGCTTTATTTTGAAAGATAATCGCGTTCTTTCGAAAGTTTATTAATTTAACAAAAGCTTTAGTAAGAAACGCACATGCGTTTTTTTGGAAAGACAATCAGTGCTTTGCTACATGTGAAAGCACTGTTAGAACTGAGATCAGTGTTCCCATTCTCAGTATAAGCTTTCCTTTAAAGATAATCGCATTCTTTCGAAAGTTTATTAATTTCACGAAAGCTTTAGTAAGAAATGCACATGCGTTTCCTTGAAATGACAAGCAGTGGTTTGCTACATGTGAAAGCACTGTTAGAACTGAGATCAAAGTTCCTTTTCTCAGTACAATCTTTTCTTTGAAAGATAATCGCGTTCTTTCCAAAGTTTATTAATTTCACGAAAGCTTTAGTAAGAAATGCACATGGGTTTCTTTGGAAAGACTAGCAGTGGTTTGCTACGTTTGAAAGCACTGTTAGAACTGAGATCAGTGTTCCTTTTCTCAGTACAAGGTTTGCTTTGAAAGATAATCGCGTTCTTTCGAAAGTTTATTAATTTCACGAAAGCTTTAGTAAGAAATGCTCATGCGTTTTTTTGTAACGACAAGCAGTGGTTTGCTACGTGTGAAAGCACTGTTTGAACGGAGATCAGTGTTTCTTTTCTCAGTACAAGCTTTACTTTGAAAGATAATCGCGTTCTTTCGAAAGTTTAAT
The DNA here is from genome assembly GCF_950005125.1 of Chionomys nivalis. Classification (NCBI taxonomy): domain Eukaryota; kingdom Metazoa; phylum Chordata; class Mammalia; order Rodentia; family Cricetidae; genus Chionomys; species Chionomys nivalis. The sequence continues at coordinate 64,986,464 of NC_080102.1, forward strand.
AATTTCACGAAAGCTTTAGTAAGAAACGAACATGGGCTTCTTTGTAAAGACAAGCAGTGGTTTGCTCCGTGTGAAAGCACTGTTAGAACTGAGATCAGTGTTCCCTTTCTCAGTACAAGCTTTAATTTGAAAGATAATCGCTTTCTTTCGAAAGATTATTAATTTCACGAAAGCTTTAGTAAGAAACGCACATGCGTTTCTTTGTAACGACAGGAAGTGGTTTTGTACGTGTGAAAGCACTGTTTGAACTGAGATCAGTGTTTCTTTTCTCGGTACAAGCTTTACTTTCAAAGATAATCGCGTTCTTTCCAAAGTTTATTAATTTCACGAAAGCTTTAGTAAGAAACGCATATGGGTTTCTTTGGAAAGACAAGCAGTGGTTTGCTACGTTTGAAAGCACTGTTTGAACTGAGATCAGTGTTCCTTTTCTCAACACAAGCTTTATTTTGAAAGATAATCGCGTTCTTTTGAAAGTTTATTAATTTCACAAAAGGTTTAGTAAGAAACGCACATGCGTTTTTTTGGAAAGACAATCTGTGGTTTGCTACGTGTGAAAGCACTGTTTAAACTGAAATCAGTGTTCCTTTTCTCAGTACAAGCTTTACTTTGAAAGATAATTGCTTTCTTTCGAAAGTTTATTAATTTCACGAAAGCTTTAGTAAGAAACGAACATGGGCTTCTTTGTAAAGACAAGCAGTGGTTCTCTCCATGTGAAAGCACTGTTAGAACTGAGATCAGTGTTCCCTTTCTCAGTACAAGCTTTACTTTGAAAGATAATAGCTTTCTTTCGAAAGATTATTAATTTCACGAAAGCTTTAGTAAGAAACGCACATGCGTTTCTTTGTAACAACAAGCAGTGGTTTGCTACGTGTGAAAGCAATGTTTGAACTGAGATCAGTGTTTCTTTTCTCAGTACTAGCTTTAATTTGAAAGATAATCGCGTTCTTTCCAAAGATTTTTAATTTCACGAAAGCTTTAGTGAAACGCACATAGGTTTCTTTGTAAAGACAGGCAGTGGTTTGCTACGTGTGAAAGCACCGTTAGAACTGAGATCAGTTTTCCTTTTCTCAGTACAAGCTTTACTTTGAAAGATAATCGCGTTCTTTCCAAGATTATTAATTTCACGAAAGCTTTAGTAAGAAACGCACATGTGTTTTTTTGGAAAGACAATCTGTGCTTTGATACGTGTGAAAGCACTGTTTGAACTGAGATCAGTGTTTCTTTTCTCAGTACAAGCTTTACTTTGAAAGAAAATCGCGTTCTTTCGAAAGTTTATTAATTTCACGAAAGCTTTAGTAAGAAACGCACATGCATTTCTTTGGAAAGACAAGCATTGGTTTACTACATGATTAAGCACTGTTAGAACTGAGATCAGTTTTCCTTTAATCAGTACAAGCTTTACTTTGAAAGATAATCGCGTTCTTTCCAAAGATTATTAATTTCACGAAAGCTTTAGTAAGAAACGCACATGGGATTCTTTGGAAAGACAAGCAGTGGTTTGCTACATGTGAAAGCACTGTTTGAACTGAGATCAGTGTTCCTTTTCTCAGTACAAGCTTTACTTTGAAAGATAATCGCGTTCTTTCCAAAGATTTTTAATTTCACGAAAGCTTTAGTAAGAAACGAACATGCGTTTTTTTGGAAAGACAATCAGTGCTTTGCTACGTGTGAAAGCACTGTTAGAACTGAGATCAGTGTTCCTTTTCTCAGTACAAGCTTCACTTTGAAAGAAAATCGCGTTCTTTCGAAAGTTTATTAATTTCACGAAAGCTTTAGTAAGAAACGCACATGCGTTTCTTTGGAAAGACAAGCAGTGGTTTACTACATGTTTAAGCACTGTTAGAACTGAGATCAGTTTCCCTTTTCTCAGTACAAGCTTTACTTTGAAAGATAATCGCGTTCTTTCCAAAGATTATTAATTTCACGAAAGCTTTAGTAAGAAACGCACATGGGATTCTTTGGAAAGACAAGCAGTGGTTTGCTACATGTGAAAGCACTGTTTGAACTGAGATCAGTGTTCCTTTTCTCAGTACAAGCTTTACTTTGAAAGAATATCGCGTTCTTTCCAAAGATTTTTAATTTCACGAAAGCTTTAGTAAGAAACGCACATGCGTTTTTTTGGAAAGACAATCAGTGCTTTGCTACGTGTGAAAGCACTGTTAGAACTGAGATCAGTGTTCCTTTTCTCAGTACAAGCTTTACTTTGAAAGATAATCGCGTTCTTTCGAAAGTTTATTAATTTCACGAAAGCTTTAGTAAGAAACGAACATGGGCTTCTTTGTAAAGACAAGCAGTGGTTCTCTCCATGTGAAAGCACTGTTAGAACTGAGATCAGTGTTCCCTTTCTCAGTACAAGCTTTACTTTGAAAGATAATCGCGTTCTTTCGAAAGTTTATTAATTTCAAGAAAGCTTTAGTAAGAAAAGCACATGCGTTATCTTGGAAAGACAAGCAGTGGTTTTATACGTGTGAAAGCACTCTTTGAACTGAGATCAGTGTTCCTTTTATCAGTACAAGCTTTACTTGGAAAGATAATCGCGTTCTTTCGAAAGTTTATTAATTTCACGAAAGCTTTAGTAAGAAACAAACATTGGCTTCTTTTAAAAGACAAGCAAGCAGTGGTTTGCTCTGTGTGAAAGCACTGTTAGAACTGAGATCAGTGTTCCCTTTCTCAGTACAAGCTTTACTTTGAAAGATAATCGCTTTCTTTCGAAAGATTATTAATTTCACGAAAGCTTTAGTAAGAAACGCACATGGGATTTTTTGGAAAGACAAGCAGTGGTTTGCTACATGTGAAAGCACTGTTTGAATTGAGATCAGTGTTCCTTTTCTCAGTACAAGGTTTGCTTTGAAAGATAATCGCGTTCTTTCGAAAGTTTATTAATTTCACGAAAGCTTTAGTAAGAAATGCTCATGCGTTTTTTTGTAACGACAAGCAGTGGTTTGCTACGTGTGAAAGCACTGTTTGAACGGAGATCAGTGTTTCTTTTCTCAGTACAAGCTTTACTTTGAAAGATAATCGCGTTCTTTCGAAAGTTTAATAATTTCACGAAAGCTTTAGTAAGAAACGAACATGGGCTTCTTTGTAAAGACAAGCAGTGGTTTGCTCCGTGTGAAAGCACTGTTAGAACTGAGATCAGTGTTCCCTTTCTCAGTACAAGCTTTACTTTGAAAGATAATCGCTTTCTTTCGAAAGATTATTAATTTCACGAAAGCTTTAGTAAGAAACGCACATGCGTTTCTTTGTAACGACAGGAAGCGGTTTTGTACGTGTGAAAGCACTGTTTGAACTGAGATCAGTGTTTCTTTTCTCGGTACAAGCTTTACTTTCAAAGATAATCGCGTTCTTTCCAAAGTTTATTAATTTCACGAAAGCTTTAGTAAGAAACGCATATGGGTTTCTTTGGAAAGACAAGCAGTGGTTTGCTACGTTTGAAAGCACTGTTTGAACTGAGATCAGTGTTCCTTTTCTCAACACAAGCTTTATTTTGAAAGATAATCGCGTTCTTTCCAAGATTATTAATTTCACGAAAGCTTTAGTAAGAAACGCACATGCGTTTTTTTGGAAAGACAATCAGTGCTTTGCTACGTGTGAAAGCACTGTTAGAACTGAGATCAGTGTTCCTTTTCTCAGTACAAGCTTTACTTTGAAAGAAAATCGCGTTCTTTCGAAAGTTTATTAATTTCACGAAAGCTTTAGTAAGAAACGCACATGCGTTTCTTTGGAAAGACAAGCTGTGGTTTACTACATGTTTAAGCACTGTTAGAACTGAGATCAGTTTTCCTTTTCTCAGTACAAGCTTTACTTTGAAAGATAATCGCGTTCTTTCCAAAGATTATTAATTTCACGAAAGCTTTAGTAAGAAACGCACATGGGATTCTTTGGAAAGACAAGCAGTGGTTGGCTACATGTGAAAGCACTGTTTGAACTGAGATCAGTGTTCCCTTTCTCAGTACAAGCTTTACTTTGAAAGATAATCGCTTTCTTTCGAAAGATTATTAATTTCACGAAAGCTTTAGTAAGAAACGCACATGGGATTCTTTGGAAAGACAAGCAGTGGTTTGCTACATGTGAAAGCACTGTTTGAATTGAGATCAGTGTTCCTTTTCTCAGTACAAGCTTTATTTTGAAAGATAATCGCGTTCTTTCGAAAGTTTATTAATTTAACAAAAGCTTTAGTAAGAAACGCACATGCGTTTTTTTGGAAAGACAATCAGTGCTTTGCTACATGTGAAAGCACTGTTAGAACTGAGATCAGTGTTCCCTTTCTCAGTATAAGCTTTCCTTTAAAGATAATCGCATTCTTTCGAAAGTTTATTAATTTCACGAAAGCTTTAGTAAGAAATGCACATGCGTTTCCTTGAAATGACAAGCAGTGGTTTGCTACATGTGAAAGCACTGTTAGAACTGAGATCAAAGTTCCTTTTCTCAGTACAATCTTTACTTTGAAAGATAATCGCGTTCTTTCCAAAGTTTATTAATTTCACGAAAGCTTTAGTAAGAAATGCACATGGGTTTCTTTGGAAAGACAAGCAGTGGTTTGCTACGTGTGAAAGCACTGTTAGAAATGAGATCAAAGTCAGTTTTTTCAGTACAATCTTTACTTTGAAAGATAATCGCGTTCTCTCCAAAGTTTATTAATTTCACTAAAGCTTTAGTAAGAAATGCACATGGGTTTCTTTGGAAAGACAAGCAGTGGTTTGCTACGTGTGAAAGCACTGTTAGAACTGAGATCAGTGTTCCTTTTCTCAGTACAAGCTTTACTTTGAAAGATAATCGCGTTCTTTCGAAAGATTATTAATTTCAGGAAAGCTTTACTAAGAAAGGCCCATGCGTTTCTTTGTAACGAAAAGCAGTGTTTTCCTACGTGTGAAAGCACTGTTTGAACTGAGATCAGTGTTTCTTTTCTCAGTACAAGCTTTCCTTTGAAAGATAATCGCGTTCTTTCGAAAGTTTATTAATTTCACGAAAGCTTTAGTAAGAAAAGCACCTGCGTTTCTTTGTAAAGACAAGCAGTGGTTTTCTACGTGTAAAAGCACTGTTTGAACTGAGATCAGTGTTTCTTTTCTCAGTACAAGCTTTACTTTGAAAGATAATCGCGTTCTTTCGAAAGATTATTAATTTCAGGAAAGCTTTAGTAAGAAAGGCACATGCGTTTCTTTGTTATGAAAAGCAGTGTTTTGCTACGTGTGAAAGCACTGTTTGAACTGAGATCAGTGTTTCTTTTCTCAGTACAAGCTTTACTTGGAAAGATAATCGCGTTCTTTCGAAAGTTTATTAATTTCACGAAAGCTTTACAAAGAAACGAACATGGGCTTCTTTGTAAAGACAAGCAGTGGTTTGCTCCGTGTGAAAGCGCTGTTAGAACTGAGATCAGTGTTCCCTTTCTCAGTACAAGCTTTAATTTGAAAGATAATCACGTTCTTTCAAAGATTATTAATTTCACTAAAGCTTTAGTAAGAAATGCACATGGGTTTCTTTGGAAAGACAAGCAGTGGTTTGCTCCGTGAGAAAGCACTGTTAGAACTGAGATCAGTGTTCCCTTTCTCAGTACAAGCTTTAATTTGAAAGATAATCTCGTTCTTTCAAAGATTATTAATTTCACTAAAGCTTTAGTAAGAAATGCACATGTGTTTCTTTGGAAAGACAAGCAGTGGTTTGCTACGTGTGAAAGTACTGTTAGACTTTCAATCAGTGTTCCTTTTCTCAGTACAAGCTTTATTTGAAAGATAATTGCGTTCTTACGAAAGTTTATTAATTTCACGAAAGCTTTAGTAATTAACGAACATGGGCTTCTTTATAAAGACAAGCAGTGGTTTGCTCCGCGTGAAAGCACAGTTAGAACTGAGATCAGTGTTCCCTTTCTCGGTACAAGCTTTACTTTGAAAGATAATCGCATTCTTTCGAAAGATTATTAATTTCACGAAAGCTTTAGTAAGAAACGCTCATGCGTTTCTTTGTAACGACAAGCAGTGGTTTGCTACGTGTGAAAGCACTGTTAGAACTGAGATCAGTGTTCCTTTTCTCAGTACAAGCTTTAGTTTGAAAGATAATCACGTTCTTTCGAAAGTTTACTAATTTCATGAAAGCTTTAGTAAGAAATGCACATGCGTTTCTTTGTAACGACAAGCGGTGGTTTGCTACGTGTGAATGCACTGTTAGAAATGAGATCAAAGTCCCATTTATAAGTACAAGCTTTACTTTGAAAGATAATCGCGTTCTTTCCAAAGTTTATTAATTTCAATAAAGCTTTAGTAAGAAATGCACATGGGTTTCTTTGGAAAGACAAGCAGTGGTTTGCTACGTGTGAAAGCTCTGTTACACTTTCAATCAGTGTTCCTTTTCTCAGTACAATCTTTACTTTGAATGATGATCGCGTTCTTTCCAGTGTTTATTAATTTCACAAAAGCTTTAGTAAGAAATGCACATGGGTTTCTTTGGAAAGACAAGCAATGGTTTGCTACGTGTGAAAGCACTCTCAGACTTTCAATCAGTGTTCCTTTTCTCAGTACAAGCTTTAATTTGAAAGATAATCGCGTTCTTTCGAAAGTTTATTAATTTCATGAAAGCTTTAGTAAGAAATGCACATGCGTTTCTTTGTAAAGACAAGCAGTGGTTTTCTACGTGTAAAACCACTGTTTGAACTGAGATCAGTGTTTCTTTTCTCAGTATAAGCTTTACTTTGAAAGATAATCGCGTTCTTTCCAAAGTTTATTAATTTCACGAAAGCTTTAGTAAGAAACGCATATGGGTTTCTTTGGAAAGACAAGCAGTGGTTTGCTATGTGTGAAACCACTGTTTGAACTCAGATCAGTGTTCCTTTTCTCAACACAATCTTTATTTTGAAAGATAATCGCGTTCTTTCGAAAGATTATTAATTTCACAAAAGCTTTAGTAAGAAACCCACACGCGTTTTTTTGGAAAGACAATGTGTGGTTTGCTACGTGTGAAAGCACTGTTTAAACTGAGATCAGTGTTCCTTTTCTCAGTACAAGCTTTAATTTGAAAGATAATCGCGTTCTTTCGAAAGTTTATTAATTTCACGAAAGCTTTAGTAAGAAACGTACATGCTTCTTTGTAAAGACAAGCAGTGTTTTTCTACGTGTGAAAGCACTGTTTGAACTGAGATCAGTGTTTCTTTTCTCAGTACAAGCTTTACTTTGAAAGATAATCGCGTTCTTTTTAAAGTTTATTAATTTCACGAAAGCTTTAGTAAGAAATGCACATGGCTTTCTTTTTAAAGACAAGCAGGTGTTTGCTACGTGTGAAAGCACTGTTAGAACTGAGATAAGTGTTTCTTTTCTCAGTACAAGCTTTACTTTGAATGATGGATCGAGGTAGAGACAGAGTCTCAATTTGGAGCAACGGTCTGAGCTCTTAAGGTCCAAATGAGGAGCAGAAGGAGGGAGAACATGAGCAAAAAATCAGGACCACGAGGGATGCACCCACCCACTGTGACAGTGGAACTGATTTATTGGGAGCCCACCAAGGCCAGCTGGTCTGGGACTGAATAAGCAGGGGTTGATTCCGGACTCTCTGAGCATGGCGGACAATGAAGGCAGATGAGAAGCCAAGGACAATGGCACTAGGTTTCGATCCTAATACATGAACCGGCTTTGTGGGAGCTTAGCCTGTTTAGATGCTCACCTTCCTGGAAGTAGACAGAAGACCTTCGTCTTCCCGCAGGGCAGAGAATTTGGACTGCTCTTCAGTATCAAGAGGGAGGGGGAATGGTTTGGGGGGGTGGGAGAAGAGGAGTGGGGATAGGGGGAGGGAAGTGGGGGGAGGGGGCAATATTTGGGAGGAGGGGAGGGAAATGGGAAACGGGGAGCAGGTAGAAAAAAAGAAAAATAAAAAATTAATAAAAAAAAAAGAAAAAAAAATAAATAAACTTGTGAATTTCAGAAGACAGTGTTGATTAGGGGCTATGGTTAAACCTGCTTAATGAACATTATTTTGTTGTTGCTGTTAAATCATGATAAGTAACAGTAGATGAAGCAGCTTTAAAATGGAGGTTTTATGACTTTCTCCTTTCTTCTTCAAGATATTGGCCTATACCACTAAGAATTTTCATATTTTGATAAATAGGTAGCTCTGTACCAACACATATAAATACATGGATGCAAACAAAATCATGTGCTTTCTAAATTAAAAGATAATGAAGATAAATATGTTAATACTTCAGGAACAAAAAATATTCTGAAATGTATAATTTCATATTACATAGAGGTAGGTAAATATATTAAAAAAAGTTAAGAGCAAAGTAGAAAGCTAATAAAAACATGCTAGAAACAAAAAAAAAAGATAATCGCGTTCTTTCGAAAGTTTATTAATTTCACGAAAGCTTTAGTAAGAAGTGCACAAGCTTTTCTTTGTAACGACAAGCACTGGTTTGCTACATGTGAAAGCATTGTTAGAACTGAGATCAGTGTTCCTTTTCTCAGTACAAGCTTTAATTTGAAAGATAATCGCGTTCTTTCGAAAGATTATTAATTTCACTAAAGCTTTAGTAAGAAATGCACATGGGTTACTTTGGAAAGACAAGCAGTGGTTTGCTACGTGTGAAAGCACTGTTAGACTTTCAATCAATTTTCCTTTTCTCAGTACAAGCTTTATTTGAAAGATAATCGCGTGTTTACGAAAGTTTATTCATTTCACGAAAGCTTTAGTAAGGAACGATCATGGGCTTCTTTGTAAAGACAAGCAGTGGTTTGCTACGTGTGAAAGCACTGTTAGACTTTCAATCAGTGTTCCTTTTCAGTACAAGCTTTACTTTGAAAGATAATCGCGTTCTTTCGAAAGTGTATTAATTTCTCGAAAGCTTTAGTAAGAAACGCACATGCGTTTCTTTGGAAAGACAAGCAGTGGTTTGCTACGTGTGAAAGCACTGTTTGAACTGAGATCAGTGTTCCTTTTCTCAGTACAAACTTTACTTTGAAAGATAATCTCGTTATTTCGAAAGATTATTAATTTCACGAAAGCTTTAGTAAGAAACGAACATGGGCTTCTTTGAAAAGACAAGCAAGCAGTGGTTTGCTCTGTGTGAAAGCACTGTTAGAACTGAGATCAGTGTTCCCTTTCTCAGTACAAGCTTTACTTTGAAAGATAATCGCTTTCTTTCGAAAGATTATTAATTTCATGAAAGCTTTAGTGTGAAACGCACCTGGGTTTCTTTGGAAAGACAAGCAGTGGTTTGCTACGTGTGAAAGCACTGTTTGAACTGAGATCACTCTTCCTTTTCTCAGTACAAGCTTTATTTTGAAAGATAATCGCGTTCTTTCGAAAGTTTATTAAGTTCAGGAAAGCTTTAGTAAGAAAGGCACATGCGTTTCTTTGTAACAAAACGCAGTGTTTTGCTACGTGTGAAAGCGCTGTTTGAACTGAGATCAGTGTTTCTTTTCTCAGTACAAGCTTTAATTTGAAAGATAATCGCGTTCTTTCGAAAGTTTATTAATTTCACGAAAGCTTTAGTAAGAAACGCACATGCTTCTTTGTAAAGACAAGCAGTGTTTTTCTACGTGTGAAAGCACTGTTTGAACTGAGATCAGTGTTTCTTTTTCAGTACAAGCTTTACTTTGAAAGATAATCGCGTACTTTTTAAAGAATATTAATTTCACGAAAGCTTTAGTAAGAAATGCACATGGGTTTCTTTTTAAAGACAAGCAGGTGTTTGCTACGTGTGAAAGCACTGTTAGAACTGAGATAAGTGTTTCTTTTCTCAGTACAAGCTTTACTTTGAATGATAATCGTGTTCTTTCGAAAGTTTATTAATTTCACGAAAGCTTTAGTAAGAAGTGCACATGCTTTTCTTTGTAAAGACAAGCACTGGTTTGCTACATGTGATAGCATTGTTAGATCTGAGATCAGTGTTCCTTTTCTCAGTACAAGCTTTAATTTGAAAGATAATCGCGTTCTTTCGAAAGATTATTAATTTCACTAAAGCTTTAGTAAGAAATGCACATAGGTTACTTTGGAAAGACAAGCAGTGGTTTGCTACGTGTGAAAGCACTGTTAGACTTTCAATCAATTTTCCTTTTCTCAGTACAAGCTTTATTTGAAAGATAATCGCGTGTTTACGAAAGTTTATTAATTTCACGAAAGCTTTAGTAAGGAACGATCACGGGCTTCTTTGTAAAGACAAGCAGAGGTTTGCTCCGTGTGAAAGCACTGTTAGAACTGAGATCAGGGTTTCTTTTCACAGTACAAGCTTTACTTTGAAAGATAAACGCGTTCTTTCGAAAGTTTATTATTTTCACGAAAGCTTTAGTAAGAAATGCACATGTGTTTCTTTGGAAAGACAAGCAGTGGTTTGCTACGTGTGAAAGCACTGTTAGAACTGAGATCAGTGTTCCTTTTCTCAGTACAAGCTTTACTTTTAAAGATAATCGCGTTCTTTCGAAAGATTATTAATTTCAGGAAAGCTTTAGTAAGAAAGCACATGCGTTTCTTTGTAACGAAAAGCAGTGTTTTGCTACGTGCGAAAGCACTGTTTGAACTGAGATCAGTGTTTCTTTTCTCAGTACAAGCTTTACTTTGAAATATAATCGCGTTCTTTCGAAAGTTTATTAATTTCACGAAAGCTTTATTAAGAAAGGCACATGCGTTTCTTTGTAATTACAAGCAGTGTTTTGGTACGTGTGAAAGCACTGTTTGAACTGAGATCAGTGTTTCTTTTCTCAGTACAAGCTTTACTTTGAAAGATAATCACTTTCTTTCGAAAGATTATTAATTTCACGAATGCTTTATTAAGAAAGGCACATGCGTTTCTTTGTAATTACAAGCAGTGTTTTGGTACGTGTGAAAGCACTGTTTAAACTGAGATCAGTGTTTCTTTCCTCAGTACACGCTTTAATTTGAAAGATAATCGCGTTCTTTCGAAAGTTTATTAATTTCACGAAAGCTTTAGTAAGAAACGCACCTGCGTTTCTTTGTAAAGACAAGCAGTGGTTTGCTACGTGTGAAAGCACTGCTAGAATTTCAATAAGTGTTCCTTTTCTCAGTACAAGCTTAAATTTGAAAGATAATCGCGTTCTTTCCAAAGATTATTAATTTCACGAAACCTTTAGTAAGAAATGCACATGGGTTTCTTTGGAAAGACAAGCAGTGGTTTGCTACGTGTTAAAGCACTGTTAGAACTGAGATCAGTGTTCCTTTTCTCAGTACAAGCTTTACTTTGAAAGATAATCGCGTTCTTTCCAAAGTTTACTAATTTCACTAAAGCTTTAGTAAGAAACGCACATGTGTTTCCTTGGAAAGACAAGCAGTGGTTTGCTACGTGTGAAAGCACTGTTTGAACTGAGATCAGTGTTCCTTTTCTCAGTACAAGCTTATCTTTGAAAGATAATCACATTCTTTCGAAAGTTTATTAATTTCACGAAGCTTTAGTAAGAAAAGCACCTGCGTTTCTTTGTAAAGACAAGCAGTGGTTTTCAACATTGAAAGCACTGTTTGAACTGAGATAAGTGTTTCTTTTCTCAGTACAAGCTTTACTTTGAACGATAATTGCGTTCTTTTGAAAGTTTATTAATTTCACGAATACTTTAGTAAGAAACGCACATGGATTTCTTTGTAAAGACAAGCAGTGGTTTGCTACGTGTGAAAGCACTGTTAGAAATGAGATCAAAGTCCCTTTTATCAGTACAAGCTTTACTTTGAAAGATAATCGCGTTCTTTCCAAAGTTTATTAATTTCACTAAAGCTTTAGTAAGAAATGCACATGGGTTTCTTTGGAAAGACAAGCAGTGGTTTGCTACGTGTGAAAGCACTGTTACACTTTCAATCAGTGTTCCTTTTCTCAGTACAATCTTTACTTTGAATGATGATCGCGTTCTTTCCAATGTTTATTAATTTCACTAAGCTTAAGTAAGAAATGCACATGGGTTTCTTTGGAAAGACAAGCAATGGTTTGCTACCTGTGAAATCAATGTTAGACTTTCAATCAGTGTTCCTTTTCTCAGTACAAGCTTTACTTTGAAAGATAATCGCGTTCTTTAGAAAGTTTATTAATTTCACGAAAGCTTAAATAAGAAACGCACCTGCGTTTCTTTGTAAAGACAAGCAGTGGTTTTCTACGTATGAAAGCACTGTTTGAACTGAAATACGTGTTTCTTTTTTCAGTACAAGCTTTACTTTGAAAGATAATCGCGTTATTTCGAAAGATTATTAATTTCACGAAAGCTTTATTAAGAAACGAACATGTTCTTCTTTGAAAAGACAAGCAAGCCGTGGTTTGCTCTGTGTGAAAGCACTGTTAGAACTGAGATCAGTCTTCCCTTTGTCAGTACAAGCTTTACTTTGAAAGATAATTGCTTTCTTTCGAAAGAATATTAATTACACGAAAGCTTTAGTAAGAAACGCACATGGGTTTCTTTGGAAAGACAAGCAGTGGTTTGCTACATGTGAAAGCACTGTTTGAAATGAGATCAGTGTTCCTTTTCTCAGTACAAGCTTTATTTTGAAAGATAATCGCGTTTTTTCGAAAGTTTATTAATTTCACAAAAGCTTTAGTAAGGAACGCACATGCGTTTTTTTGGAAAGACAATCAGTGGTTTGCTACATTTGAAAGCACTGTTAGAACTGAGATCAGTGTTCCTTTTCTCAGTACAAGCTTTACTTTGAAAGATAATCGCGTTCTTTCGAAAGTTTATCAATTTTACGAAAGCTTTAGTAAGAAATGCACATGCGTTTCCTTGTAATGACAAGCAGTGGTTTGCTACATGTGAAAGCACTGTTAGAACTGAGATCAAAGTTCCTTTTCTCAGTACAAGCTTAACTTTGAAAGATAATCGCGTTCTTTCCAAAGTTTATTAATTTCACGAAAGCTTTAGTAAGAAATGCACCTGCGTTTCCTTGTAAAGACAAGCAGTGGTTTGCTACGTGGGAAAGCACTGTTAGAACTGAGATCAGTTTTCCTTTTCTCAGTACAAGCTTTACTTTGAAAGATAATCGCGTTCTTTCCAATGTTTATTAATTTCACTAAGCTTTAGTAAGAAATGCACATGGGTTTCTTTGGAAAGACAAGCAATGGTTTGCTACCTGTGAAATCAATGTTAGACTTTCAGTCAGTGTTCCTTTTCTCAGTACAAGCTTTAATTTGAAAGATAATCGCGTTCTTTAGAAAGTTTATTAATTTCACGAAAGCTTAAATAAGAAACGCCCCTGCCTTTCTTTGTAAAGACAAGCAGTGGTTTTCTACGTATGAAAGCACTGTTTGAACTGAGATACGTGTTTCTTTTCTCAGTACAAGCTTTACTTTGAAAGATAATCGCGTTCTTTCGAATGTTTATTAATTTCACGAAAGCTTTAGTAAGAAGTGCACATGCTTTTCTTTGTAACGACAAGCACTGGTTTGCTACATGTGAAAGCACTGTTAGAACTGAGATCAGTGTTCCTTTTCTCAGTACAAGCTTTACTTTGAAAGATAATCGCGTTCATTCGAAAGATTATTAATTTCACTAAAGCTTTAGTAAGAAATGCACATGGGTTTCTTTGGAAAGACAAGCAGTGGTTTGCTACGTGTGAAAGCACTGTTAGACTTTCAATCAATTTTCCTTTTCTCAGTACAAGCTTTATTTGAAAGATAATCGCGTGTTTACGAAAGTTTATTAATTTCACGAAAGCTTTAGTAAGGAACGATCATGGGCTTCTTTGTAAAGACAAGCAGTGGTTTGCTCCGTGTGAAAGCACTGTTAGAACTGAGATCAGTGTTTCTTTTCTCAGTACAAGCTTTCCTTTGAAAGATAATTGCGTTATTTCGAAAGATTATTAATTTCAGGAAAGCTTTAGTAAGAAAGGCACATGCGTTTCTTTGTAATAAAAAGCAGTGTTTTGCTACGTGTGAAAGCACTGTTAGAACTGAGATCAGTGTTTCTTTTCTCAGTACAAGCTTTACTTTGAAAGATAATCGCGTTCTTTCGAAAGTTTATTACTTTCACGAAAGCTTTATTAAGAAAGGCACATGCGTTTCTTTGTAATGACAAGCAGTGTTTTGTTACTAGTGAAAGCACTGTTTGAACTGAGATCAGTGTTTATTTTTTCAGTACAAGCTTTACTTTGAAAGATAAACGCGTTCTTTCGAAAGTTTATTAATTTCACGAAAGCTTTAGTAAGAAACGAACATGGGCTTCTTTGTAAAGACAAGCAGTGGTTTGCTCCGTGTGAAAGCACTGTTAAAACTGAGATCAGTTTTCCCTTTCTCAGTACATGCTTTACTTTGAAAGATAATCGCTTTCTTTCAAAAGATTATTAATTTCAAGAAAGCTTTAGTAAGAAAGGCACATGCGTTTCTTTGTAACGACAGGCAGTGGTTTGCTACGTGTGAAAGCACTGTTTGAACTGAGATCAGTGTTTTTTTTCTCAGTAAAAGCTTTACTTTGAAAGATAATCACGTTCTTTCGAAAGTTTATTAATTTCACGAAAGCTTTAGTAAGAAATGCACATGGGTTTCTTTGGAAAGACAAGCAGTGGTTTGCTACGTGTGAAAGCACTGTTACACTTTCAAACAGTGTTCCTTTTCTCAGTACAATCTTTACTTTGAATGATGATCGCGTTCTTTCCAATATTTATTAATTTCACTAAGCTTTAGTAAGAAATGCACATGGGTTTCTTTGGAAAGACAAGCAGTGGTTTGCTACGTGTGAAAGCACTGTTAGAACTGAGATCAGTGTTCCTTTTCTCAGTACAAGCTTTACTTTGAAAGATAATCGCGTTCTTTCGAAAGATTATTAATTTCAGGAAAGCTTTACTAAGAAAGGCCCATGCGTTTCTTTGTAACGAAAAGCAGTGTTTTGCTACGTGTGAAAGCACTGTTTGAACTGAGATCAGTGTTTCTTTTCTCAGTACAAGCTTTACTTTGGAAGATAATCGCGTTCTTTCGAAAGTTTATTAATTTCACGAAAGCTTTAGTAAGAAAAGCACCTGCGTTTCTTTGTAAAGACAAGCAGTGGTTTTCTACGTGTAAAAGCACTGTTTGAACTGAGATCAGTGTTTCTTTTCTCAGTACAAGCTTTACTTTGAAAGATAATCGCGTTCTTTCGAAAGATTATTAATTTCAGGAAAGCTTTAGTAAGAAAGGCACATGCGTTTCTTTGTTATGAAAAGCAGTGTTTTGCTACGTGTGAAAGCACTGTTTGAACTGAGATCAGTGTTTCTTTTCTCAGTACAAGCTTTACTTGGAAAGATAATCGCGTTCTTTCGAAAGTTTATTAATTTTACGAAAGCTTTACAAAGAAACGAACATGGGCTTCTTTGTAAAGACAAGCAGTGGTTTGCTTCGTGTGAAAGCGCTGTTAGAACTGAGATCAGTGTTCCCTTTCTCAGTACAAGTTTTAATTTGAAAGATAATCGCGTTCTTTCTAAGATTATTAATTTCACTAAAGCTTTAGTAAGAAATGCACATGGGTTTCTTTGGAAAGACAAGCAGTGGTTTGCTCCGTGAGAAAGCACTGTTAGAACTGAGATCAGTGTTCCCTTTCTCAGTACAAGCTTTAATTTGAAAGATAATCGCGTTCTTTCAAAGATTATTAATTTCAATAAAGCTTTAGTAAGAAATGCACATGTGTTTCTTTGGAAAGACAAGCAGTGGTTTGCTACGTGTGAAAGTACTGTTAGACTTTCAATCAGTGTTCCTTTTCTCAGTACAAGCTTTATTTGAAAGATAATTGCGTTCTTACGAAAGTTTATTAATTTCACGAAAGCTTTAGTAATTAACGAACATGGGCTTCTTTATAAAGACAAGCAGTGGTTTGCTCCGCGTGAAAGCACAGTTAGAACTGAGATCAGTGTTCCCTTTCTCGGTACAAGCTTTACTTTGAAAGATAATCGCATTCTTTCGAAAGATTATTAATTTCACGAAAGCTTTAGTAAGAAACGCTCATGCGTTTCTTTGTAACGACAAGCAGTGGTTTGCTACGTGTGAAAGCACTGTTAGAACTGAGATCAGTGTTCCTTTTCTCAGTACAAGCTTTAGTTTGAAAGATAATCACGTTCTTTCGAAAGTTTACTAATTTCATGAAAGCTTTAGTAAGAAATGCACATGCATTTCTTTGTAACGACAAGCAGTGGTTTGCTACGTGTGAATGCACTGTTAGAAATGAGATCAAAGTCCCTTTTATAAGTACAAGCTTTACTTTGAACGATAATCGCGTTCTTTCCAAAGTTTATTAATTTCACGAAAGCTTTAGTAAGAAATGCACATGGGTTTCTTTGGAAAGACAAGCAGTGGTTTGCTACGTGTGAAAGCACTGTTACACTTTCAATCAGTGTTCCTTTTCTCAGTACAATCTTTACTTTGAATGATGATCGCGTTCTTTCCAGTGTTTATTAATTTCACAAAAGCTTTAGTAAGAAATGCACATGGGTTTCTTTGGAAAGACAAGCAATGGTTTGCTACGTGTGAAAGCACTCTCAGACTTTCAATCAGTGTTCCTTTTCTCAGTACAAGCTTTAATTTGAAAGATAATCGCGTTCTTTCGAAAGTTTATTAATTTCATGAAAGCTTTAGTAAGAAACGTACATGCTTCTTTGTAAAGACAAGCAGTGTTTTTCTACGTGTGAAAGCACTGTTTGAACTGAGATCAGTGTTTCTTTTCTCAGTACAAGCTTTACTTTGAAAGATAATCGCGTTCTTTTTAAAGTTTATTAATTTCACGAAAGCTTTAGTAAGAAATGCACATGGCTTTCTTTTTAAAGACAAGCAGGTGTTTGCTACGTGTGAAAGCACTGTTAGAACTGAGATAAGTGTTTCTTTTCTCAGTACAAGCTTTACTTTGAATGATGGATCGAGGTAGAGACAGAGTCTCAATTTGGAGCAACGGTCTGAGCTCTTAAGGTCCAAATGAGGAGCAGAAGGAGGGAGAACATGAGCAAAAAATCAGGACCACGAGGGATGCACCCACCCACTGTGACAGTGGAACTGATTTATTGGGAGCCCACCAAGGCCAGCTGGTCTGGGACTGAATAAGCAGGGGTTGATTCCGGACTCTCTGAGCATGGCGGACAATGAAGGCAGATGAGAAGCCAAGGACAATGGCACTAGGTTTCGATCCTAATACATGAACCGGCTTTGTGGGAGCTTAGCCTGTTTAGATGCTCACCTTCCTGGAAGTAGACAGAAGACCTTCGTCTTCCCGCAGGGCAGAGAATTTGGACTGCTCTTCAGTATCAAGAGGGAGGGGGAATGGTTTGGGGGGGTGGGAGAAGAGGAGTGGGGATAGGGAGAGGGAAGTAGGGGGAGGGGGCAATATTTGGGAGGAGGGGAGGGAAATGGGAAACGGGGAGCAGGTAGAAAAAAAGAAAAATAAATAATTAATAAAAAAAAAAGAAAAAAAAATAAATAAACTTGTGAATTTCAGAAGACAGTGTTGATTAGGGGCTATGGTTAAACCTGCTTAATGAACATTATTTTGTTGTTGCTGTTAAATCATGATAAGTAACAGTAGATGAAGCAGCTTTAAAATGGAGGTTTTATGACTTTCTCCTTTCTTCTTCAAGATATTGGCCTATACCACTAAGAATTTTCATATTTTCATAAATAGGTAGCTCTGTACCAACACATATAAATTCCTGGATGCAAACGAAATCATGTGCTTTCTAAATTAAAAGATAATGAAGATAAATATGTTAATACTTCAGGAACAAAAAATATTCTGAAATGTATAATTTCATATTACATAGAGGTAGGTAAATATATTAAAAAAAGTTAAGAGCAAAGTAGAAAGCTAATAAAAACTTGCTAGAAACAAAAAAAAAGATAATCGCGTTCTTTCGAAAGTTTATTAATTTCACGAAAGCTTTAGTAAGAAGTGCACAAGCTTTTCTTTGTAACGACAAGCACTGGTTTGCTACATGTGAAAGCATTGTTAGAACTGAGATCAGTGTTCCTTTTCTCAGTACAAGCTTTAATTTGAAAGATAATCGCGTTCTTTCGAAAGATTATTAATTTCACTAAAGCTTTAGTAAGAAATGCACATGGGTTACTTTGGAAAGACAAGCAGTGGTTTGCTACGTGTGAAAGCACTGTTAGAACTGAGATCAGTGTTCCTTTTCTCAGTACAAGCTTTATTTTGAAAGATAATCGCGTGTTTACGAAAGTTTATTAATTTCACGAAAGCTTTAGTAAGGAACGATCATGGGCTTCTTTGTAAAGACAAGCAGTGGTTTGCTCCGTGTGAAAGCACTGTTAGAACTGAGATCAGTGTTTCTTTTCACAGTACAAGCTTTACTTTGAAAGATAAACGCGTTCTTTCGAAAGTTTATTATTTTCACGAAAGCTTTAGTAAGAAACGCACATGGGTTTCTTTGGAAAGACAAGCAGTGGTTTGCTACGTGTGAAAGCACTGTTAGAACTGAGATCAGTGTTCCTTTTCTCAGTACAAGCTTTACTTTGAAAGATAATCGCGTTATTTCGAAAGATTATTAATTTCATGAAAGCTTTATTAAGAAACGAACATGGGCTTCTTTGAAAAGACAAGCAAGCCGTGGTTTGCTCTGTGTGAAAGCACTGTTAGAACTGAGATCAGTGTTCCCTTTCTCAGTACAAGCTTTACTTTGAAAGATAATCGCTTTCTTTCGAAAGATTATTAATTTCACGAAAGCTTTAGTAAGAAACGCACACGGGTTTCTTTGGAAAGACAAGCAGTGGTTTGCTACGTGTGAAAGCACTGTTAGAACGGAGATCAGTGTTCCTTTTCTCAGTACAAGCTTTACTTAGAAAGATAATCGCGTTCTTTCGAAAGTTTATTAATTTTACGAAAGCTTTAGTAAGAAATGCACATGCGTTTAATTGTAATGACAAGCAGTGGTTTGCTACATGTGAAAGCACTGTTAGAACTGAGATCAAAGTTCCTTTTCTCAGTACAAGCTTTACTTTGAAAGATAATCGCGTTCCTTCCAAAGTTTATTAATTTCACGAAAGCTTTAGTAAGAAATGCACATACGTTTCTTTGTAACGACAAGCAGTGGTTTGCTATGTGTGAATGCACTGTTTTAAATGAGATCAAAGTCCCATTTATAAGTACAAGCTTTACTTTGAAAGATAATCGCGTTCTTTCCAAAGTTTATTAATTTCAATAAAGCTTTAGTTAGAAATGCACATGGGTTTCTTTGGAAAGACAAGCAGTGGTTTGCTACGTGTGAAAGCACTGTTACACTTTCAATCAGTGTTCCTTTTCTCAGTACAATCTTTACTTTGAATGATGATCGCGTTCTTTCCAATGTTTATTAATTTCACTAAAGCTTTAGTAAGAAATGCACATGGGTTTCTTTGGAAAGACAAGCAATGGTATGCTACGTGTGAAAGCACTCTTAGACTTTCAATCAGTGTTCCTTTTCTCAGTACAAGCTTTACTTTGAAAGATAATCGCGTTCTTTCGAAAGATTATTAATTTCAGGAAAGCTTTACTAAGAAAGGCACATGCGTTTCTTTGTAACGAAAAGCAGTGTTTTGCTACGTGTGAAAGCACTGTTTGAACTGAGATCAGTGTTTCTTTTCTCAGTACAAGCTTTACTTTGAAAGATAATCGCGTTCTTTCGAAAGTTTATTAATTTCACGAAAGCTTTATTAAGAAAGGCACATGCGTTTCTTTGTAATGACAAGCAGTGTTTTGGTACGAGTGAAAGCACTGTTTGAACTGAGATCAGTGTTTTTTTTCTCAGTAAAAGCTTTACTTTGAAAGATAATCGCGTTCTTTAGAAATTTATTAATTTCACGAAAGCTTTAGTAAGAAATGAACATGGGTTTCTTTGTAAAGAAGGGAAGTTGTTTGCTACGTGTGAAAGCACTGTTAGAACTGAGATCAGTGTTTCTTTTCTCAGTACAAGCTTTACTTTGAATGATAATCGCGTTCTTTCGAAAGTTTATTAATTTCACGAAAGCTTTAGTAAGAAGTGCACATGCTTTTCTTTGTAACGACAAGCACTGGTTTGCTACATGTGAAAGCACTGTTAGAACTGAGATCAGTGTTCCTTTTCTCAGTACAAGCTTTACTTTGAAAGATAATCGCGTTCATTCGAAAGATTATTAATTTCACTAAAGCTTTAGTAAGAAATGCACATGGGTTTCTTTGGAAAGACAAGCAGTGGTTTGCTACGTGTGAAAGCACTGTTAGACTTTCAATCAATTTTCCTTTTCTCAGTACAAGCTTTATTTGAAAGATAATCGCGTGTTTACGAAAGTTTATTAATTTCACGAAAGCTTTAGAAAGGAACGATCATGGGCTTCTTTGTAAAGACAAGCAGTGGTTTGCTCCGTGTGAAAGCACTGTTAGAACTGAGATCAGTGTTCCTTTTCTCAGTACAAGCTTTACTTTGAAAGATAATCGCGTTCTTTCGAAAGATTATTAATTTCAGTAAAGCTTTAGTAAGAAAGGCACATGCGTTTCTTTGTAACGAAAAGCAGTGTTTTGCTACGTGTGAAAGCACTGTTAGAACTGAGATCAGTGTTTCTTTTCTCAGTACAAGCTTTACTTTGAAAGATAATCGCGTTCTTTCGAAAGTTTATTACTTTCACGAAAGCTTTATTAAGAAAGGCACATGCGTTTCTTTGTAATGACAAGCATTGTTTTGTTACTAGTGAAAGCACTGTTTGAACTGAGATCAGTGTTTCTTTTTTCAGTACAAGCTTTACTTTGAAAGATAAACGCGTTCTTTCGAAAGTTTATTAATTTCACGAAAGCTTTAGTAAGAAACGAACATGGGCTTCTTTGGAAAGACAAGCAGTGGTTTGCTCCGTGTGAAAGCACTGTTAAAACTGAGATCAGTTTTCCCTTTCTCAGTACATGCTTTACTTTGAAAGATAATCGCTTTCTTTCAAAAGATTATTAATTTCAAGAAAGCTTTAGTAAGAAAGGCACATGCGTTTCTTTGTAACGACAGGCAGTGGTTTGCTACGTGTGAAAGCACTGTTTGAACTGAGATCAGTGTTTTTTTTTTCTCAGTAAAAGCTTTACTTTGAAAGATAATCGCGTTCTTTCAAAAGTTTATTAATTTCATGAAAGCTTTAGTAAGAAATGCACATGGGTTTCTTTGGAAAGACAAGCAGTGGTTTGCTACGTGTGAAAGCACTGTTAGAAATGAGATCAAAGTCAGTTTTATCAGTACAAGCTTTACTTTGAAAGATAATCGCGTTCCTTCCAAAGTTTATTAATTTCACTAAAGCTTTAGTAAGAAATGCACATGGGTTTCTTTGGAAAGACAAGCAGTGGTTTGCTACGTGTGAAAGCACTGTTACACTTTCAATCAGTGTTCCTTTTCTCAGTACAATCTTTACTTTGAATGATGATCGCGTTCTTTCCAATGTTTATTAATTTCACTAAGCTTTAGTAAGAAATGCACATGGGTTTCTTTGGAAAGACAAGCAGTGGTTTGCTACGTGTGAAAGCACTGTTAGAACTGAGATCAGTGTTCCTTTTCTCGGTACAAGCTTACTTTGAAAGATAATCGCGTTCTTTCGAAAGATTATTAATTTCAGGAAAGCTTTACTAAGAAAGGCACATGCGTTTCTTTGTAACGAAAAGCAGTGTTTTGCTATGTGTGAAAACACTGTTTGAACTGAGATCAGTGTTTCTTTTCTAAGTACAAGCTTTACTTTGAAAGATAATCGCGTTCTTTCGAAAGTTTATTAATTTCACGAAAGCTTTATTAAGAAAGGCACATGCGTTTCTTTGTAATGACAAGCAGTGTTTTGGTACGTGTGAAAGCACTGTTTGAACTGAGATCAGTGTTTTTTTTCTCAGTACAAGCTTTACTTTGAAAGATAATCGCGTTCTTTCGAAAGATTATTAATTTCACTAAAGCTTTAGTAAGAAATGCACATGGGTTTCTTTGGAAAGACAAGCCGTGGTTTGCTACGTGAGAAAGCACTGTTAGAAATGAGATCAAAGTCAGTTTTATCAGTACAAGCTTTACTTTCAAAGATAATCGCGTTCTCTCCAAAGTTTATTAATTTCACTAAAGCTTTAGTAATAAATGCACAAGGGTTTCTTTGGAAAGACAAGCAGTTGTTTGCTACGTGTGAAAGCACTTTTACACTTTCAATCAGTGTTCCTTTTCTCAGTACAATCTTTACTTTGAATGATGATCGCGTTCTTTCCAATGTTTATTAATTTCACTAAGCTTTAGTAAGAAATGCACATGGGTTTCTTTGGAAAGACAAGCAGTGCTTTGCTACGTGTGAACGCACTCTTAGACTTTCAATCAGTGTTCCTTTTCTCAGTACAAGTTTACTTTGAAAGATAATCGCATTCTTTCGAAAGTTTATTAATTTCACGAAAGCTTTAGTAAGAAACGCACATGCGTTTTCTTGGAAAGACAAGCAGTGGTTTGCTACGTGTGAAAGCACTGTTTGAACTGAGATCAGTGTTCCTTTTCTCAGTACAAACTTTACTTTGAAAGATAATCTCGTTATTTCAAAAGATTATTAATTTCACGAAAGCTTTAGTAAGAAACGAACATGGGCTTCTTTGAAAAGACAAGCAAGCAGTGGTTTGCTACTTGTGAAATTACTGTTTTAATTTTAATAAGTGTTCCTTTTCTTAGTACAAGCTTTATTTTGAAAGATAATCACGTTCTTTCGAAAGTTTATTAATTTCACAAAATCTTTAGTAAGAAACGCACATGCGTTTTTTTGGAAAGACAATCAGTGCTTTGCTACGTGTGAAAGCACTGTTAGAACTGAGATAAGTGTTCCTTTTCTCAGTACAAGCTTTACTTTGAAAGATAATCGCGTGTTTACGAAAGTTTATTAATTTCACGAAAGCTTTAGTAAGGAACGATCATGGGCTTCTTTGTAAAGACAAGCAGTGGTTTGCTCCGTGTGAAAGCACTGTTAGAACTGAGATCAGTGTTTCTTTTCACAGTACAAGCTTTACTTTGAAAGATAAACGCGTTCTTTCGAAAGTTTATTATTTTCACGAAAGCTTTAGTAAGAAACGCACATGGGTTTCTTTGGAAAGACAAGCAGTGGTTTGCTACGTGTGAAAGCACTGTTAGAACTGAGATCAGTGTTCCTTTTCTCAGTACAAGCTTTACTTTGAAAGATAATCGCGTTATTTCGAAAGATTATTAATTTCATGAAAGCTTTATTAAGAAACGAACATGGGCTTCTTTGAAAAGACAAGCAAGCCGTGGTTTGCTCTGTGTGAAAGCACTGTTAGAACTGAGATCAGTGTTCCCTTTCTCAGTACAAGCTTTACTTTGAAAGATAATCGCTTTCTTTCGAAAGATTATTAATTTCACGAAAGCTTTAGTAAGAAACGCACACGGGTTTCTTTGGAAAGACAAGCAGTGGTTTGCTACGTGTGAAAGCACTGTTAGAACGGAGATCAGTGTTCCTTTTCTCAGTACAAGCTTTACTTAGAAAGATAATCGCGTTCTTTCGAAAGTTTATTAATTTTACGAAAGCTTTAGTAAGAAATGCACATGCGTTTAATTGTAATGACAAGCAGTGGTTTGCTACATGTGAAAGCACTGTTAGAACTGAGATCAAAGTTCCTTTTCTCAGTACAAGCTTTACTTTGAAAGATAATCGCGTTCCTTCCAAAGTTTATTAATTTCACGAAAGCTTTAGTAAGAAATGCACATACGTTTCTTTGTAACGACAAGCAGTGGTTTGCTATGTGTGAATGCACTGTTTTAAATGAGATCAAAGTCCCATTTATAAGTACAAGCTTTACTTTGAAAGATAATCGCGTTCTTTCCAAAGTTTATTAATTTCAATAAAGCTTTAGTTAGAAATGCACATGGGTTTCTTTGGAAAGACAAGCAGTGGTTTGCTACGTGTGAAAGCACTGTTACACTTTCAATCAGTGTTCCTTTTCTCAGTACAATCTTTACTTTGAATGATGATCGCGTTCTTTCCAATGTTTATTAATTTCACTAAAGCTTTAGTAAGAAATGCACATGGGTTTCTTTGGAAAGACAAGCAATGGTATGCTACGTGTGAAAGCACTCTTAGACTTTCAATCAGTGTTCCTTTTCTCAGTACAAGCTTTACTTTGAAAGATAATCGCGTTCTTTCGAAAGATTATTAATTTCAGGAAAGCTTTACTAAGAAAGGCACATGCGTTTCTTTGTAACGAAAAGCAGTGTTTTGCTACGTGTGAAAGCACTGTTTGAACTGAGATCAGTGTTTCTTTTCTCAGTACAAGCTTTACTTTGAAAGATAATCGCGTTCTTTCGAAAGTTTATTAATTTCACGAAAGCTTTATTAAGAAAGGCACATGCGTTTCTTTGTAATGACAAGCAGTGTTTTGGTACGAGTGAAAGCACTGTTTGAACTGAGATCAGTGTTTTTTTTCTCAGTAAAAGCTTTACTTTGAAAGATAATCGCGTTCTTTAGAAATTTATTAATTTCACGAAAGCTTTAGTAAGAAATGAACATGGGTTTCTTTGTAAAGAAGGGAAGTTGTTTGCTACGTGTGAAAGCACTGTTAGAACTGAGATCAGTGTTTCTTTTCTCAGTACAAGCTTTACTTTGAATGATAATCGCGTTCTTTCGAAAGTTTATTAATTTCACGAAAGCTTTAGTAAGAAGTGCACATGCTTTTCTTTGTAACGACAAGCACTGGTTTGCTACATGTGAAAGCACTGTTAGAACTGAGATCAGTGTTCCTTTTCTCAGTACAAGCTTTACTTTGAAAGATAATCGCGTTCATTCGAAAGATTATTAATTTCACTAAAGCTTTAGTAAGAAATGCACATGGGTTTCTTTGGAAAGACAAGCAGTGGTTTGCTACGTGTGAAAGCACTGTTAGACTTTCAATCAATTTTCCTTTTCTCAGTACAAGCTTTATTTGAAAGATAATCGCGTGTTTACGAAAGTTTATTAATTTCACGAAAGCTTTAGAAAGGAACGATCATGGGCTTCTTTGTAAAGACAAGCAGTGGTTTGCTCCGTGTGAAAGCACTGTTAGAACTGAGATCAGTGTTCCTTTTCTCAGTACAAGCTTTACTTTGAAAGATAATCGCGTTCTTTCGAAAGATTATTAATTTCAGTAAAGCTTTAGTAAGAAAGGCACATGCGTTTCTTTGTAACGAAAAGCAGTGTTTTGCTACGTGTGAAAGCACTGTTAGAACTGAGATCAGTGTTTCTTTTCTCAGTACAAGCTTTACTTTGAAAGATAATCGCGTTCTTTCGAAAGTTTATTACTTTCACGAAAGCTTTATTAAGAAAGGCACATGCGTTTCTTTGTAATGACAAGCATTGTTTTGTTACTAGTGAAAGCACTGTTTGAACTGAGATCAGTGTTTCTTTTTTCAGTACAAGCTTTACTTTGAAAGATAAACGCGTTCTTTCGAAAGTTTATTAATTTCACGAAAGCTTTAGTAAGAAACGAACATGGGCTTCTTTGGAAAGACAAGCAGTGGTTTGCTCCGTGTGAAAGCACTGTTAAAACTGAGATCAGTTTTCCCTTTCTCAGTACATGCTTTACTTTGAAAGATAATCGCTTTCTTTCAAAAGATTATTAATTTCAAGAAAGCTTTAGTAAGAAAGGCACATGCGTTTCTTTGTAACGACAGGCAGTGGTTTGCTACGTGTGAAAGCACTGTTTGAACTGAGATCAGTGTTTTTTTTTTCTCAGTAAAAGCTTTACTTTGAAAGATAATCGCGTTCTTTCAAAAGTTTATTAATTTCATGAAAGCTTTAGTAAGAAATGCACATGGGTTTCTTTGGAAAGACAAGCAGTGGTTT
Organism: Chionomys nivalis; assembly: GCF_950005125.1. NCBI lineage: Eukaryota > Metazoa > Chordata > Mammalia > Rodentia > Cricetidae > Chionomys > Chionomys nivalis. The sequence goes on from NC_080102.1 coordinate 65,012,151, forward strand.
GCTACGTGTGAAAGCACTGTTAGAAATGAGATCAAAGTCAGTTTTATCAGTACAAGCTTTACTTTGAAAGATAATCGCGTTCCTTCCAAAGTTTATTAATTTCACTAAAGCTTTAGTAAGAAATGCACATGGGTTTCTTTGGAAAGACAAGCAGTGGTTTGCTACGTGTGAAAGCACTGTTACACTTTCAATCAGTGTTCCTTTTCTCAGTACAATCTTTACTTTGAATGATGATCGCGTTCTTTCCAATGTTTATTAATTTCACTAAGCTTTAGTAAGAAATGCACATGGGTTTCTTTGGAAAGACAAGCAGTGGTTTGCTACGTGTGAAAGCACTGTTAGAACTGAGATCAGTGTTCCTTTTCTCGGTACAAGCTTACTTTGAAAGATAATCGCGTTCTTTCGAAAGATTATTAATTTCAGGAAAGCTTTACTAAGAAAGGCACATGCGTTTCTTTGTAACGAAAAGCAGTGTTTTGCTATGTGTGAAAACACTGTTTGAACTGAGATCAGTGTTTCTTTTCTAAGTACAAGCTTTACTTTGAAAGATAATCGCGTTCTTTCGAAAGTTTATTAATTTCACGAAAGCTTTATTAAGAAAGGCACATGCGTTTCTTTGTAATGACAAGCAGTGTTTTGGTACGTGTGAAAGCACTGTTTGAACTGAGATCAGTGTTTTTTTTCTCAGTACAAGCTTTACTTTGAAAGATAATCGCGTTCTTTCGAAAGATTATTAATTTCACTAAAGCTTTAGTAAGAAATGCACATGGGTTTCTTTGGAAAGACAAGCCGTGGTTTGCTACGTGAGAAAGCACTGTTAGAAATGAGATCAAAGTCAGTTTTATCAGTACAAGCTTTACTTTCAAAGATAATCGCGTTCTCTCCAAAGTTTATTAATTTCACTAAAGCTTTAGTAATAAATGCACAAGGGTTTCTTTGGAAAGACAAGCAGTTGTTTGCTACGTGTGAAAGCACTTTTACACTTTCAATCAGTGTTCCTTTTCTCAGTACAATCTTTACTTTGAATGATGATCGCGTTCTTTCCAATGTTTATTAATTTCACTAAGCTTTAGTAAGAAATGCACATGGGTTTCTTTGGAAAGACAAGCAGTGCTTTGCTACGTGTGAACGCACTCTTAGACTTTCAATCAGTGTTCCTTTTCTCAGTACAAGTTTACTTTGAAAGATAATCGCATTCTTTCGAAAGTTTATTAATTTCACGAAAGCTTTAGTAAGAAACGCACATGCGTTTTCTTGGAAAGACAAGCAGTGGTTTGCTACGTGTGAAAGCACTGTTTGAACTGAGATCAGTGTTCCTTTTCTCAGTACAAACTTTACTTTGAAAGATAATCTCGTTATTTCAAAAGATTATTAATTTCACGAAAGCTTTAGTAAGAAACGAACATGGGCTTCTTTGAAAAGACAAGCAAGCAGTGGTTTGCTACTTGTGAAATTACTGTTTGAATTTTAATAAGTGTTCCTTTTCTTAGTACAAGCTTTATTTTGAAAGATAATCACGTTCTTTCGAAAGTTTATTAATTTCACAAAATCTTTAGTAAGAAACGCACATGCGTTTTTTTGGAAAGACAATCAGTGCTTTGCTACGTGTGAAAGCACTGTTAGAACTGAGATAAGTGTTCCTTTTCTCAGTACAAGCTTTACTTTGAAAGATAATCGCGTTCTTTCGAAAGTTTATTAATTTCACGAAAGCTTTAGTAAGAAATGCACATGGGTTTCTTTGGAAAGACAAGCAGTGGTTTGCTACGTGTGAAAGCACTGTTAGACTTTCAATCAGTGTTCCTTTTCTCAGTACAAGCTTTAATTTGAAAGATAATCGCGTTCTTTCGAACGTTTATTAATTTCACGAAAGCTTTAGTAAGAAACGCACATGCTTCTTTGTAAAGACAAGCAGTGTTTTTCTACGTGTGAAAGCACTGTTTGAACTGAGATCAGTGTTTCTTTTCTCAGTACAAGCTTTCCTTTGAAAGATAATCGCGTTCTTTCGAAAGTTTATTAATATCACGAAAGCTTTAGTAAGAAATGCACATGCGTTTCCTTGTAATGACAAGCAGTGGTTTGCTACATGTGAAAGCACTGGTAGAACTGAGATCAAAGTTCCTTTTCTCAGTACAAGCTTTACTTTGAAAGATAATCGCGTTCTTTCCAAAGTTTATTAATTTCACGAAAGCTTTAGTAAGAAATGCACATGGGTTTCTTTGGAAAGACAAGCAGTGGTTTGCTACATGTGAAAGCACTAATAGACTTTCAATCAGTGTTCCTTTTCTCAGTACAAGCTTTACTTTGAAAGATAATCCCGTTTTTTCGAAAGTTTATTAATTTCAAGATAGCTTTAGTAAGAAAGGCATATGCGTTTTTTGGAAAGACAAGCAGTGGTTTGCTACGTGTGAAAGCACTGTTTGAACTGAGATCAGTGTTTCTTTTCTCAGTACAAGCTTTACTTTGAAAGATAAACGCGTTCTTTCGAAAGTTTATTAATTTCACGAAAGCTTTAGTAAGAAACGCACATGGGTTTCTTTGGAAAGACAAGCAGTGGTTTGCTACGTGTGAAAGCACTGTTAGAACTGAGATCAGTGTTCCTTTTCTCAGTACAAGCTTTACTTTGAAAGATAATCGCCTTCTTTCGAAAGATTATTAATTTCAGGAAAGCTTTAGTAAGAAAGGCACATGCGTTTCTTTGTAATGAAAAGCAGTGTTTTGCTACGTGTGAAAGCACTGTTTGAACTGAGATCAGTGTTTCTTTTCTCAGTACAAGCTTTACTTTGAAAGATAATCGCGTTCTTTCGAAAGTTTATTACTTTCACGAAAGCTTTATTAAGAAAGGCACATGCGTTTCTTTGTAATGACAAGCAGTGTTTTGTTACTAGTGAAAGCACTGTTTGAACTGAGATCAGTGTTTCTTTTTTCAGTACAAGCTTTACTTTGAAAGATAAACGCGTTCTTTCGAAAGTTTATTAATTTCACGAAAGCTTTAGTAAGAAACGAACATTGGCTTCTTTGTAAAGACAAGCAGTGGTTTGCTCCGTGTGAAAGCACTGTTAGAACTGAGATCAGTTTTCCCTTTCTCAATACAAGCTTTACTTTGAAAGATAATCGCTTTCTTTCAAAAGATTATTAATTTCAAGAAAGCTTTAGTAAGAAAGGCACATGCGTTTCTTTGTAACGACAGGCAGTGGTTTGCTACGTGTGAAAGCACTGTTTGAACTGAGATCAGTGTTTTTTTTCTCAGTAAAAGCTGTACTTTGAAAGATAATCGCGTTCTTTCGAATGTTTATTAATTTCACGAAAGCTTTAGTAAGAAAGGCACATGCGTTTCTTTGTAACGACAAGCAGTGGTTTGCTACGTGTGAAAGCACTGTTTGAACTGAGATCCGTGTTCCCTTTCTCAGTACAAGCTTTACTTTGAAAGATAACCGCTTTCTTTCGAAAGATTATTAATTTCACGAAAGCTTTAATAAGAAACGCATATGCGTTTTCTTGGAAAGACAAGCAGTGGATTGCTACGGGTGAAAGCGCTGTTTGAACTAAGATCAGTGCTCCTTTTCTCAGTACAAACTTTACTTTGAAAGAAAATCTCGTTATTTCGAAAGATTATTAATTTCACGAAAGCTTTAGTAAGAAACGAACATGGGCTTTTTGGAAAGACAAGCAGTTGTTTGCTACGTGTGAAAGCACTGTTAGACTTTCAATCAGTGTTTCTTTTCTCAGTAGAAGCTTTAATTTGAAAGATAATCATGTTCTTTTGAAAGTTCATTAATTTCACGAAAGCTTTAGTAAGAAACGCACCTGCGTTTCTTCGTAAAGACAAGCAGTGGTTCTCTACGTTTGAAAGCACTGTTTGAACAGAGATACGTGTTTCTTTTCTCAGTACAAGCTTTACATTGAAAGATAATCGCGTTCTTTTGAAAGTTTATTAATTTCACAAAAGCTTTAGTAAGAAACGCACATGGGTTTTTTGTAAAGACAAGCAGTGGTTTGCTACGTGTGAAAGCACTGTTAGAACTGAGATCAGTGTTCCTTTTCTCAGTACAACCTTTACTTTGAAAGATAATCGCGTTCTTTCGAAAGTTTATTAATTTCACGAAAGCTTTAGTAAGAAATGCACATGCGTTTCTTTGTAACGACAAGCAGTGTTTTGCTACGTGTGAAAGCACTGTTAGAACTGAGATCAAAGTTCCTTTTCTCAGTACAAGCTTTACTTTGAAAGATAATCGCGTTCTTTCCAAAGTTTATTAATTTCACTAAAGCTTTAGTAAGAAATGCACATGGGTTTCTTTGGAAAGACAAGCAGTGGTTTGCTACATGTGAAAGCACTGTTAGACTTTCAATCAGTGTTCCTTGTCTCAGTACAAGCTTTACTTTGAAAGATAATCGCGTTCTTTCGAAAGTTTATTAATTTCACGAAAGCTTTAGTAAGAAACGCACATTCGTTTCTTTGGAAACACAAGCAGTGGTTTGCTACGTGTGAAAGCACTGTTTGAACTGAGATCAGTGTTCCTTTTCTCAGTACAAACTTTACTTTGAAAGATAATCTCGTTATTTCAAAAGATTATTAATTTCACGAAAGCTTTAGTAAGAAACGAACATGGGCTTCTTTGAAAAGACAAGCAAGCAGTGGTTTGCTACTTGTGAAATTACTGTTTGAATTTTAATAAGTGTTCCTTTTCTCAGTACAAGCTTTAATTTGAAAGATAATCGCGTTCTTTCGAAAGTTTATTAATTTCACGAAAGCTTTAGTAAGAAATGCACATGCGTTTCTTTGTAATGACAAGCAGTGGTTTGCTACGTGTGAAAGCACTGTTAGAACTGAGATCAAAGTCCCTTTTATCAGTACAAGCTTTACTTTGAAAGATAATCGCGTTCTTTCCAAAGTTTATTAATTTCACTAAAGCTTTAGTAAGAAATGCACATGGGTTTCTTTGGAAAGACAAGCAGTTCTTTGCTACGTGTGAACGCACTCTTAGATTTTCAATCAGTGTTCCTTTTCTCAGTACAAGTTTACTTTGAAAGATGAACGCATTCTTTCGAAAGTTTATTAATTTCACGAAAGCTTTAGTTAGAAACGCACATGCGTTTTCTTGGAAAGACAAGCAGTGGTTTGCTACGTGTGAAAGCACTGTTTGAACTGAGATCAGTGTTCCTTTTCTCAGTACAAACTTTACTTTGAAAGATAATCGCATTCTTTAGAAAGTTTATTAATTTCACGAAAGCTTTAATAAGAAACGAACATGGGCTTCTTTGAAAAGACAAGCAAGCAGTGGTTTGCTACTTGTGAAATTACTGTTTGAATTTTAATAAGTGTTCCTTTTCTCAGTACAAGCTTTATTTTGAAAGATAATCGCGTTTTTTCGAAAGTTTATTAATTTCACAAATGCTTTAGTAAGAAACGCACATGCGTTTCTTTGTAAAGACAAGCAGTGTTTTGCTACGTGTGAAAGCACTGTTTGAACTGAGATCAGTGTTCCTTTTCTCAGTACAAGCTTTACTTTGAAAGATAATTGCTTTCTTTCGAAAGTTTATTAATTTCACGAAAGCTTTAGTAAGAAACGAACATGGGCTTCTTTGTAAAGACAAGCAGTGGTTCTCTCCATGTGAAAGCACTGTTAGAACTGAGATCAGTGTTCCCTTTCTCAGTACAAGCTTTACTTTGAAAGATAATAGCTTTCTTTCGAAAGATTATTAATTTCACGAAAGCTTTAGTAAGAAACGCACATGCGTTTCTTTGTAACAACAAGCAGTGGTTTGCTACGTGTGAAAGCACTGTTTGAACTGAGATCAGTGTTTCTTTTCTCAGTACTAGCTTTAATTTGAAAGATAATCGCGTTCTTTCCAAAGATTTTTAATTTCATGAAAGCTTTAGTAAGAAACGCACATAGGTTTCTTTGTAAAGACAGGCAGTGGTTTGCTACGTGTGAAAGCACCGTTAGAACTGAGATCAGTTTTCCTTTTCTCAGTACAAGCTTTACTTTGAAAGATAATCGCGTTCTTTCCAAGATTATTAATTTCACGAAAGCTTTAGTAAGAAACGCACATGCGTTTTTTTGGAAAAACAATCTGTGCTTTGATACGTGTGAAAGCACTGTTTGAACTGAGATCAGTGTTTCTTTTCTCAGTACAAGCTTTACTTTGAAAGAAAATCGCGTTCTTTCGAAAGTTTATTAATTTCACGAAAGCTTTAGTAAGAAACGCACATGCGTTTCTTTGGAAAGACAAGCAGTGGTTTACTACATGTTTAAGCACTGTTAGAACTGAGATCAGTTTTCCTTTTCTCAGTAAAGCTTTACTTTGAAAGATAATCGCGTTCTTTCCAAAGATTATTAATTTCACGAAAGCTTTAGTAAGAAACGCACATGGGATTCTTTGGAAAGACAAGCAGTGGTTTGCTACATGTGAAAGCACTGTTTGAACTGAGATCAGTGTTCCTTTTCTCAGTACAAGCTTTACTTTGAAAGATAATCGCGTTCTTTCCAAAGATTTTTAATTTAACGAATGCTTTAGTAAGAAACGCACATGCGTTTTTTTGGAAAGACAATCAGTGCTTTGCTACGTGTTAAAGCACTGTTAGAACTGAGATCAGTGTTCCTTTTCTCAGTACAAGCTTTACTTTGAAAGAAAATCGCGTTCTTTCGAAAGTTTATTAATTTCACGAAAGCTTTAGTAAGAAACGCACATGCGTTTCTTTGGAAAGACAAGCAGTGGTTTACTACATGTTTAAGCACTGTTAGAACTGAGATCAGTTTTCCTTTTCTCAGTACAAGCTTTACTTTGAAAGATAATCGCGTTCTTTCCAAAGATTATTAATTTCACGAAAGCTTTAGTAAGAAACGCACATGGGATTCTTTGGAAAGACAAGCAGTGGTTTGCTACATGTGAAAGCACTGTTTGAACTGAGATCAGTGTTCCTTTTCTCAGTACAAGCTTTACTTTGAAAGATAATCGCGTTCTTTCCAAAGATTTTTAATTTCACGAAAGCTTTAGTAAGAAACGCACATGCGATTTTTTGGAAAGACAATCAGTGCTTTGCTACGTGTGAAAGCACTGTTAGAACTGAGATCAGTATTCCTTTTCTCAGTATAAGCTTTACTTTGAAAGATAATCGCGTTCTTTCGAAAGTTTATTAATTTCACGAAAGCTTTAGTAAGAAACGAACATGGGCTTCTTTGTAAAGACAAGCAGTGGTTCTCTCCATGTGAAAGCACTGTTAGAACTGAGATCAGTGTTCCTTTTCTCAGTACAAGCTTTACTTTGAAAGAAAATCGCGTTCTTCCGAAAGTTTATTAATTTCACGAAAGCTTTAGTAAGAAACGCACATGCCTTTCTTTGGAAAGACAAGCAGTGGTTTACTACATGTTTAAGCACTGTTAGAACTGAGATCAGTTTTCCTTTTCTCAGTACAAGCTTTACTTTGAAAGATAATCGCGTTCTTTCCAAAGATTATTAATTTCACGAAAGCTTTAGTAAGAAACGCACATGGGATTCTTTGGAAAGACAAGCAGTGGTTTGCTACATGTGAAAGCACTGTTTGAACTGAGATCAGTGTTCCTTTTCTCAGTACAAGCTTTACTTTGAAAGATAATCGTGTTCTTTCCAAAGATTTTTAATTTCACGAAAGCTTTAGTAAGAAACGCACATGCGTTTTTTTGGAAAGACAATCAGTGCTTTGCTACATGTGAAAGCACTGTTAGAACTGAGATCAGTGTTCCCTTTCTCAGTATAAGCTTTCCTTTAAAGATAATCGCATTCTTTCGAAAGTTTATTAATTTCACGAAAGCTTTAGTAAGAAATGCACATGCGTTTCCTTGAAATGACAAGCAGTGGTTTGCTACATGTGAAAGCACTGTTAGAAGTGAGATCAAAGTTACTTTTCTCAGTACAATCTTTACTTTGAAAGATAATCGCGTTCTTTCCAAAGTTTATTAATTTCACGAAAGCTTTAGTAAGAAATGCACAGGGGTTTCTTTGGAAAGACTAGCAGTGGTTTGCTACGTTTGAAAGCACTGTTAGAACTGAGATCAGTGTTCCTTTTCTCAGTACAAGGTTTGCTTTGAAAGATAATCGCGTTCTTTCGAAAGTTTATTAATTTCACGAAAGCTTTAGTAAGAAATGCTCATGCGTTTTTTTGTAACGACAAGCAGTGGTTTGCTACGTGTGAAAGCACTGTTTGAACTGAGATCAGTGTTTCTTTTCTCAGTACAAGCTTTACTTTGAAAGATAATCGCGTTCTTTCGAAAGTTTAATAATTTCACGAAAGCTTTAGTAAGAAACGAACATGGGCTTCTTTGTAAAGACAAGCAGTGGTTTGCTCCGTGTGAAAGCACTGTTAGAACTGAGATCAGTGTTCCCTTTCTCAGTACAAGCTTTACTTTGAAAGATAATCGCTTTCTTTCGAAAGATTATTAATTTCACGAAAGCTTTAGTAAGAAACGCATATGGGTTTTTTGGAAAGACAAGCAGTGGTTTGCTACGTTTGAAAGCACTGTTTGAACTGAGATCAGTGTTCCTTTTCTCAACAGAAGCTTTATTTTGAAAGATAATCGCGTTCTTTCAAAAGTTTATTAATTTCACAAAAGGTTTAGTAAGAAACGCACATGCGTTTTTTTGGAAAGACAATCTGTGGTTTGCTACGTGTGAAAGCACTCTTTAAACTGAAATCAGTGTTCCTTTTCTCAGTACAAGCTTTACTTTGAAAGATAATTGCTTTCTTTCGAAAGTTTATTAATTTCACGAAAGCTTTAGTAAGAAACGAACACGGGCTTCTTTGTAAAGACAGGCAGTGGTTTGCTACGTGTGAAAGCACTGTTAGAACTGAGATCAGTTTTCCTTTTCTCAGTACAAGCTTTACTTTGAAAGATAATCGCGTTCTTTCCAAGATTATTAATTTCACGAAAGCTTTAGTAAGAAACGCACATGTGTTTTTTTGGAAAGACAATCTGTGCTTTGATACGTGTGAAAGCACTGTTTGAACTGAGATCAGTGTTTCTTTTCTCAGTACAAGCTTTACTCTGAAAGAAAATCGCGTTCTTTCGAAAGTTTATTAATTTCACGAAAGCTTTAGTAAGAAACGCACATGCGTTTCTTTGGAAAGACAAGCAGTGGTTTACTACATGTTTAAGCACTGTTAGAACTGAGATCAGTTTTCCTTTTCTCAGTACAAGCTTTACTTTGAAAGATAATCGCGTTCTTTCCAAAGATTATTAATTTCACGAAAGCTTTAGTAAGAAACGCACATGGGATTCTTTGGAAAGACAAGCAGTGGTTTGCTACATGTGAAAGCACTGTTTGAACTAGATCAGTGTTCCTTTTCTCAGTACAAGCTTTACTTTGAAAGATAATCGCGTTCTTTCCAAAGATTTTTAATTTCACGAAAGCTTTAGTAAGAAACGCACATGCGTTTTTTTGGAAAGACAATCAGTGCTTTGCTACGTGTGAAAGCACTGTTAGAACTGAGATCAGTGTTCCTTTTCTCAGTACAAGCTTTACTTTGAAAGAAAATCGCGTTCTTTCGAAAGTTTATTAATTTCACGAAAGCTTTAGTAAGAAACGCACATGCGTTTCTTTGGAAAGACAAGCAGTGGTTTACTACATGTTTAAGCACTGTTAGAACTGAGATCAGTTTTCCTTTTCTCAGTACAAGCTTTACTTTGAAAGATAATCGCGTTCTTTCCAAAGATTATTAATTTCACGAAAGCTTTAGTAAGAAACGCACATGGGATTCTTTGGAAAGACAAGCAGTGGTTTGCTACATGTGAAAGCACTGTTTGAACTGAGATCAGTGTTCCTTTTCTCAGTACAAGCTTTACTTTGAAAGATAATCGCGATCTTTCCAAAGATTTTTAATTTCACGAAAGCTTTAGTAAGAAACGCACATGCGTTTTTTTGGAAAGACAATCAGTGCTTTGCTACGTGAGAAAGCACTGTTAGAACTGAGATCAGTATTCCTTTTCTCAGTACAAGCTTTACTTTGAAAGATAATCGCGTTCTTTCGAAAGTTTATTAATTTCACGAAAGCTTTAGTAAGAAACGAACATGGGCTTCTTTGTAAAGACAAGCAGTGGTTCTCTCCATGTGAAAGCACTGTTAGAACTGAGATCAGTGTTCCCTTTCTCAGTACAAGCTTTACTTTGAAAGATAATAGCTTTCTTTCGAAAGATTATTAATTTCACGAAAGCTTTAGTAAGAAACGCACATGGGTTTCTTTGGAAAAACAAGCAGTGGTTTGCTACATATGAAAGCACTGTTTGAACTGAGATCAGTGTTCCTTTTCTCAGTACAAGCTTTATTTTGAAAGATAATCACGTTCATTCGAAAGTTTATTAATTTCACAAAAGCTTTAGTAAGAAACGCACATGCGTTTTTTTGGAAAGACAATCAGTGCTTTGCTACGTGTGAAAGCACTGTTAGAACTGAGATAAGTGTTCCTTTTCTCAGTACAAGCTTTACTTTGAAAGATAATCGCGTTCTTTCGAAAGTTTATTAATTTCACGAAAGCTTTAGTAAGAAATGCACATGGGTTTCTTTGGAAAGACAAGCAGTGGTTTGCTACGTGTGAAAGCACTGTTAGACTTTCAATTAGTGTTCCTTCTCTCAGTACAAGCTTTAATTTGAAAGATAATCGCGTTCTTTCGAAAGTTTATTAATTTCACGAAAGCTTTAGTAAGAAACGCACATGCTTCTTTGTAAAGACAAGCAGTGTTTTTCTACGTGTGAAAGCACTGTTTGAACTGAGATCAGTGTTTCTTTTCTCAGTACTAGCTTTACTTGGAAAGATAATCGGGTTCTTTCGAAAGTTTATTAATTTCACGAAAGCTTTAGTAAGAAACAAACATTGGCTTCTTTGAAAAGACAAGCAAGCAGTGGTTTGCTCTGTGTGAAAGCACTGTTAGAACTGAGATCAGTGTTCCCTTTCTCAGTACAAGCTTTACTTTGAAAGATAATCGCTTTCTTTCGAAAGATTATTAATTTCACGAAAGCTTTAGTAAGAAACGCACATGGGATTCTTTGGAAAGACAAGCAGTGGTTTGCTACATGTGAAAGCACTGTTTGAATTGAGATCAGTGTTCCTTTTCTCAGTACAAGCTTTATTTTGAAAGATAATCGCGTTCTTTCGAAAGTTTATTAACTTAACAAAAGCTTTAGTAAGAAACGCACATGCGTTTTTTTGGAAAGACAATCAGTGCTTTGCTACATGTGAAAGCACTGTTAGAACTGAGATCAGTGTTCCCTTTCTCAGTATAAGCTTTCCTTTAAAGATAATCGCATTCTTTCGAAAGTTTATTAATTTCACGAAAGCTTTAGTAAGAAATGCACATGCGTTTCCTTGAAATGACAAGCAGTGGTTTGCTACATGTGAAAGCACTGTTAGAACTGAGATCAAAGTTCCTTTTCTCAGTACAATCTTTACTTTGAAAGATGATCGCGTTCTTTCCAAAGTTTATTAATTTCACGAAAGCTTTAGTAAGAAATGCACATGGGTTTCTTTGGAAAGACTAGCAGTGGTTTGCTACGTTTGAAAGCACTGTTAGAACTGAGATCAGTGTTCCTTTTCTCAGTACAAGGTTTGCTTTGAAAGGTAATCGCGTTCTTTCGAAAGTTTATTAATTTCACAAAAGGTTTAGTTAGAAACGCACATGCGTTTTTTTGGAAAGACAATCTGTGGTTTGCTACGTGTGAAAGCACTGTTTAAACTGAAATCAGTGTTCCTTTTCTCAGTACAAGCTTTACTTTGAAAGATAATTGCTTTCTTTCGAAAGTTTATTAAATTCACGAAAGCTTTAGTAAGAAACGAACATGGACTTCTTTGGAAAGACAAGCAGTGGTTCTCTCCATGTGAAAGCACTGTTAGAACTGAGATCAGTGTTCCCTTTCTCAGTACAAGCTTTAATTTGAAAGATATTCGCGTTCTTTCCAAGATTATTAATTTCACGAAAGCTTTAGTAAGAAACGCACATGCGTTTTTTTTGAAAGACAATCAGTGCTTTGCTACGTGTGAAAGCACTGTTAGAACTGAGATCAGTGTTCCTTTTCTCAGTACAAGCTTTACTTTGAAAGAAAATCGTGTTCTTTCGAAAGTTTATTAATTTCACGAATGCTTTAGTAAGAAACGCACATGCGTTTCTTTGGAAAGACAAGCTGTGGTTTACTACATGTTTAAGCACTGTTAGAACTGAGATCAGTTTTCCTTTTCTCAGTACAAGCTTTACTTTGAAAGATAATCGCGTTCTTTCCAAAGATTATTAATTTCACGAAAGCTTTAGTAAGAAACGCACATGGGATTCTTTGGAAAGACAAGCAGTGGTTTGCTACATGTGAAAGCACGGTTTGAACTGAGATCAGTGTTCCCTTTCTCAGTACAAGCTTTACTTTGAAAGATAATCGCGTTCTTTTGAAAGTTTATTAATTTCACGAAAGCTTTAGTAAGGAACGCTCATGCATTTCTTTGTAAAGTTAAGCAGTTGTTTGCTACGTGTGAAAGCACTGTTAGAACTGAGATCAGGTTTAATTTCCTCAGTACAAGCTTTACTTTTTAAGATAATCGCGTTCTTTTGAAAGTTTATTAATTTCACGAAAGCTTTAGTAAGGAACGCTCATGCATTTCTTTGTAAAGACAAGCAGTTGTTTGCTACGTGTGAAAGCACTGTTAGAACTGAGATCAGTGTTGATTTTCTCAGTACAAGCTTTACTTTGAAAGATAATCGCGCTCTTTTGAAAGTTTATTAATTTTACGAAAGCTTTAGTAAGAAACGCTCATGCGTTACTTTATAAAGACAAGCAGTTGTTTGCTACGTGTGAAAGCACTGTTAGAACTGAGATCAGGTTTAATTTTCTCAGTACAAGCTTTACTATGAAAGATAATCGCGTTCTTTTGAAAGTTTATTAATTTCACGAAAGCTTTAGTAAGAAACGCACATGCGTTTCTTTGTCAAGACAAGCAGTTGTTTGCTACGTGTGAAAGCACTGTTAGAACTGAGATCAGGTTTAATTTTCTCAGTACAAGCTTTACTTTGAAAGATAATCGCATTCTTTTGAAAGTTTATTAATTTCACGACAGCTTTAGTAAGAAACGCACATGCGTTTCTTTGTCAAGACAAGCAGTTGTTTGCTACGTGTGAAAGCACTGTTAGAACTGAGATCAGGTTTAATTTCCTCAGTACAAGCTTTACTTTGAAAGATAATCACGTTCTTTTGAAAGTTTATTAATTTCACGAAAGCTTTAGTAAGGAACGCTCATGCATTTCTTTGTAAAGACAAGCAGTTGTTTGCTAAGTGTGAAAGCACTGTTAGAACTGAGATCAGTGTTGCTTTTCTCAGTACAAGCTTTACTTTGAAAGATAATCGCGTTCTTTTGAAACTTTATTAATTTCACGAAAGCTTTAGTAAGAAACGCACATGCGTTTCTTTGTAAAGACAAGCAGTTGTTTGCTACGTGTGAAAGCACTGTTTGAACTGAGATCAGTGTTGCTTTTCTCAGTACAAGCTTTACTTTGAAAGATAATCACGTTCTTTTGAAATTTATTAATTTCACGAAAGCTTTAGTAAGAAACGAACATGCGTTTCTTTGTCAAGACAAGCAGTTGTTTGCAACGTGTGAAAGCACTGTTAGAACTGAGATCAGGTTTAATTTTCTCAGTACAAGCTTTACTTTGAAAGATAATCGCGTTCTTTTGAAAGTTTATTAATTTCACGAAAGTTTTAGTAAGAAACGCACATGCGTTTCTTTGTCAAGACAAGCAGTTGTTTGCTACGTGTGAAAACAGTGTTAGAACTGAGATCAGTGTTGCTTTTCTCAGTACAAGCTTTACTTTGAAAGATAATCGCGTTCTTTTGAAACTTTATTAATTTCACGAAAGCTTTAGTAAGAAACGCACATGCGTTTCTTTGTCAAGACAAGCATTTGTTTGCTACGTGTGAAAACACTGTTAGAACTGAGATCAGGTTTAATTTCCTCAGTACAAGCTTTACTTTGAAAGATAATCGCGTTCTTTTGAAAGTTTATTAATTTCACGAAAGCTTTAGTAAGGAACGCGCATGCGTTTCTTTGTAAAGACAAGCAGTTGTTTGCTACGTGTGAAAGCACTGTTAGAACTGAGATCAGTGTTGCTTTTCTCAGTGCAAGCTTTACTTTGAAAGATAATCGCGTTCTTCTGAAAGTTCATTAATTTCACGAAAGCTTTAGTAAGAAACGCACATGCGTTTCTTTGTAAAGACAAGCAGTTGTTTGCTACGTGTGAAAGCACTGTTAGAACTGAGATCAGGATTAATTTCCTCAGTACAAGCTTTACTTTGAAAGATAATCGCGTCCTTTTGAAAGTTTATTAATTTCACGAAAGCTTTAGTAAGAAACGCACATGCGTTTCTTTGTCAAGACAAGCAGTTGTTTGCTACGTGTGAAAACACTGTTAGAACTGAGATCCGTGTTGCTTTTCTCAGTACAAGCTTTACTTTGAAAGATAATCGCGTTCTTTTGAAACTTTATTAATTTCACGAAAGCTTTAGTAAGAAACGCAAATGCGTTTCTTTGTCAAGACAAGCAGTTGTTTGCTACGTGTGAAAACACTGTTAGAACTGAGATCAGGTTTAATTTCCTCAGTACAAGCTTTACTTTGAAAGATAATAGCGTTCTTTTGAAGGTTTATTAATTTCACGAAAGCTTTAGTAAGAAACGCACATGCGTTTCTTTGAAAGACAAGCAGTTGTTTGCTACGTGTGAAAGCACTGTTAGAACTGAGATCAGGTTTAATTTCCTCAGTACAAGCTTTACTTTGAAAGATAATCGCGTTCTTTTGAAAGTTTATTAATTTCACGAAAGCTTTAGTAAGAAACGCACATGCGTTTTTTTGTCAGACAAGCAGTTGTTTGCTACGTGTGAAAACACTGTTAGAACTGAGATCCGTGTTGCTTTTCTCAGTACAAGCTTTACTTTGAAAGATAATCGCGTTCTTTTGAAACTTTATTAATTTCACGAAAGCTTTAGTAAGAAACGCAAATGCGTTTCTTTGTCAAGACAAGCAGTTGTTTGCTACGTGTGAAAGCACTGTTAGAACTGAGATCAGGTTTAATTTTCTCAGTACAAGCTTTACTTTGAAAGATAATCGCGTTCTTTTGAAAGTTTATTAATTTCACGAAAGCTTTAGTAAGAAATGCACATGCGTTTCCTTGAAATGACAAGCAGTGGTTTGCTACATGTGAAAGCACTGTTAGAACTGAGATCAAAGTTCCTTTTCTCAGTACAATCTTTACTTTGAAAGATAATCGCGTTCTTTCCAAAGTTTATTAATTTCACGAAAGCTTTAGTAAGAAATGCACAGTGGTTTCTTTGGAAAGACTAGCAGTGGTTTGCTACGTTTGAAAGCACTGTTAGAACTGAGATCAGTGTTCCTTTTCTCAGTACAAGGTTTGCTTTGAAAGATAATCGCGTTCTTTCGAAAGTTTATTAATTTCACGAAAGCTTTAGTAAGAAATGCTCATGCGTTTTTTTGTAACGACAAGCAGTGGTTTGCTACGTGTGAAAGCACTGTTTGAACTGAGATCAGTGTTTCTTTTCTCAGTACAAGCTTTACTTTGAAAGATAATCGCGTTCTTTCGAAAGTTTAATAATTTCACGAAAGCTTTAGTAAGAAACGAACATGGGCTTCTTTGTAAAGACAAGCAGTGGTTTGCTCCGTGTGAAAGCACTGTTAGAACTGAGATCAGTGTTCCCTTTCTCAGTACAAGCTTTACTTTGAAAGATAATCGCTTTCTTTCGAAAGATTATTAATTTCACTAAAGCTTTAGTAAGAAAAGCATATGGGTTTCTTTGGAAAGACAAGCAGTGGTTTGCTACGTTTGAAAGCACTGTTTGAACTGAGATCAGTGTTCCTTTTCTCAACAGAAGCTTTATTTTGAAAGATAATCGCGTTCTTTCGAAAGTTTATTAATTTCACAAAAGGTTTAGTAAGAAACGCACATGCGTTTTTTTGGAAAGACAATCTGTGGTTTGCTACGTGTGAAAGCACTCTTTAAACTGAAATCAGTGTTCCTTTTCTCAGTACAAGCTTTACTTTGAAAGATAATTGCTTTCTTTCGAAAGTTTATTAATTTCACGAAAGCTTTAGTAAGAAACGAACACGGGCTTCTTTGTAAAGACAAGCAGTGGTTCTCTCCATGTGAAAGCACTGTTAGAACTGAGATCAGTGTTCCCTTTCTCAGTACAAGCTTTACTTTGAAAGATAATAGCTTTCTTTCGAAAGATTATTAATTTCACGAAAGCTTTAGTAAGAAACGCACATGCGTTTCTTTGTAACAACAAGCAGTGGTTTGCTACGTGTGAAAGCACTGTTTGAACTGAGATCAGTGTTTCTTTTCTCAGTACTAGCTTTAATTTGAAAGATAATCGCGTTCTTTCCAAAGATTATTAATTTCACGAAAGCTTTAGTAAGAAACGCACATGGGATTCTTTGGAAAGACAAGCAGTGGTTTGCTACATGTGAAAGCACTGTTTGAACTGAGATCAGTGTTCCTTTTCTCAGTACAAGCTTTACTTTGAAAGATAATCGCGTTCTTTCCAAAGATTTTTAATTTCACGAAAGCTTTAGTAAGAAACGCACATGCGTTTTTTTGGAAAGACAATCAGTGCTTTGCTACGTGTGAAAGCACTGTTAGAACTGAGATCAGTGTTCCTTTTCTCAGTACAAGCTTTACTTTGAAAGAAAATCGCGTTCTTTCGAAAGTTTATTAATTTCACGAAAGCTTTAGTAAGAAACGCACATGCGTTTCTTTGGAAAGACAAGCAGTGGTTTACTACATGTTTAAGCACTGTTAGAACTGAGATCAGTTTTCCTTTTCTCAGTACAAGCTTTACTTTGAAAGATAATCGCGTTCTTTCCAAAGATTATTAATTTCACGAAAGCTTTAGTAAGAAACGCACATGGGATTCTTTGGAAAGACAAGCAGTGGTTTGCTACATGTGAAAGCACTGTTTGAACTGAGATCAGTGTTCCTTTTCTCAGTACAAGCTTTACTTTGAAAGATAATCGCGATCTTTCCAAAGATTTTTAATTTCACGAAAGCTTTAGTAAGAAACGCACATGCGTTTTTTTGGAAAGACAATCAGTGCTTTGCTACGTGTGAAAGCACTGTTAGAACTGAGATCAGTATTCCTTTTCTCAGTACAAGCTTTACTTTGAAAGATAATCGCGTTCTTTCGAATGTTTATTAATTTCACGAAAGCTTTAGTAAGAAACGAACATGGGCTTCTTTGTAAAGACAAGCAGTGGTTCTCTCCATGTGAAAGCACTGTTAGAACTGAGATCAGTGTTCCCTTTCTCAGTACAAGCTTTACTTTGAAAGATAATAGCTTTCTTTCGAAAGATTATTAATTTCACGAAAGCTTTAGTAAGAAACGCACATGGGTTTCTTTGGAAAAACAAGCAGTGGTTTGCTACATATGAAAGCACTGTTTGAACTGAGATCAGTGTTCCTTTTCTCAGTACAAGCTTTATTTTGAAAGATAATCACGTTCATTCGAAAGTTTATTAATTTCACAAAAGCTTTAGTAAGAAACGCACATGCGTTTTTTTGGAAAGACAATCAGTGCTTTGCTACGTGTGAAAGCACTGTTAGAACTGAGATCAGTGTTCCCTTTCTCAGTACAAGCTTTACTTTGAAAGATAATAGCTTTCTTTCTAAAGTTTATTAATTTCACGAAAGCTTTAGTAAGAAATGCACATGGGTTTCTTTGGAAAGACAAGCAGTGGTTTGCTACGTGTGAAAGCACTGTTAGACTTTCAATTAGTGTTCCTTCTCTCAGTACAAGCTTTAATTTGAAAGATAATCGCGTTCTTTCGAACGTTTATTAATTTCATGAAAGCTTTAGTAAGAAACGCACATGCTTCTTTGTAAAGACAAGCAGTGTTTTTCTACGTGTGAAAGCACTGTTTGAACTGAGATCAGTGTTTCTTTTCTCAGTACTAGCTTTACTTGGAAAGATAATCGGGTTCTTTCGAAAGTTTATTAATTTCACGAAAGCTTTAGTAAGAAACAAACATTGGCTTCTTTGAAAAGACAAGCAAGCAGTGGTTTGCTCTGTGTGAAAGCACTGTTAGAACTGAGATCAGTGTTCCCTTTCTCAGTACAAGCTTTACTTTGAAAGATAATCGCTTTCTTTCGAAAGATTATTAATTTCACGAAAGCTTTAGTAAGAAACGCACATGGGATTCTTTGGAAAGACAAGCAGTGGTTTGCTACATGTGAAAGCACTGTTTGAATTGAGATCAGTGTTCCTTTTCTCAGTACAAGCTTTATTTTGAAAGATAATCGCGTTCTTTCGAAAGTTTATTAACTTAACAAAAGCTTTAGTAAGAAACGCACATGCGTTTTTTTGGAAAGACAATCAGTGCTTTGCTACATGTGAAAGCACTGTTAGAACTGAGATCAGTGTTCCCTTTCTCAGTATAAGCTTTCCTTTAAAGATAATCGCATTCTTTCGAAAGTTTATTAATTTCACGAAAGCTTTAGTAAGAAATGCACATGCGTTTCCTTGAAATGACAAGCAGTGGTTTGCTACATGTGAAAGCACTGTTAGAACTGAGATCAAAGTTCCTTTTCTCAGTACAATCTTTACTTTGAAAGATGATCGCGTTCTTTCCAAAGTTTATTAATTTCACGAAAGCTTTAGTAAGAAATGCACATGGGTTTCTTTGGAAAGACTAGCAGTGGTTTGCTACGTTTGAAAGCACTGTTAGAACTGAGATCAGTGTTCCTTTTCTCAGTACAAGGTTTGCTTTGAAAGGTAATCGCGTTCTTTCGAAAGTTTATTAATTTCACGAAAGCTTTAGTAAGAAATGCTCATGCGTTTTTTTGTAACGACAAGCAGTGGTTTGCTACGTGTGAAAGCACTGTTTGAACTGAGATCAGTATTTCTTTTCTCAGTACAAGCTTTACTTTGAAAGATAATCGCGTTCTTTCGAAAGTTTAATAATTTCACGAAAGCTTTAGTAAGAAACGAACATGGGCTTCTTTGTAAAGACAAGCAGTGGTTTGCTCCGTGTGAAAGCACTGTTAGAACTGAGATCAGTGTTCCCTTTCTCAGTACAAGCTTTACTTTGAAAGATAATCGCTTTCTTTCGAAAGATTATTAATTTCACGAAAGCTTTAGTAAGAAACGCATATGGGTTTCTTTGGAAAGACAAGCAGTGGTTTGCTACGTTTGAAAGCACTGTTTGAACTGAGATCAGTGTTCCTTTTCTCAACACAAGCTTTATTTTGAAAGATAATCGCGTTCTTTCGAAAGTTTATTAATTTCACAAAAGGTTTAGTAAGAAACGCACATGCGTTTTTTTGGAAAGACAATCTGTGGTTTGCTACGTGTGAAAGCACTGTTTAAACTGAAATCAGTGTTCCTTTTCTCAGTACAAGCTTTACTTTGAAAGATAATTGCTTTCTTTCGAAAGTTTATTAATTTCACGAAAGCTTTAGTAAGAAACGAACATGGGCTTCTTTGTAAAGACAAGCAGTGGTTCTCTCCATGTGAAAGCACTATTAGAACTGAGATCAGTGTTCCCTTTCTCAGTACAAGCTTTACTTTGAAAGATAATCGCGTTCTTTCGAAAGTTTAATAATTTCACGAAAGCTTTAGTAAGAAACGAACATGGGATTCTTTGTAAAGACAAGCAGTGGTTTGCTCCGTGTGAAAGCACTGTTAGAACTGAGATCAGTGTTCCCTTTCTCAGTACAAGCTTTACTTTGAAAGATAATCGCTTTCTTTCAAAAGATTATTAATTTCACGATAGCTTTAGTAAGAAACGCACATGCGTTTCTTTGTAACGACAGGCAGTGGTTTTGTACGTGTGAAAGCACTGTTTGAACTGAGATCAGTGTTTCTTTTCTCGGTACAAGCTTTACTTTCAAAGATAATCGCGTTCTTTCCAAAGTTTATTAATTTCACGAAAGCTTTAGTAAGAAACGCATATGGGTTTCTTTGGAAAGACAAGCAGTGGTTTGCTACGTTTGAAAGCACTGTTTGAACTGAGATCAGTGTTCCTTTTCTCAACACAAGCTTTATTTTGAAAGATAATCGCGTTCTTTCGAAAGTTTATTAATTTAACAAAAGGTTTAGTTAGAAACGCACATGCGTTTTTTTGGAAAGACAATCTGTGGTTTGCTACGTGTGAAAGCACTGTTTAAACTGAAATCAGTGTTCCTTTTCTCATTACAAGCTTTACTTTGAAAGATAATTGCTTTCTTTCGAAAGTTTATTAAATTCACGAAAGCTTTAGTAAGAAACGAACATGGGCTTCTTTGGAAAGACAAGCAGTGGTTCTCTCCATGTGAAAGCACTGTTAGAACTGAGATCAGGGTTCCCTTTCTCAGTACAAGCTTTAATTTGAAAGATAATCGCGTTCTTTCCAAGATTATTAATTTCACGAAAGCTTTAGTAAGAAACGCACATGCGTTTTTTTTGAAAGACAATCAGTGCTTTGCTACGTGTGAAAGCACTGTTAGAACTGAGATCAGTGTTCCTTTTCTCAGTACAAGCTTTACTTTGAAAGAAAATCGCGTTCTTTCGAAAGTTTATTAATTTCACGAAAGCTTTAGTAAGAAACGCACATGCGTTTCTTTGGAAAGACAAGCTGTGGTTTACTACATGTTTAAGCACTGTTAGAACTGAGATCAGTTTTCCTTTTCTCAGTACAAGCTTTACTTTGAAAGATAATCGTGTTCTTTCCAAAGATTATTAATTTCACGAAAGCTTTAGTAAGAAACGCACATGGGATTCTTTGGAAAGACAAGCAGTGGTTTGCTACATGTGAAAGCACGGTTTGAACTGAGATCAGTGTTCCCTTTCTCAGTACAAGCTTTACTTTGAAAGATAATCGCGTTCTTTTGAAAGTTTATTAATTTCACGAAAGCTTTAGTAAGGAACGCTCATGCATTTCTTTGTAAAGTTAAGCAGTTGTTTGCTACGTGTGAAAGCACTGTTAGAACTGAGATCAGGTTTAATTTCCTCAGTACAAGCTTTACTTTTTAAGATAATCGCGTTCTTTTGAAAGTTTATTAATTTCACGAAAGCTTTAGTAAGGAACGCTCATGCATTTCTTTGTAAAGACAAGCAGTTGTTTGCTACGTGTGAAAGCACTGTTAGAACTGAGATCAGTGTTGATTTTCTCAGTACAAGCTTTACTTTGAAAGATAATCGCGCTCTTTTGAAAGTTTATTAATTTTACAAAAGCTTTAGTAAGAAACGCTCATGCGTTACTTTGTAAAGACAAGCAGTTGTTTGCTACGTGTGAAAGCACTGTTAGAACTGAGATCAGGTTTAATTTTCTCAGTACAAGCTTTACTATGAAAGATAATCGCGTTCTTTTGAAAGTTTATTAATTTCACGAAAGCTTTAGTAAGAAACGCACATGCGTTTCTTTGTCAAGACAAGCAGTTGTTTGCTACGTGTGAAAGCACTGTTAGAACTGAGATCAGGTTTAATTTTCTCAGTACAAGCTTTACTTTGAAAGATAATCGCATTCTTTTGAAAGTTTATTAATTTCACGACAGCTTTAGTAAGAAACGCACATGCGTTTCTTTGTCAAGACAAGCAGTTGTTTGCTACGTGTGAAAGCACTGTTAGAACTGAGATCAGGTTTAATTTCCTCAGTATAAGCTTTACTTTGAAAGATAATCACGTTCTTTTGAAAGTTTATTAATTTCACGAAAGCTTTAGTAAGGAACGCTCATGCATTTCTTTGTAAAGACAAGCAGTTGTTTGCTACGTGTGAAAGCACTGTTAGAACTGAGATCAGTGTTGCTTTTCTCAGTACAAGCTTTACTTTGAAAGATAATCGCGTTCTTTTTAAAGTTTATTAATTTCACGAAAGCTTTAGTAAGGAACGCTCATGCATTTCTTTGTAAAGACAAGCAGTTGTTTGCTAAGTGTGAAAGCACTGTTAGAACTGAGATCAGTGTTGCTTTTCTCAGTACAAGCTTTACTTTGAAAGATAATCGCGTTCTTTTGAAACTTTATTAATTTCACGAACGCTTTAGTAAGAAACGCACATGCGTTTCTTTGTAAAGACAAGCAGTTGTTTGCTACGTGTGAAAGCACTGTTTGAACTGAGATCAGTGTTGCTTTTCTCAGTACAAGCTTTACTTTGAAAGATAATCACGTTCTTTTGAAATTTATTAATTTCACGAAAGCTTTAGTAAGAAACGAACATGCGTTTCTTTGTCAAGACAAGCAGTTGTTTGCAACGTGTGAAAGCACTGTTAGAACTGAGATCAGGTTTAATTTTCTCAGTACAAGCTTTACTTTGAAAGATAATCGCGTTCTTTTGAAAGTTTATTAATTTCACGAAAGCTTTAGTAAGAAACGCACATGCGTTTCTTTGTCAAGACAAGCAGTTGTTTGCTACGTGTGAAAACAGTGTTAGAACTGAGATCAGTGTTGCTTTTCTCAGTACAAGCTTTACTTTGAAAGATAATCGCGTTCTTTTGAAACTTTATTAATTTCACGAAAGCTTTAGTAAGAAACGCACATGCGTTTCTTTGTCAAGACAAGCATTTGTTTGCTACGTGTGAAAACACTGTTAGAACTGAGATCAGGTTTAATTTCCTCAGTACAAGCTTTACTTTGAAAGATAATCGCGTTCTTTTAAAAGTTTATTAATTTCACGAAAGCTTTAGTAAGGAACGCGCATGCGTTTCTTTGTAAAGACAAGCAGTTGTTTGCTACGTGTGAAAGCACTGTTAGAACTGAGATCAGTGTTGCTTTTCTCAGTGCAAGCTTTACTTTGAAAGATAATCGCGTTCTTCTGAAAGTTCATTAATTTCACGAAAGCTTTAGTAAGAAACGCACATGCGTTTCTTTGTAAAGACAAGCAGTTGTTTGCTACGTGTGAAAGCACTGTTAGAACTGAGATCAGGATTAATTTCCTCAGTACAAGCTTTACTTTGAAAGATAATCGCGTCCTTTTGAAAGTTTATTAATTTCACGAAAGCTTTAGTAAGAAACGCACATGCGTTTCTTTGTCAAGACAAGCAGTTGTTTGCTACGTGTGAAAACACTGTTAGAACTGAGATCCGTGTTGCTTTTCTCAGTACAAGCTTTACTTTGAAAGATAATCGCGTTCTTTTGAAAGTTTATTAATTTCACGAAAGCTTTAGTAAGAAACGCACATGCGTTTCTTTGTCAGACAAGCAGTTGTTTGCTACGTGTGAAAGCACTGTTAGAACTGAGATCAGTGTTGCTTTTCTCAGTACAAGCTTTACTTTGAAAGATAATCGCGTTCTTTTGAAAGTTTATTAATTTTACGAAAGCTTTAGTAAGAAACGCTCATGCGTTACTTTGTAAAGACAAGCAGTTGTTTGCTACGTGTGAAAGCACTGTTAGAACTGAGATCAGGTTTAATTTTCTCAGTACAAGCTTTACTATGAAAGATAATCGCGTTCTTTTGAAAGTTTATTAATTTCACGAAAGCTTTAGTAAGAAACGCAAATGCGTTTCTTTGTCAAGACAAGCAGTTGTTTGCTACGTGTGAAAGCACTGTTAGAACTGAGATGAGGTTTAATTTTCTCAGTACAAGCTTTACTTTGAAAGATAATCGCGTTCTTTTGAAAGTTTATTAATTTCACGAAAGTTTTAGTAAGAAACGCACATGCGTTTCTTTGTCAAGACAAGCAGTTGTTTGCTACGTGTGAAAGCACTGTTAGAACTGAGATCAGGTTTAATTTCCTCAGTACAAGCTTTACTTTGAAAGATAATCGCGTTCTTTTGAAAGTTTATTAATTTCACGAAAGCTTTAGTAAGGAACGCTCATGCATTTCTTTGTAAAGACAAGCAGTTGTTTGCTACGTGTGAAAGCACTGTTAGAACTGAGATCAGTGTTGCTTTTCTCAGTACAAGCTTTACTTTGAAAGATAATCGCGTTCTTTTTAAAGTTTATTAATTTCACGAAAGCTTTAGTAAGGAACGCTCATGCATTTCTTAGTAAAGACAAGCATTTGTTTGCTACGTGTGAAAGCACTGTTAGAACTGAGATCAGTGTTGCTTTTCTCAGTACAAGCTTTACTTTGAAAGATAATCGGGTTCTTTTGAAAGTTTATTAATTTCACGAAAGCTTTAGTAAGGAACGCTCATGCATTTCTTTGTAAATACAAGCAGTTGTTTGCTACGTGTGAAAGCACTGTTAGAACTGAGATCAGTGTTGATTTTCTCAGTACAAGCTTTACTTTGAAAGATAATCGCGTTCTATTGAAACTTTATTAATTTCACGAACGCTTTAGTAAGAAACGCACATGCGTTTCTTTGTAAAGACAAGCAGTTGTTTGCTACGTGTGAAAGCACTGTTTGAACTGAGATCAGTGTTCCTTTTCTCAGTACAAGCTTTATTTTGAAAGATAATCACGTTCTTTCGAAAGTTTATTAATTTCACAAAAGCTTTAGTAAGAAACGCACATGCGTTTTTTTGGAAAGACAATCAGTGCTTTGCTACGTGTGAAAGCACTGTTAGAACTGAGATAAGTGTTCCTTTTCTCAGTACAAGCTTTACTTTGAAAGATAATCGCGTTCTTTCGAAAGTTTATTAATTTCACGAAAGCTTTAGTAAGAAATGCACATGGGTTTCTTTGGAAAGACAAGCAGTGGTTTGCTACGTGTGAAAGCACTGTTAGACTTTCAATCAGTGTTCCTTTTCTCAGTACAAGCTTTAATTTGAAAGATAATCGCGTTCTTTCGAACGTTTATTAATCTCATGAAAGCTTTAGTAAGAAACGCACATGCTTCTTTGTAAAGACAAGCAGTGTTTTTCTACGTGTGAAAGCACTGTTTGAACTGAGATCAGTGTTTCTTTTCTCAGTACAAGCTTTACTTTGAAAGATAATTGCATTCTTTCCAAAGTTTATTAATTTCACGAAAGCTATAGTAAGAAACGCACATGGGTTTCTTTGGAAAGACAAGCAGTGGTTTGCTACGTGTGAAAGCACTGTTAGAATTTCAATAAGTGTTCCTTTTCTCAGTACCAGCTTTACTTTGAAAGATAATCGCGTTCTTTCGAAAGTTTATTAATTTCACGAAAGCTTTTGTTAGAAACGCAAATGCGTTTTCTTGGAAAGACAAGCAGTGGTTTTCTACGTGTGAAAGCACTGTTTGAACTGAGATCAGTGTTCCTTTTCTCAGTACAAACTTTACTTTGAAAGATAATCTCGTTATTTCAAAAGATTATTAATTTCACGAAAGCTTTAGTAAGAAACGAACATGGGCTTCTTTGAAAAGACAAGCAAGCAGTGGTTTGCTACTTGTGAAATTACTGTTTGAATTTTAATAAGTGTTCCTTTTCTCAGTACAAGCTTTATTTTGAAAGATAATCGCGTTTTTTCGAAAGTTTA
The DNA here is from genome assembly GCF_950005125.1 of Chionomys nivalis. NCBI lineage: Eukaryota > Metazoa > Chordata > Mammalia > Rodentia > Cricetidae > Chionomys > Chionomys nivalis. Next base: position 65,037,519 of record NC_080102.1, read on the forward strand.
TTAATTTCACAAATGCTTTAGTAAGAAACGCACATGCGTTTTTTTGGAAAGATAATCAGTGGTTTGCTACGTGTGAAAGCACTGTTTGAACTGAGATCAGTGTTCCTTTTCTCAGTACAAGCTTTACTTTGAAAGATAATTGCTTTCTTTCGAAAGTTTATTAATTTCACGAAAGCTTTAGTAAGAAACGAACATGGGCTTCTTTGTAAAGACAAGCAGTGGTTCTCTCCATGTGAAAGCAATGTTTGAACTGAGATCAGTGTTCCTTTTCTCAGTACAAGCTTTACTTTGAAAGATAATAGCTTTCTTTCGAAAGATTATTAATTTCACGAAAGCTTTAGTAAGAAACGCACATGGGTTTCTTTGGAAAAACAAGCAGTGGTTTGCTACGTATGAAAGCACTGTTTGAACTGAGATCAGTGTTCCTTTTCTCAGTACAAGCTTTATTTTGAAAGATAATCACGTTCTTTCGAAAGTTTATTAATTTCACAAAAGCTTTAGTAAGAAACGCACATGCGTTTTTTTGGAAAGACAATCAGTGCTTTGCTACGTGTGAAAGCACTGTTAGAACTGAGATAAGTGTTCCTTTTCTCAGTACAAGCTTTACTTTGAAAGATAATCGCGTTCTTTCGAAAGTTTATTAATTTCACGAAAGCTTTAGTAAGAAATGCACATGGGTTTCTTTGGAAAGACAAGCAGTGGTTTGCTACGTGTGAAAGCACTGTTAGACTTTCAATCAGTGTTCCTTTTCTCAGTACAAGCTTTAATTTGAAAGATAATCGCGTTCTTTCGAACGTTTATTAATTTCATGAAAGCTTTAGTAAGAAACGCACATGCTTCTTTGTAAAGACAAGCAGTGCTTTTTTTACGTGTGAAAGCACTGTTTGAAATGAGATCAGTGTTTCTTTTCTCAGTACAAGCTTTACTTTGAAAGATAATTGCGTTCTTTCCAAAGTTTATTAATTTCACGAAAGCTATAGTAAGAAACGCACATGGGTTTCTTTGGAAAGACAAGCAGTGGTTTGCTACATGTGAAAGCACTGTTAGAATTTCAATAAGTGTTCCTTTTCTCAGTACAAGTTTTAATTTGAAAGATAATCGCGTTCTTTCCAAAGATTATTAATTTCACGAAAGCTTTAGTAAGAAACGCACATGGGTTTCTTTGTAAAGACAAGCAGTGGTTTGCTACGTGTGAAAGCACTGTTAGAATTGAAATCAGTGTTCCTTTTCTCAGTACAAGCTTTACTTTGAAAGATAATCGCGTTCTTTCGAAAGTTTATTAATTTCAAGAAAGCTTTAGTAAGAAACGCACATGCGTTTCTTTGTAAAGACAAGCAGTTGTTTGCTACGTGTGAAAGCACTGTTAGAACTGAGATCAGGATTAATTTCCTCAGTACAAGCTTTACTTTGAAAGATAATCGCGTCCTTTTGAAAGTTTATTAATTTCACGAAAGCTTTAGTAAGAAACGCACATGCGTTTCTTTGTCAAGACAAGCAGTTGTTTGCTACGTGTGAAAACACTGTTAGAACTGAGATCCGTGTTGCTTTTCTCAGTACAAGCTTTACTTTGAAAGATAATCGCGTTCTTTTGAAAGTTTATTAATTTCACGAAAGCTTTAGTAAGAAACGCACATGCGTTTCTTTGTCAGACAAGCAGTTGTTTGCTACGTGTGAAAGCACTGTTAGAACTGAGATCAGTGTTGCTTTTCTCAGTACAAGCTTTACTTTGAAAGATAATCGCGTTCTTTTGAAAGTTTATTAATTTTACGAAAGCTTTAGTAAGAAACGCTCATGCGTTACTTTGTAAAGACAAGCAGTTGTTTGCTACGTGTGAAAGCACTGTTAGAACTGAGATCAGGTTTAATTTTCTCAGTACAAGCTTTACTATGAAAGATAATCGCGTTCTTTTGAAAGTTTATTAATTTCACGAAAGCTTTAGTAAGAAACGCAAATGCGTTTCTTTGTCAAGACAAGCAGTTGTTTGCTACGTGTGAAAGCACTGTTAGAACTGAGATGAGGTTTAATTTTCTCAGTACAAGCTTTACTTTGAAAGATAATCGCGTTCTTTTGAAAGTTTATTAATTTCACGAAAGTTTTAGTAAGAAACGCACATGCGTTTCTTTGTCAAGACAAGCAGTTGTTTGCTACGTGTGAAAGCACTGTTAGAACTGAGATCAGGTTTAATTTCCTCAGTACAAGCTTTACTTTGAAAGATAATCGCGTTCTTTTGAAAGTTTATTAATTTCACGAAAGCTTTAGTAAGGAACGCTCATGCATTTCTTTGTAAAGACAAGCAGTTGTTTGCTACGTGTGAAAGCACTGTTAGAACTGAGATCAGTGTTGCTTTTCTCAGTACAAGCTTTACTTTGAAAGATAATCGCGTTCTTTTTAAAGTTTATTAATTTCACGAAAGCTTTAGTAAGGAACGCTCATGCATTTCTTAGTAAAGACAAGCATTTGTTTGCTACGTGTGAAAGCACTGTTAGAACTGAGATCAGTGTTGCTTTTCTCAGTACAAGCTTTACTTTGAAAGATAATCGGGTTCTTTTGAAAGTTTATTAATTTCACGAAAGCTTTAGTAAGGAACGCTCATGCATTTCTTTGTAAATACAAGCAGTTGTTTGCTACGTGTGAAAGCACTGTTAGAACTGAGATCAGTGTTGATTTTCTCAGTACAAGCTTTACTTTGAAAGATAATCGCGTTCTATTGAAACTTTATTAATTTCACGAACGCTTTAGTAAGAAACGCACATGCGTTTCTTTGTAAAGACAAGCAGTTGTTTGCTACGTGTGAAAGCACTGTTTGAACTGAGATCAGTGTTCCTTTTCTCAGTACAAGCTTTATTTTGAAAGATAATCACGTTCTTTCAAAAGTTTATTAATTTCACAAAAGCTTTAGTAAGAAACGCACATGCGTTTTTTTGGAAAGACAATCAGTGCTTTGCTACGTGTGAAAGCACTGTTAGAACTGAGATAAGTGTTCCTTTTCTCAGTACAAGCTTTACTTTGAAAGATAATCGCGTTCTTTCGAAAGTTTATTAATTTCACGAAAGCTTTAGTAAGAAATGCACATGGGTTTCTTTGGAAAGACAAGCAGTGGTTTGCTACGTGTGAAAGCACTGTTAGACTTTCAATCAGTGTTCCTTTTCTCAGTACAAGCTTTAATTTGAAAGATAATCGCGTTCTTTCGAACGTTTATTAATCTCATGAAAGCTTTAGTAAGAAACGCACATGCTTCTTTGTAAAGACAAGCAGTGTTTTTCTACGTGTGAAAGCACTGTTTGAACTGAGATCAGTGTTTCTTTTCTCAGTACAAGCTTTACTTTGAAAGATAATTGCATTCTTTCCAAAGTTTATTAATTTCACGAAAGCTATAGTAAGAAACGCACATGGGTTTCTTTGGAAAGACAAGCAGTGGTTTGCTACGTGTGAAAGCACTGTTAGAATTTCAATAAGTGTTCCTTTTCTCAGTACCAGCTTTACTTTGAAAGATAATCGCGTTCTTTCGAAAGTTTATTAATTTCACGAAAGCTTTTGTTAGAAACGCAAATGCGTTTTCTTGGAAAGACAAGCAGTGGTTTTCTACGTGTGAAAGCACTGTTTGAACTGAGATCAGTGTTCCTTTTCTCAGTACAAACTTTACTTTGAAAGATAATCTCGTTATTTCAAAAGATTATTAATTTCACGAAAGCTTTAGTAAGAAACGAACATGGGCTTCTTTGAAAAGACAAGCAAGCAGTGGTTTGCTACTTGTGAAATTACTGTTTGAATTTTAATAAGTGTTCCTTTTCTCAGTACAAGCTTTATTTTGAAAGATAATCGCGTTTTTTCGAAAGTTTATTAATTTCACAAATGCTTTAGTAAGAAACGCACATGCGTTTTTTTGGAAAGATAATCAGTGGTTTGCTACGTGTGAAAGCACTGTTTGAACTGAGATCAGTGTTCCTTTTCTCAGTACAAGCTTTACTTTGAAAGATAATTGCTTTCTTTCGAAAGTTTATTAATTTCACGAAAGCTTTAGTAAGAAACGAACATGGGCTTCTTTGTAAAGACAAGCAGTGGTTCTCTCCATGTGAAAGCAATGTTTGAACTGAGATCAGTGTTCCTTTTCTCAGTACAAGCTTTACTTTGAAAGATAATAGCTTTCTTTCGAAAGATTATTAATTTCACGAAAGCTTTAGTAAGAAACGCACATGGGTTTCTTTGGAAAAACAAGCAGTGGTTTGCTACGTATGAAAGCACTGTTTGAACTGAGATCAGTGTTCCTTTTCTCAGTACAAGCTTTATTTTGAAAGATAATCACGTTCTTTCGAAAGTTTATTAATTTCACAAAAGCTTTAGTAAGAAACGCACATGCGTTTTTTTGGAAAGACAATCAGTGCTTTGCTACGTGTGAAAGCACTGTTAGAACTGAGATAAGTGTTCCTTTTCTCAGTACAAGCTTTACTTTGAAAGATAATCGCGTTCTTTCGAAAGTTTATTAATTTCACGAAAGCTTTAGTAAGAAATGCACATGGGTTTCTTTGGAAAGACAAGCAGTGGTTTGCTACGTGTGAAAGCACTGTTAGACTTTCAATCAGTGTTCCTTTTCTCAGTACAAGCTTTAATTTGAAAGATAATCGCGTTCTTTCGAACGTTTATTAATTTCATGAAAGCTTTAGTAAGAAACGCACATGCTTCTTTGTAAAGACAAGCAGTGCTTTTTTTACGTGTGAAAGCACTGTTTGAAATGAGATCAGTGTTTCTTTTCTCAGTACAAGCTTTACTTTGAAAGATAATTGCGTTCTTTCCAAAGTTTATTAATTTCACGAAAGCTATAGTAAGAAACGCACATGGGTTTCTTTGGAAAGACAAGCAGTGGTTTGCTACATGTGAAAGCACTGTTAGAATTTCAATAAGTGTTCCTTTTCTCAGTACAAGTTTTAATTTGAAAGATAATCGCGTTCTTTCCAAAGATTATTAATTTCACGAAAGCTTTAGTAAGAAACGCACATGGGTTTCTTTGTAAAGACAAGCAGTGGTTTGCTACGTGTGAAAGCACTGTTAGAATTGAAATCAGTGTTCCTTTTCTCAGTACAAGCTTTACTTTGAAAGATAATCGCGTTCTTTCGAAAGTTTATTAATTTCAAGAAAGCTTTAGTAAGAAAAGCACATGCGTTTTCTTGGAAAGACAAGCAGTGGTTTTATACGTGTGAAAGCACTCTTTGAACTGAGATCAGTGTTCCTTTTATCAGTACAAGCTTTACTTGGAAAGATAATCGCGTTCTTTCGAAAGTTTATTAATTTCACGAAAGCTTTAGTAAGAAACAAACATTGGCTTCTTTGAAAAGACAAGCAAGCAGTGGTTTGCTCTGTGTGAAAGCACTGTTAGAACTGAGATCAGTGTTCCCTTTCTCAGTACAAGCTTTACTTTGAAAGATAATCGCTTTCTTTCGAAAGATTATTAATTTCACGAAAGCTTTAGTAAGAAACGGACATGGGATTCTTTGGAAAGACAAGCAGTGGTTTGCTACATGTGAAAGCACTGTTTGAATTGAGATCAGTGTTCCTTTTCTGAGTACAAGCTTTATTTTGAAAGATAATCGCGTTCTTTCGAAAGTTTATTAATTTAACAAAAGCTTTAGTAAGAAACGCACATGCGTTTTTTTGGAAAGACAATCAGTGCTTTGCTACATGTGAAAGCACTGTTAGAACTGAGATCAGTGTTCCCTTTCTCAGTATAAGCTTTCCTTTAAAGATAATCGCATTCTTTCGAAAGTTTATTAATTTCACGAAAGCTTTAGTAAGAAATGCACATGCGTTTCCTTGAAATGACAAGCAGTGGTTTGCTACATGTGAAAGCACTGTTAGAACTGAGATCAAAGTTCCTTTTCTCAGTACAATCTTTACTTTGAAAGATAATCGCGTTCTTTCCAAAGTTTATTAATTTCACGAAAGCTTTAGTAAGAAATGCACATGGGTTTCTTTGGAAAGACTAGCAGTGGTTTGCTACGTTTGAAAGCACTGTTAGAACTGAGATCAGTGTTCCTTTTCTCAGTACAAGATTTGCTTTGAAAGATAATCGCGTTCTTTCGAAAGTTTATTAATTTCTCGAAAGCTTTAGTAAGAAATGCTCATGTGTTTTTTTGTAACGACAAGCAGTGGTTTGCTACGTGTGAAAGCACTGTTTGAACTGAGATCAGTGTTTCTTTTCTCAGTACAAGCTTTACTTTGAAAGATAATCGCGTTCTTTCGAAAGTTTAATAATTTCACGAAAGCTTTAGTAAGAAACGAACATGGGTTTCTTTGTAAAGACAAGCAGTGGTTTGCTCCGTGTGAAAGCACTGTTAGAACTGAGATCAGTGTTCCCTTTCTCAGTACAAGCTTTACTTTGAAAGATAATCGCTTTCTTTCGAAAGATTATTAATTTCACGAAAGCTTTAGTAAGAAACGCACATGCGTTTCTTTGTAACGACAGGCAGTGGTTTTGTGCGTGTGAAAGCACTGTTTGAACTGAGATCAGTGTTTCTTTTCCTGGTACAAGCTTTACTTTCAAAGATAATCGCGTTCTTTCCAAAGTTTATTAATTTCACGAAAGCTTTAGTAAGAAACGCATATGGGTTTCTTTGGAAAGACAAGCAGTGGTTTGCTACGTTGGAAAGCACTGTTTGAACTGAGATCAGTGTTCCTTTTCTCAACACAAGCTTTATTTTGAAAGATAATCGCGTTCTTTCGAAAGTTTATTAATTTCACAAAAGGTTTAGTAAGAAACGCACATGCGTTTTTTTTGAAAGACAATCTGTGGTTTGCTACGTGTGAAAGCACTGTTTAAACTGAAATCAGTGTTCCTTTTCTCAGTACAAGCTTTACTTTGAAAGATAATTGCTTTCTTTCGAAAGTTTATTAATTTCACGAAAGCTTTAGTAAGAAACGAACATGGGCTTCTTTGTAAAGACAAGCAGTGGTTCTCTCCATGTGAAAGCACTGTTAGAACTGAGATCAGTGTTCCCTTTCTCAGTACAAGCTTTATTTGAAAGATAATAGCTTTCTTTCGAAAGATTATTAATTTCACGAAAGCTTTAGTAAGAAACGCACATGCGTTTCTTTGTAACAACAAGCAGTTGTTTGCTACGTGTGAAAGCACTTTTTGAACTGAGATCAGTGTTTCTTTTCTCAGTACTAGCTTTAATTTGAAAGATAATCGCGTTCTTTCCAAAGATTTTTAATTTCACGAAAGCTTTAGTAAGAAACGCACATAGGTTTCTTTGTAAAGACAGGCAGTGGTTTGCTACGTGTGAAAGCACCGTTAGAACTGAGATCAGTTTTCCTTTTCTCAGTACAAGCTTTACTTTGAGAGATAATCGCGTTCTTTCCAAGATTATTAATTTCACGAAAGCTTTAGTAAGAAACGCACATGTGTTTTTTTGGAAAAACAATCTGTGCTTTGATACGTGTGAAAGCACTGTTTAAACTGAGATCAGTGTTTCTATTCTCAGTACAAGCTTTACTTTGAAAGAAAATCGCGTTCTTTCGAACGTTTATTAATTTCACGAACTTTAGTAAGAAACGCACATGCGTTTCTTTGGAAAGACAAGCAGTGGTTTACTACATGTTTAAGCACTGTTAGAACTGAGATCAGTTTTCCTTTTCTCAGTACAAGCTTTACTTTGAAAGATAATCGCGTTCTTTCCAAAGATTATTAATTTCACGAAAGCTTTAGTAAGAAACGCACATGGGATTCTTTGGAAAGACAAGCAGTGGTTTGCTACATGTGAAAGCACTGTTTGAACTGAGATCAGTGTTCCTTTTCTCAGTACAAGCTTTACTTTGAAAGATAATCGCGTTCTTTCCAAAGATTTTTAATTTCACGAAAGCTTTAGTAAGAAACGCACATGCGTTTTTTTGGAAAGACAATCAGTGCTTTGCTACGTGTGAAAGCACTGTCAGAACTGAGATCAGTGTTCCTTTTCTCAGTACAAGCTTTACTTTGAAAGATAATCGCGTTCTTTCGAAAGTTTATTAATTTCACGAAAGCTTTAGTAAGAAACGAACATGGGCTTCTTTGTAAAGACAAGCAGTGGTTCTCTCCATGTGAAAGCACTGTTAGAACTGAGATCAGTGTTCCCTTTCTCAGTACAAGCTTTACTTTGAAAGATAATAGCTTTCTTTCGAAAGATTATTAATTTCACGAAAGCTTTAGTAAGAAACGCACATGGGTTTCTTTGGAAAAACAAGCAGTGGTTTGCTACATATGAAAGCACTGTTTGAACTGAGATCAGTGTTCCTTTTCTCAGTACAAGCTTTATTTTGAAAGATAATCACATTCTTTCGAAAGTTTATTAATTTCACAAAAGCTTTAGTAAGAAACGCACATGCGTTTTTTTGGAAAGACAATCAGTGCTTTGCTACGTGTGAAAGCACTGTTAGAACTGAGATAAGTGTTCCTTTTCTCAGTACAAGCTTTACTTTGAAAGATAATCGCGTTCTTTCGAAAGTTTATTAATTTCATGAAAGCTTTAGTAAGAAATGCACATGGGTTTCTTTGGAAAGACAAGCAGTGGTTTGCTACGTGTGAAAGCACTGTTAGACTTTCAATCAGTGTTCCTTCTCTCAGTACAAGCTTTAATTTGAAAGATAATCGCGTTCTTTCGAACGTTTATTAATTTCATGAAAGCTTTAGTAAGAAACGCACATGCTTCTTTGTAAAGACAAGCAGTTTTTTTCTACGTGTGAAAGCACTGTTTGAACTGAGATCAGTGTTTCTTTTCTCAGTACAAGCTTTACTTTGAAAGATAATTGCATTCTTTCCAAAGTTTATTAATTTCACGAAAGCTATAGTAAGAAACGCACATGGGTTTCTTTGTAAAGACAAGCAGTGGTTTGCTATGTGTGAAAGCACTGTTAGAATTGAAATCAGTGTTCCTTTTCTCAGTACAAGCTTTACTTTGAAAGATAATCGCGTTCTTTCGAAAGTTTATTAATTTCACGAAAGCTTTAGTAAGAAACAAACATTGGCTTCTTTGAAAAGACAAGCAAGCAGTGGTTTGCTCTGTGTGAAAGCACTGTTAGAACTGAGATCAGTGTTCCCTTTCTCAGTACAAGCTTTACTTTGAAAGATAATCGCTTTCTTTCGAAAGATTATTAATTTCACGAAAGCTTTAGTAAGAAACGCACATGGGATTCTTTGGAAAGACAAGCAGTGGTTTGCTACATGTGAAAGCACTGTTAGAACTGGGAACAAAGTTCCTTTTCTCAGTACAATCTTTACTTTGAAAGATAATCGCGTTCTTTCCAAAGTTTATTAATTTCACGAAAGCTTTAGTAAGAAATGCACATGGGTTTCTTTGGAAAGACTAGCAGTGGTTTGCTACGTTTGAAAGCACTGTTAGAACTGAGATCAGTGTTCCTTTTCTCAGTACAAGGTTTGCTTTGAAAGATAATCGCGTTCTTTCGAAAGTTTATTAATTTCACGAAAGCTTTAGTAAGAAATGGTCATGCGTTTTTTTGTAACGACAAGCAGTGGTTTGCTACGTGTGAAAGCACTGTTTGAACTGAGATCAGTGTTTCTTTTCTCAGTACAAGCTTTACTTTGAAAGATAATCACGTTCTTTCGAAAGTTTAATAATTTCACGAAAGCTTTAGTAAGAAACGAACATGGGCTTCTTTGTAAAGACAAGCAGTGGTTTGCTCCGTGTGAAAGCACTGTTAGAACTGAGATCAGTGTTCCCTTTCTCAGTACAAGCTTTACTTTGAAAGATAATCGCTTTCTTTCGAAAGATTATTAATTTCACGAAAGCTTTAGTAAGAAACGCACATGCGTTTCTTTGTAACGACAGGCAGTGGTTTTGTACGTGTGAAAGCACTGTTTGAACTGAGATCAGTGTTTCTTTTCCCGGTACAAGCTTTACTTTCAAAGATAATCGCGTTCTTTCCAAAGTTTATTAATTTCACGAAAGCTTTAGTAAGAAAAGCATATGGGTTTCTTTGGAAAGACAAGCAGTGGTTTGCTACGTTTGAAAGCACTGTTTGAACTGAGATCAGTGTTCCTTTTCTCAACACGAGCTTTATTTTGAAAGATAATCGAGTTCTTTCGAAAGTTTATTAATTTCACGAAAGCTTTAGTAAGAAACGAACATGGGCTTCTTTGTAAAGACAAGCAGTGGTTCTCTCCATGTGAAAGCACTGTTAGAACTGAGATCAGTGTTCCCTTTCTCAGTACAAGCTTTACTTTGAAAGATAATAGCTTTCTTTCGAAAGATTATTAATTTCACGAAAGCTTTAGTAAGAAACGCACATGGGTTTCTTTGGAAAAACAAGCAGTGGTTTGCTACGTATGAAAGCACTGTTTGAACTGAGATCAGTGTTCCTTTTCTCAGTACAAGCTTTATTTTGAAAGATAATCACGTTCTTTCGAAAGTTTATTAATTTCACAAAAGCTTTAGTAAGAAACGCACATGCGTTTTTTTGGAAAGACAATCAGTGCTTTGCTACGTGTGAAAGCACTGTTAGAACTGAGATAAGTGTTCCTTTTCTCAGTACAAGCTTTACTTTGAAAGATAATCGCGTTCCTTCGAAAGTTTATTAATTTCACGAAAGCTTTAGTAAGAAATGCACATGGGTTTCTTTGGAAAGACAAGCAGTGGTTTGCTACGTGTGAAAGCACTGTTAGACTTTCAATCAGTGTTCCTTTTCTCAGTACAAGCTTTAATTTGAAAGATAATCGCGTTCTTTCGAACGTTTATTAATTTCATGAAAGCTTTAGTAAGAAACGCACATGCTTCTTTGTAAAGACAAGCAGTGTTTTTCTACGTGTGAAAGCACTGTTTGAACTGAGATCAGTGTTTCTTTTCTCAGTACAAGCTTTACTTTGAAAGATAATTGCATTCTTTCCAAAGTTTATTAATTTCACGAAAGCTATAGTAAGAAACGCACATGGGTTTCTTTGGAAAGACAAGCAGTGGTTTGCTACGTGTGAAAGCACTGTTACACTTTCAATCAGTGTTCCTTTTCTCAGTACAAGCTTTAATTTGAAAGATAATCGCGTTCTTTCGAACGTTTATTAATTTCATGAAATCTTTAGTAACAAACGCACATGCTTCTTTGTAAAGACAAGCAGTGTTTTTCTACGTGTGAAAGCACTGTTTGAACTGAGATCAGTGTTTCTTTTCTCAGTACAAGCTTTACTTTGAAAGATAATTGCATTCTTTCCAAAGTTTATTAATTTCACGAAAGCTATAGTAAGAAACGCACATGGGTTTCTTTGGAAAGACAAGCAGTGGTTTGCTACATGTGAAAGCACTGTTAGAATTTCAATAAGTGTTCCTTTTCTCAGTACCAGCTTTACTTTGAAAGATAATCGCGTTCTTTCAAAAGATTATTAATTTCACGAAAGCTTTAGTAAGAAACGAACATGGGCTTCTTTGAAAAGACAAGCAAGCAGTGGTTTGCTACTTGTGAAATTACTGTTTGAATTTTAATAAGTGTTCCTTTTCTCAGTACAAGCTTTATTTTGAAAGATAATCGCGTTTTTTCGAAAGTTTATTAATTTCACAAATGCTTTAGTAAGAAACGCACATGCGTTTTTTTGGAAAGATAATCAGTGGTTTGCTACGTGTGAAAGCACTGTTTGAACTGAGATCAGTGTTCCTTTTCTCAGTACAAGCTTTACTTTGAAAGATAATTGCTTTCTTTCGAAAGTTTATTAATTTCACGAAAGCTTTAGTAAGAAACGAACATGGGCTTCTTAGTAAAGACAAGCAGTGGTTCTCTCCATGTGAAAGCACTGTTTGAACTGAGATCAGTGTTCCTTTTCTCAGTACAAGCTTTACTTTGAAAGATAATAGCTTTCTTTCGAAAGATTATTAATTTCACGAAAGCTTTAGTAAGAAACGCACATGGGTTTCTTTGGAAAAACAAGCAGTGGTTTGCTACGTATGAAAGCACTGTTTGAACTGAGATCAGTGTTCCTTTTCTCAGTACAAGCTTTATTTTGAAAGATAATCACGTTCTTTCGAAAGTTTATTAATTTCACAAAAGCTTTAGTAAGAAACGCACATGCATTTTTTTGGAAAGACAATCAGTGCTTTGCTACGTGTGAAAGCACTGTTAGAATTTCAATAAGTGTTCCTTTTCTCAGTACAAGTTTTAATTTGAAAGATAATCGCGTTCTTTCCAAAGATTATTAATTTCACGAAAGCTTTAGTAAGAAACGCACATGGGTTTCTTTGTAAAGACAAGCAGTGGTTTGCTACGTGTGAAAGCACTGTTAGAATTGAAATCAGTGTTCCTTTTCTCAGTACAAGCTTTACTTTGAAAGATAATCGCGTTCTTTCGAAAGTTTATTAATTTCAAGAAAGCTTTAGTAAGAAAAGCACATGCGTTTTCTTGGAAAGACAAGCAGTGGTTTTATAAGTGTGAAAGCACTCTTTGAACTGAGATCAGTGTTCCTTTTATCAGTACAAGCTTTACTTGGAAAGATAATCGCGTTCTTTCGAAAGTTTATTAATTTCACGAAAGCTTTAGTAAGAAACAAACATTGGCTTCTTTGAAAAGACAAGCAAGCAGTGGTTTGCTCTGTGTGAAAGCACTGTTAGAACTGAGATCAGTGTTCCCTTTCTCAGTACAAGCTTTACTTTGAAAGATAATCGCTTTCTTTCGAAAGATTATTAATTTCACGAAAGCTTTAGTAAGAAACGGACATGGGATTCTTTGGAAAGACAAGCAGTGGTTTGCTACATGTGAAAGCACTGTTTGAATTGAGATCAGTGTTCCTTTTCTCAGTACAAGCTTTATTTTGAAAGATAATCGCGTTCTTTCGAAAGTTTATTAATTTAACAAAAGCTTTAGTAAGAAACGCACATGCGTTTTTTTGGAAAGACAATCAGTGCTTTGCTACATGTGAAAGCACTGTTAGAACTGAGATCAGTGTTCCCTTTCTCAGTATAAGCTTTCCTTTAAAGATAATCGCATTCTTTCGAAAGTTTATTAATTTCACGAAAGCTTTAGTAAGAAATGCACATGCGTTTCCTTGAAATGACAAGCAGTTGTTTGCTACATGTGAAAGCACTGTTAGAACTGAGATCAAAGTTCCTTTTCTCAGTACAATCTTTACTTTGAAAGATAATCGCGTTCTTTCCAAAGTTTATTAATTTCATGAAAGCTTTAGTAAGAAATGCACATGGGTTTCTTTGGAAAGACTAGCAGTGGTTTGCTACGTTTGAAAGCACTGTTAGAACTGAGATCAGTGTTCCTTTTCTCAGTACAAGGTTTGCTTTGAAAGATAATCGCGTTCTTTCGAAAGTTTATTAATTTCTCGAAAGCTTTAGTAAGAAATGCTCATGTGTTTTTTTGTAACGACAAGCAGTGGTTTGCTACGTGTGAAAGCACTGTTTGAACTGAGATCAGTGTTTCTTTTCTCAGTACAAGCTTTACTTTGAAAGATAATCGCGTTCTTTCGAAAGTTTAATAATTTCACGAAAGCTTTAGTAAGAAACGAACATGGGCTTCTTTGTAAAGACAAGCAGTGGTTTGCTCCGTGTGAAAGCACTGTTAGAACTGAGATCAGTGTTCCCTTTCTCAGTACAAGCTTTACTTTGAAAGATAATCGCTTTCTTTCGAAAGATTATTAATTTCACGAAAGCTTTAGTAAGAAACGCACATGCGTTTCTTTGTAACGACAGGCAGTGGTTTTGTACGTGTGAAAGCACTGTTTGAACTGAGATCAGTGTTTCTTTTCCCGGTACAAGCTTTACTTTCAAAGATAATCGCGTTCTTTCCAAAGTTTATTAATTTCACGAAAGCTTTAGTAAGAAACGCATATGGGTTTCTTTGGAAAGACAAGCAGTGGTTTGCTACGTTGGAAAGCACTGTTTGAACTGAGATCAGTGTTCCTTTTCTCAACACAAGCTTTATTTTGAAAGATAATCGCGTTCTTTCGAAAGTTTATTAATTTCACAAAAGGTTTAGTAAGAAACGCACATGCGTTTTTTTGGAAAGACAATCTGTGGTTTGCTACGTGTGAAAGCACTGTTTAAAGTGAAATCAGTGTTCCTTTTCTCAGTACAAGCTTTACTTTGAAAGATAATTGCTTTCTTTCGAAAGTTTATTAATTTCACGAAAGCTTTAGTAAGAAACGAACATGGGCTTCTTTGTAAAGACAAGCAGTGGTTCTCTCCATGTGAAAGCACTGTTAGAACTGAGATCAGTGTTCCCTTTCTCAGTACAAGTTTTACTTTGAAAGATAATAGCTTTCTTTCGAAAGATTATTAATTTCACGAAAGCTTTAGTAAGAAACGCACATGCGTTTCTTTGTAACAACAAGCAGTGGTTTGCTACGTGTGAAAGCACTGTTTGAACTGAGATCAGTGTTTCTTTTCTCAGTACTAGCTTTAATTTGAAAGATAATCGCGTTCTTTCCAAAGATTTTTAATTTCACGAAAGCTTTAGTAAGAAACGCACATAGGTTTCTTTGTAAAGACAGGCAGTGGTTTGCTACGTGTGAAAGCACCGTTAGAACTGAGATCAGTTTTCCTTTTCTCAGTACAAGCTTTACTTTGAAAGATAATCGCGTTCTTTCCAAGATTATTAATTTCACGAAAGCTTTAGTAAGAAACGCACATGTGTTTTTTTGGAAAAACAATCTGTGCTTTGATACGTGTGAAAGCACTGTTTAAACTGAGATCAGTGTTTCTTTTCTCAGTACAAGCTTTACTTTGAAAGAAAATCGCGTTCTTTCGAAAGTTTATTAATTTCACGAAAGCTTTAGTAAGAAACGCACATGCGTTTCTTTGGAAAGACAAGCAGTGGTTTACTACATGTTTAAGCACTGTTAGAACTGAGATCAGTTTTCCTTTTCTCAGTACAAGCTTTACTTTGAAAGATAATCGCGTTCTTTCCAAAGATTATTAATTTCACGAAAGCTTTAGTAAGAAACGCACATGGGATTCTTTGGAAAGACAAGCAGTGGTTTGCTACATGTGAAAGCACTGTTTGAACTGAGATCAGTGTTCCTTTTCTCAGTACAAGCTTTACTTTGAAAGATAATCGCGTTCTTTCCAAAGATTTTTAATTTCACGAAAGCTTTAGTAAGAAACGCACATGCATTTTTTTGGAAAGACAATCAGTGCTTTGCTACGTGTGAAAGCACTGTTAGAACTGAGATCAGTGTTCCTTTTCTCAGTACAAGCTTTACTTTGAAAGAAAATCGCGTTCTTTCGAACGTTTATTAATTTCACGAACTTTAGTAAGAAACGCACATGCGTTTCTTTGGAAAGACAAGCAGTGGTTTACTACATGTTTAAGCACTGTTAGAACTGAGATCAGTTTTCCTTTTCTCAGTACAAGCTTTACTTTGAAAGATAATCGCGTTCTTTCCAAAGATTATTAATTTCACGAAAGCTTTAGTAAGAAACGCACATGGGATTCTTTGGAAAGACAAGCAGTGGTTTGCTACATGTGAAAGCACTGTTTGAACTGAGATCAGTGTTCCTTTTCTCAGTACAAGCTTTACTTTGAAAGATAATCGCGTTCTTTCCAAAGATTTTTAATTTCACGAAAGCTTTAGTAAGAAACGCACATGCGTTTTTTTGGAAAGACAATCAGTGCTTTGCTACGTGTGAAAGCACTGTCAGAACTGAGATCAGTGTTCCTTTTCTCAGTACAAGCTTTACTTTGAAAGATAATCGCGTTCTTTCGAAAGTTTATTAATTTCACGAAAGCTTTAGTAAGAAACAAACATGGGCTTCTTTGTAAAGACAAGCAGTGGTTCTCTCCATGTGAAAGCACTGTTAGAACTGAGATCAGTGTTCCCTTTCTCAGTACAAGCTTTACTTTGAAAGATAATAGCTTTCTTTCGAAAGATTATTAATTTCATGAAAGCTTTAGTAAGAAACGCACATGGGTTTCTTTGGAAAAACAAGCAGTGGTTTGCTACATATGAAAGCACTGTTTGAACTGAGATCAGTGTTCCTTTTCTCAGTACAAGCTTTATTTTGAAAGATAATCACGTTCTTTCGAAAGTTTATTAATTTCACAAAAGCTTTAGTAAGAAACGCACATGCGTTTTTTTGGAAAGACAATCAGTGCTTTGCTACGTGTGAAAGCACTGTTAGAACTGAGATAAGTGTTCCTTTTCTCAGTACAAGCTTTACTTTGAAAGATAATCGCGTTCTTTCGAAAGTTTATTAATTTCACGAAAGCTTTAGTAAGAAATGCACATGGGTTTCTTTGGAAAGACAAGCAGTGGTTTGCTACGTGTGAAAGCACTGTTAGACTTTCAATCAGTGTTCCTTCTCTCAGTACAAGCTTTAATTTGAAAGATAATCGCGTTCTTTCGAACGTTTATTAATTTCATGAAAGCTTTAGTAAGAAACGCACATGCTTCTTTGTATAGACAAGCAGGTTTTTTCTACGTGTGAAAGCACTGTTTGAACTGAGATCAGTGTTTCTTTTCTCAGTACAAGCTTTACTTTGAAAGATAATTGCATTCTTTCCAAAGTTTATTAATTTCACGAAAGCTATAGTAAGAAACGCACATGGGTTTCTTTGTAAAGACAAGCGGTGGTTTGCTATGTGTGAAAGCACTGTTAGAATTGAAATCAGTGTTCCTTTTCCCAGTACAAGCTTTACTTTGAAAGATAATCGCGTTCCTTCGAAAGTTTATTAATTTCACGAAAGCTTTAGTAAGAAACAAACATTGGCTTCTTTGAAAAGACAAGCAAGCAGTGGTTTGCTCTGTGTGAAAGCACTGTTAGAACTGAGATCAGTGTTCCCTTTCTCAGTACAAGCTTTACTTTGAAAGATAATCGCTTTCTTTCGAAAGATTATTAATTTCAGAAAGCTTTAGTAAGAAACGCACATGGGATTCTTTGGAAAGACAAGCAGTGGTTTGCTACATGTGAAAGCACTGTTAGAACTGGGATCAAATTTCCTTTTCTCAGTACAATCTTTACTTTGAAAGATAATCGCATTCTTTCCAAAGTTTATTAATTTCACGAAAGCTTTAGTAAGAAATGCACATGGGTTTCTTTGGAAAGACTAGCAGTGGTTTGCTACGTTTGAAAGCACTGTTAGAACTGAGATCAGTGTTCCTTTTCTCAGTACAAGGTTTGCTTTGAAAGATAATCGCGTTCTTTCGAAAGTTTATTAATTTCACGAAAGCTTTAGTAAGAAATGCTCATGCGTTTTTTTGTAACGACAAGCAGTGGTTTGCTACGTGTGAAAGCACTGTTTGAACTGAGATCAGTGTTTCTTTTCTCAGTACAAGCTTTACTTTGAAAGATAATCGCGTTCTTTCGAAAGTTTAATAATTTCACGAAAGCTTTAGTAAGAAACGAACATGGGCTTCTTTGTAAAGACAAGCAGTGGTTTGCTCCGTGTGAAAGCACTGTTAGAACTGAGATCAGTGTTCCCTTTCTCAGTACAAGCTTTACTTTGAAAGATAATCGCTTTCTTTCGAAAGATTATTAATTTCACGAAAGCTTTAGTAAGAAACGCACATGCGTTTCTTTGTAACGACAGGGAGTGGTTTTGTACGTGTGAAAGCACTGTTTGAACTGAGATCAGTGTTTCTTTTCCCGGTACAAGCTTTACTTTCAAAGATAATCGCGTTCTTTCCAAAGTTTATTAATTTCACGAAAGCTTTAGTAAGAAACGCATATGGGTTTCTTTGGAAAGACAAGCAGTGGTTTGCTACGTTTGAAAGCACTGTTTGAACTGAGATCAGTGTTCCTTTTCTCAACACGAGCTTTATTTTGAAAGATAATCGCGTTCTTTCGAAAGTTTATTAATTTCACAAAAGGTTTAGTAAGAAACGCACATGCGTTTTTTTGTAAAGACAATCAGTGCTTTGCTACGTGTGAAAGCATGGTCAGAACTGAGATCAGTGTTCCTTTTCTCAGTACAAGCTTTACTTTGAAAGATAATCGCGTTCTTTCGAAAGTTTATTAATTTCACGAAAGCTTTAGTAAGAAACGAACATGGGCTTCTTTGTAAAGACAAGCAGTGGTTCTCTCCATGTGAAAGCACTGTTAGAACTGAGATCAGTGTTCCCTTTCTCAGTACAAGCTTTACTTTGAAAGATAATAGCTTTCTTTCGAAAGATTATTAATTTCACGAAAGCTTTAGTAAGAAACGCACATGCGTTTCTTTGTAACAACAAGCAGTGGTTTGCTACGTGTGAAAGCACTGTTTGAACTGAGATCAGTGTTTCTTTTCTCAGTACTAGCTTTAATTTGAAAGATAATCGCGTTCTTTCCAAAGATTTTTAATTTCACGAAAGCTTTAGTAAGAAACGCACATAGGTTTCTTTGTAAAGACAGGCAGTGGTTTGCTACGTGTGAAAGCACCGTTAGAACTGAGATCAGTTTTCCTTTTCTCAGTACAAGCTTTACTTTGAAAGATAATCGGGTTCTTTCCAAGATTATTAATTTCACGAAAGCTTTAGTAAGAAACGCACATGTGTTTTTTTGGAAAGACAATCTGTGCTTTGATACGTGTGAAAGCACTGTTTGAACTGAGATCAGTGTTTCTTTTCTCAGTACAAGCTTTACTTTGAAAGAAAATCGCGTTCTTTCGAAAGTTTATTAATTTCACGAAAGCTTTAGTAAGAAACGCACATGCGTTTCTTTGGAAAGACAAGCAGTGGTTTACTACATGTTTAAGCACTGTTAGAACTGAGATCAGTTTTCCTTTTCTCAGTACAAACTTTACTTTGAAAGATAATCGCGTTCTTTCCAAAGATTATTAATTTCACGAAAGCTTTAGTAAGAAACGCACATAGGATTCTTTGGAAAGACAAGCAGTGGTTTGCTACATGTGAAAGCACTGTTTGAACTGAGATCAGTGTTCCTTTTCTCAGTACAAGCTTTACTTTGAAAGATAATCGCGTTCTTTCCAAAGATTTTTAATTTCACGAAAGCTTTAGTAAGAAACGCACATGCGTTTTTTTGTAAAGACAATCAGTGCTTTGCTACGTGTGAAAGCACTGTTAGAACTGAGATAAGTGTTCCTTTTCTCAGTACAAGCTTTACTTTGAAAGATAATCGCGTTCTTTCGAAAGTTTATTAATTTCACGAAAGCTTTAGTAAGAAATGCACATGGGTTTCTTTGGAAAGACAAGCAGTGGTTTGCTACGTGTGAAAGCACTGTGAGACTTTCAATCAGTGTTCCTTCTCTCAGTACAAGCTTTAATTTGAAAGATAATCGCGTTCTTTCGAACGTTTATTAATTTCACGAAAGCTTTAGTAAGAAACGCACATGCTTCTTTGTAAAGACAAGCAGGTTTTTTCTACGTGTGAAAGCACTGTTTGAACTGAGATCAGTGTTTCTTTTCTCAGTACAAGCTTTACTTTGAAAGATAATTGCATTCTTTCCAAAGTTTATTAATTTCACGAAAGCTGTAGTAAGAAACGCACATGGGTTTCTTTGTAAAGACAAGCAGTGGTTTGCTATGTGTGAAAGCACTGTTAGAATTGAAATCAGTGTTCCTTTTCTCAGTACAAGCTTTACTTTGAAAGATAATCGCGTTCTTTCGAAAGTTTATTAATTTCACGAAAGCTTTAGTAAGAAACAAACATTGGCTTCTTTGAAAAGACAAGCAAGCAGTGGTTTGCTCTGTGTGAAAGCACTGTTAGAACTGAGATCAGTGTTCCCTTTCTCAGTACAAGCTTTACTTTGAAAGATAAACGCTTTCTTTCGAAAGATTATTAATTTCACGAAAGCTTTAGTAAGAAACGCACATGGGATTCTTTGGAAAGACAAGCAGTGGTTTGCTACATGTGAAAGCACTGTTAGAACTGAGATCAAAGTTCCTTTTCTCAGTACAATCTTTACTTTGAAAGATAATCGCGTTCTTTCCAAAGTTTATTAATTTCACGAAAGCTTTAGTAAGAAATGCACATGGGTTTCTTTGGAAAGACTAGCAGTGGTTTGCTACGTTTGAAAGCACTGTTAGAACTGAGATCAGTGTTCCTTTTCTCAGTACAAGGTTTGCTTTGAAAGATAATCGCGTTCTTTCGAAAGTTTATTAATTTCACGAAAGCTTTAGTAAGAAATGCTCATGCGTTTTTTTGTAACGACAAGCAGTGGTTTGCTTCGTGTGAAAGCACTGTTTGAACTGAGATCAGTGTTTCTTTTCTCAGTACAAGCTTTACTTTGAAAGATAATCGCGTTCTTTCGAAAGTTTAATAATTTCACGAAAGCTTTAGTAAGAAACGAACATGGGCTTCTTTGTAAAGACAAGCAGTGGTTTGCTCCGTGTGAAAGCACTGTTAGAACTGAGATCAGTGTTCCCTTTCTCAGTACAAGCTTTACTTTGAAAGATAATCGCTTTCTTTCGAAAGATTATTAATTTCACGAAAGCTTTAGTAAGAAACGCACATGCGTTTCTTTGTAACGACAGGCAGTGGTTTTGTACGTGTGAAAGCACTGTTTGAACTGAGATCAGTGTTTCTTTTCCCGGTACAAGCTTTATTTTCAAAGATAATCGCGTTCTTTCCAAAGTTTATTAATTTCACGAAAGCTTTAGTAAGAAAAGCATATGGGTTCCTTTGGAAAGACAAGCAGTGGTTTGCTACGTTGAAAGCACTGTTTGAACTGAGATCAGTGTTCCTTTTCTCAACACGAGCTTTATTTTGAAAGATAATCGCGTTCTTTCGAAAGTTTATTAATTTCACAAAAGGTTTAGTAAGAAACGCACATGCGTTTTTTTGGAAAGACAATCTGTGGTTTGCTACGTGTGAAAGCACTGTTTAAACTGAAATCAGTGTTCCTTTTCTCAGTACAAGCTTTACTTTGAAAGATAATTGCTTTCTTTCGAAAGTTTATTAATTTCACGAAAGCTTTAGTAAGAAACGCACATGCGTTTCTTTGTAACAACAAGCAGTGGTTTGCTACGTGTGAAAGCACTGTTTGAACTGAGATCAGTGTTTCTTTTCTCAGTACTAGCTTTAATTTGAAAGATAATCGCGTTCTTTCCAAAGATTATTAATTTCACGAAAGCTTTAGTAAGAAACGCACATGCGTTTCTTTGTAAAGACAAGCAGTGGTTTGCTATGTGTGAAAGCACTGTTAGAATTGAAATCAGTGTTCCTTTTCTCAGTACAAGCTTTACTTTGAAAGATAATCGCGTTCTTTCGAAAGTTTATTAATTTCAAGAAATCTTTAGTAAGAAAAGCACATGCGTTTTCTTGGAAAGACAAGCAGTGGTTTTATACGTGTGAAAGAACTCTTTGAACTGAGATCAGTGTTCCTTTTATCAGTACAAGCTTTACTTGGAAAGATAATCGCGTTCTTTCGAAAGTTTATTAATTTCACGAAAGCTTTAGTAAGAAACAAACATTGGCTTCTTTGAAAAGACAAGCAAGCAGTGGTTTGCTCTGTGTGAAAGCACTGTTAGAACTGAGATCAGTGTTCCCTTTCTCAGTACAAGCTTTACTTTGAAAGATAATCGCTTTCTTTCGAAAGATTATTAATTTCACGAAAGCTTTAGTAAGAAACGCACATGGGATTCTTTGGAAAGACAAGCAGTGGTTTGCTACATGTGAAAGCACTGTTTGAATTGAGATCAGTGTTCCTTTCCTCAGTACAAGCTTTATTTTGAAAGATAATCACGTTCTTTCGAAAGTTTATTAATTTAACAAAAGCTTTAGTAAGAAACGCACATGCGTTTTTTTGGAAAGACAATCAGTGCTTTGCTACATGTGAAAGCACTGTTAGAACTGAGATCAGTGTTCCCTTTCTCAGTATAAGCTTTCCTTTAAAGATAATCGCATTCTTTCGAAAGTTTATTAATTTCACGAAAGCTTTAGTAAGAAATGCACATGCGTTTCCTTGAAATGACAAGCAGTGGTTTGCTACATGTGAAAGCACTGTTAGAACTGAGATCAAAGTTCCTTTTCTCAGTACAATCTTTACTTTGAAAGATAATCGCGTTCTTTCCAAAGTTTATTAATTTCACGAAAGCTTTAGTAAGAAATGCACATGGGTTTCTTTGGAAAGACTAGCAGTGGTTTGCTACGTTTGAAAGCACTGTTAGAACTGAGATCAGTGTTCCTTTTCTCAGTACAAGGTTTGCTTTGAAAGATAATCGCGTTCTTTCGAAAGTTTATTAATTTCACGAAAGCTTTAGTAAGAAATGCTCATGCGTTTTTTTGTAACGACAAGCAGTGGTTTGCTACATGTGAAAGCACTGTTTGAACTGAGATCAGTGTTTCTTTTCTCAGTACAAGCTTTACTTTGAAAGATAATCGCGTTCTTTCGAAAGTTTAATAATTTCACGAAAGCTTTAGTAAGAAACGAACATGGGCTTCTTTGTAAAGACAAGCAGTGGTTTGCTCCGTGTGAAAGCACTGTTAGAACTGAGATCAGTGTTCCCTTTCTCAGTACAAGCTTTACTTTGAAAGATAATCGCTTTCTTTCGAAAGATTATTAATTTCACGAAAGCTTTAGTAAGAAACGCACATGCGTTTCTTTGTAACGACAGGCAGTGGTTTTGTACGTGTGAAAGCACTGTTTGAACTGAGATCAGTGTTTCTTTTCTCGGTACAAGCTTTACTTTCAAAGATAATCGCGTTCTTTCCAAAGTTTATTAATTTCACGAAAGCTTTAGTAAGAAACGCATATGGGTTTCTTTGGAAAGACAAGCAGTGGTTTGCTACGTTTGAAAGCACTGTTTGAACTGAGATCAGTGTTCCTTTTCTCAACACAAGCTTTATTTTGAAAGATAATCGCGTTCTTTCGAAAGTTTATTAATTTCACAAAAGGTTTAGTAAGAAACGCACATGTGTTTTTTTGGAAAGACAATCTGTGGTTTGCTACGTGTGAAAGCACTGTTTAAACTGAAATCAGTGTTCCTTTTCTCAGTACAAGCTTTACTTTGAAAGATAATTGCCTTCTTTCGAAAGTTTATTAATTTCACGAAAGCTTTAGTAAGAAACGAACATGGGCTTCTTTGTAAAGACAAGCAGTGGTTCTCTCCATGTGAAAGCACTGTTAGAACTGAGATCAGTGTTCCCTTTCTCAGTACAAGCTTTACTTTGAAAGATAATAGCTTTCTTTCGAAAGATTATTAATTTCACGAAAGCTTTAGTAAGAAACGCACATGCGTTTCTTTGTAACAACAAGCAGTGGTTTGCTACGTGTGAAAGCACTGTTTGAACTGAGATCAGTGTTTCTTTTCTTAGTACTAGCTTTAATTTGAAAGATAATCGCGTTCTTTCCAAAGATTTTTAATTTCACGAAAGCTTTAGTAAGAAACGCACATAGGTTTCTTTGTAAAGACAGGCAGTGGTTTGCTCCGTGTGAAAGCACTGTTAGAACTGAGATCAGTTTTCCTTTTCTCAGTACAAGCTTTACTTTGAAAGATAATCGCGTTCTTTCCAAGATTATTAATTTCACGAAAGCTTTAGTAAGAAACGCACATGCGTTTTTTTGGAAAGACAATCAGTGCTTTGCTACATGTGAAAGCACTGTTAGAACTGAGATCAGTGTTCCTTTTCTCAGTACAAGCTTTACTTTGAAAGAAAATCGCGTTCTTTCGAAAGTTTATTAATTTCACGAAAGCTTTAGTAAGAAACGCACATGCGTTTCTTTGGAAAGACAAGCTGTGGTTTACTACATGTTTAAGCACTGTTAGAACTGAGATCAGTTTTCCTTTTCTCAGTACAAGCTTTACTTTGAAAGATAATCGCGTTCTTTCCAAAGATTATTAATTTCACGAAAGCTTTAGTAAGAAACGCACATGGGATTCTTTGGAAAGACAAGCAGTGGTTTGCTACATGTGAAAGCACTGTTTGAACTGAGATCAGTGTTCCCTTTCTCAGTACAAGCTTTACTTTGAAAGATAATCGCTTTCTTTCGAAAGATTATTAATTTCACGAAAGCTTTAGTAAGAAACGCACATGGGATTCTTTGGAAAGACAAGCAGTGGTTTGCTACATGTGAAAGCACTGTTTGAATTGAGATCAGTGTTCCTTTTCTCAGTACAAACTTTATTTTGAAAGATAATCGCGTTCTTTCGAAAGTTTATTAATTTAACAAAAGCTTTAGTAAGAAACACACATGCGTTTTTTTGGAAAGACAATCAGTGCTTTGCTACATGTGAAAGCACTGTTAGAACTGAGATCAGTGTTCCCTTTCTCAGTATAAGCTTTCCTTTAAAGATAATCGCATTCTTTCGAAAGTTTATTAATTTCACGAAAGCTTTAGTAAGAAATGCACATGCGTTTCCTTGAAATGACAAGCAGTGGTTTGCTACATGTGAAAGCACTGTTAGAACTGAGATCAAAGTTCCTTTTCTCAGTACAAGGTTTGCTTTGAAAGATAATCGCGTTCTTTCGAAAGTTTATTAATTTCACGAAAGCTTTAGTAAGAAATGCTCATGCGTTTTTTTGTAACGACAAGCAGTGGTTTGCTACGTGTGAAAGCACTGTTTGAACTGAGATCAGTGTTTCTTTTCTCAGTACAAGCTTTACTTTGAAAGATAATCGCGTTCTTTCGAAAGTTTAATAATTTCACGAAAGCTTTAGTAAGAAACGAACATGGGCTTCTTTGTAAAGACAAGCAGTGGTTTGCTCCGTGTGAAAGCACTGTTAGAACTGAGATCAGTGTTCCCTTTCACAGTACAAGCTTTACTTTGAAAGATAATCGCTTTCTTTCGAAAGATTATTAATTTCACGAAAGCTTTAGTAAGAAACGCATATGGGTTTCTTTGGAAAGACAAGCAGTGGTTTGCTACGTTTGAAAGCACTGTTTGAACTGAGATCAGTGTTCCTTTTCTCAACACAAGCTTTATTTTGAAAGATAATCGCGTTCTTTCGAAAGTTTATTAATTTCACAAAAGGTTTAGTAAGAAACGCACATGCGTTTTTTTGGAAAGACAATCTGTGGTTTGCTACGTGTGAAAGCACTCTTTAAACTGAAATCAGTGTTCCTTTTCTCAGTACAAGCTTTACTTTGAAAGATAATTGCCTTCTTTCGAAAGTTTATTAATTTCACGAAAGCTTTAGTAAGAAACGCACATAGGTTTCTTTGTAAAGACAGGCAGTGGTTTGCTCCGTGTGAAAGCACTGTTTGAACTGAGATCAGTGTTTCTTTTCTCAGTACTAGCTTTAATTTGAAAGATAATCGCGTTCTTTCCAAAGATTTTTAATTTCACGAAAGCTTTAGTAAGAAACGCACATAGGTTTCTTTGTAAAGACAGGCAGTGGTTTGCTACGTGTGAAAGCACTGTTAGAACTGAGATCAGTTTTCCTTT
Source organism: Chionomys nivalis (assembly GCF_950005125.1). NCBI lineage: Eukaryota > Metazoa > Chordata > Mammalia > Rodentia > Cricetidae > Chionomys > Chionomys nivalis. The sequence continues at coordinate 65,062,750 of NC_080102.1, forward strand.
TCTCAGTACAAGCTTTACTTTGAAAGATAATCGCGTTCTTTCCAAGATTATTAATTTCACGAAAGCTTTAGTAAGAAACGCACATGCGTTTTTTTGGAAAGACAATCAGTGCTTTGCTACGTGTGAAAGCACTGTTTGAACTGAGATCAGTGTTCCCTTTCTCAGTACAAGCTTTACTTTGAAAGATAATCGCGTTCTTTCGAAAGTTTATTAATTTCACGAAAGCTTTAGTAAGAAATGCACATGGGTTTCTTTGGAAAGACAAGCAGTGGTTTGCTACGTGTGAAAGCACTGTGAGACTTTCAATCAGTGTTCCTTCTCTCAGTACAAGCTTTAATTTGAAAGATAATCGCGTTCTTTCGAACGTTTATTAATTTCACGAAAGCTTTAGTAAGAAACGCACATGCTTCTTTGTAAAGACAAGCAGGTTTTTTCTACGTGTGAAAGCACTGTTTGAACTGAGATCAGTGTTTCTTTTCTCAGTACAAGCTTTACTTTGAAAGATAATTGCATTCTTTCCAAAGTTTATTAATTTCACGAAAGCTGTAGTAAGAAACGCACATGGGTTTCTTTGTAAAGACAAGCAGTGGTTTGCTATGTGTGAAAGCACTGTTAGAATTGAAATCAGTGTTCCTTTTCTCAGTACAAGCTTTACTTTGAAAGATAATCGCGTTCTTTCGAAAGTTTATTAATTTCACGAAAGCTTTAGTAAGAAACAAACATTGGCTTCTTTGAAAAGACAAGCAAGCAGTGGTTTGCTCTGTGTGAAAGCACTGTTAGAACTGAGATCAGTGTTCCCTTTCTCAGTACAAGCTTTACTTTGAAAGATAAACGCTTTCTTTCGAAAGATTATTAATTTCACGAAAGCTTTAGTAAGAAACGCACATGGGATTCTTTGGAAAGACAAGCAGTGGTTTGCTACATGTGAAAGCACTGTTAGAACTGAGATCAAAGTTCCTTTTCTCAGTACAATCTTTACTTTGAAAGATAATCGCGTTCTTTCCAAAGTTTATTAATTTCACGAAAGCTTTAGTAAGAAATGCACATGGGTTTCTTTGGAAAGACTAGCAGTGGTTTGCTACGTTTGAAAGCACTGTTAGAACTGAGATCAGTGTTCCTTTTCTCAGTACAAGGTTTGCTTTGAAAGATAATCGCGTTCTTTCGAAAGTTTATTAATTTCACGAAAGCTTTAGTAAGAAATGCTCATGCGTTTTTTTGTAACGACAAGCAGTGGTTTGCTTCGTGTGAAAGCACTGTTTGAACTGAGATCAGTGTTTCTTTTCTCAGTACAAGCTTTACTTTGAAAGATAATCGCGTTCTTTCGAAAGTTTAATAATTTCACGAAAGCTTTAGTAAGAAACGAACATGGGCTTCTTTGTAAAGACAAGCAGTGGTTTGCTCCGTGTGAAAGCACTGTTAGAACTGAGATCAGTGTTCCCTTTCTCAGTACAAGCTTTACTTTGAAAGATAATCGCTTTCTTTCGAAAGATTATTAATTTCACGAAAGCTTTAGTAAGAAACGCACATGCGTTTCTTTGTAACGACAGGCAGTGGTTTTGTACGTGTGAAAGCACTGTTTGAACTGAGATCAGTGTTTCTTTTCCCGGTACAAGCTTTATTTTCAAAGATAATCGCGTTCTTTCCAAAGTTTATTAATTTCACGAAAGCTTTAGTAAGAAAAGCATATGGGTTCCTTTGGAAAGACAAGCAGTGGTTTGCTACGTTGAAAGCACTGTTTGAACTGAGATCAGTGTTCCTTTTCTCAACACGAGCTTTATTTTGAAAGATAATCGCGTTCTTTCGAAAGTTTATTAATTTCACAAAAGGTTTAGTAAGAAACGCACATGCGTTTTTTTGGAAAGACAATCTGTGGTTTGCTACGTGTGAAAGCACTGTTTAAACTGAAATCAGTGTTCCTTTTCTCAGTACAAGCTTTACTTTGAAAGATAATTGCTTTCTTTCGAAAGTTTATTAATTTCACGAAAGCTTTAGTAAGAAACGCACATGCGTTTCTTTGTAACAACAAGCAGTGGTTTGCTACGTGTGAAAGCACTGTTTGAACTGAGATCAGTGTTTCTTTTCTCAGTACTAGCTTTAATTTGAAAGATAATCGCGTTCTTTCCAAAGATTATTAATTTCACGAAAGCTTTAGTAAGAAACGCACATGCGTTTCTTTGTAAAGACAAGCAGTGGTTTGCTATGTGTGAAAGCACTGTTAGAATTGAAATCAGTGTTCCTTTTCTCAGTACAAGCTTTACTTTGAAAGATAATCGCGTTCTTTCGAAAGTTTATTAATTTCAAGAAAGCTTTAGTAAGAAAAGCACATGCGTTTTCTTGGAAAGACAAGCAGTGGTTTTATACGTGTGAAAGAACTCTTTGAACTGAGATCAGTGTTCCTTTTATCAGTACAAGCTTTACTTGGAAAGATAATCGCGTTCTTTCGAAAGTTTATTAATTTCACGAAAGCTTTAGTAAGAAACAAACATTGGCTTCTTTGAAAAGACAAGCAAGCAGTGGTTTGCTCTGTGTGAAAGCACTGTTAGAACTGAGATCAGTGTTCCCTTTCTCAGTACAAGCTTTACTTTGAAAGATAATCGCTTTCTTTCGAAAGATTATTAATTTCACGAAAGCTTTAGTAAGAAACGCACATGGGATTCTTTGGAAAGACAAGCAGTGGTTTGCTACATGTGAAAGCACTGTTTGAATTGAGATCAGTGTTCCTTTCCTCAGTACAAGCTTTATTTTGAAAGATAATCACGTTCTTTCGAAAGTTTATTAATTTAACAAAAGCTTTAGTAAGAAACGCACATGCGTTTTTTTGGAAAGACAATCAGTGCTTTGCTACATGTGAAAGCACTGTTAGAACTGAGATCAGTGTTCCCTTTCTCAGTATAAGCTTTCCTTTAAAGATAATCGCATTCTTTCGAAAGTTTATTAATTTCACGAAAGCTTTAGTAAGAAATGCACATGCGTTTCCTTGAAATGACAAGCAGTGGTTTGCTACATGTGAAAGCACTGTTAGAACTGAGATCAAAGTTCCTTTTCTCAGTACAATCTTTACTTTGAAAGATAATCGCGTTCTTTCCAAAGTTTATTAATTTCACGAAAGCTTTAGTAAGAAATGCACATGGGTTTCTTTGGAAAGACTAGCAGTGGTTTGCTACGTTTGAAAGCACTGTTAGAACTGAGATCAGTGTTCCTTTTCTCAGTACAAGGTTTGCTTTGAAAGATAATCGCGTTCTTTCGAAAGTTTATTAATTTCACGAAAGCTTTAGTAAGAAATGCTCATGCGTTTTTTTGTAACGACAAGCAGTGGTTTGCTACATGTGAAAGCACTGTTTGAACTGAGATCAGTGTTTCTTTTCTCAGTACAAGCTTTACTTTGAAAGATAATCGCGTTCTTTCGAAAGTTTAATAATTTCACGAAAGCTTTAGTAAGAAACGAACATGGGCTTCTTTGTAAAGACAAGCAGTGGTTTGCTCCGTGTGAAAGCACTGTTAGAACTGAGATCAGTGTTCCCTTTCTCAGTACAAGCTTTACTTTGAAAGATAATCGCTTTCTTTCGAAAGATTATTAATTTCACGAAAGCTTTAGTAAGAAACGCACATGCGTTTCTTTGTAACGACAGGCAGTGGTTTTGTACGTGTGAAAGCACTGTTTGAACTGAGATCAGTGTTTCTTTTCTCGGTACAAGCTTTACTTTCAAAGATAATCGCGTTCTTTCCAAAGTTTATTAATTTCACGAAAGCTTTAGTAAGAAACGCATATGGGTTTCTTTGGAAAGACAAGCAGTGGTTTGCTACGTTTGAAAGCACTGTTTGAACTGAGATCAGTGTTCCTTTTCTCAACACAAGCTTTATTTTGAAAGATAATCGCGTTCTTTCGAAAGTTTATTAATTTCACAAAAGGTTTAGTAAGAAACGCACATGTGTTTTTTTGGAAAGACAATCTGTGGTTTGCTACGTGTGAAAGCACTGTTTAAACTGAAATCAGTGTTCCTTTTCTCAGTACAAGCTTTACTTTGAAAGATAATTGCCTTCTTTCGAAAGTTTATTAATTTCACGAAAGCTTTAGTAAGAAACGAACATGGGCTTCTTTGTAAAGACAAGCAGTGGTTCTCTCCATGTGAAAGCACTGTTAGAACTGAGATCAGTGTTCCCTTTCTCAGTACAAGCTTTACTTTGAAAGATAATAGCTTTCTTTCGAAAGATTATTAATTTCACGAAAGCTTTAGTAAGAAACGCACATGCGTTTCTTTGTAACAACAAGCAGTGGTTTGCTACGTGTGAAAGCACTGTTTGAACTGAGATCAGTGTTTCTTTTCTTAGTACTAGCTTTAATTTGAAAGATAATCGCGTTCTTTCCAAAGATTTTTAATTTCACGAAAGCTTTAGTAAGAAACGCACATAGGTTTCTTTGTAAAGACAGGCAGTGGTTTGCTCCGTGTGAAAGCACTGTTAGAACTGAGATCAGTTTTCCTTTTCTCAGTACAAGCTTTACTTTGAAAGATAATCGCGTTCTTTCCAAGATTATTAATTTCACGAAAGCTTTAGTAAGAAACGCACATGCGTTTTTTTGGAAAGACAATCAGTGCTTTGCTACATGTGAAAGCACTGTTAGAACTGAGATCAGTGTTCCTTTTCTCAGTACAAGCTTTACTTTGAAAGAAAATCGCGTTCTTTCGAAAGTTTATTAATTTCACGAAAGCTTTAGTAAGAAACGCACATGCGTTTCTTTGGAAAGACAAGCTGTGGTTTACTACATGTTTAAGCACTGTTAGAACTGAGATCAGTTTTCCTTTTCTCAGTACAAGCTTTACTTTGAAAGATAATCGCGTTCTTTCCAAAGATTATTAATTTCACGAAAGCTTTAGTAAGAAACGCACATGGGATTCTTTGGAAAGACAAGCAGTGGTTTGCTACATGTGAAAGCACTGTTTGAACTGAGATCAGTGTTCCCTTTCTCAGTACAAGCTTTACTTTGAAAGATAATCGCTTTCTTTCGAAAGATTATTAATTTCACGAAAGCTTTAGTAAGAAACGCACATGGGATTCTTTGGAAAGACAAGCAGTGGTTTGCTACATGTGAAAGCACTGTTTGAATTGAGATCAGTGTTCCTTTTCTCAGTACAAACTTTATTTTGAAAGATAATCGCGTTCTTTCGAAAGTTTATTAATTTAACAAAAGCTTTAGTAAGAAACACACATGCGTTTTTTTGGAAAGACAATCAGTGCTTTGCTACATGTGAAAGCACTGTTAGAACTGAGATCAGTGTTCCCTTTCTCAGTATAAGCTTTCCTTTAAAGATAATCGCATTCTTTCGAAAGTTTATTAATTTCACGAAAGCTTTAGTAAGAAATGCACATGCGTTTCCTTGAAATGACAAGCAGTGGTTTGCTACATGTGAAAGCACTGTTAGAACTGAGATCAAAGTTCCTTTTCTCAGTACAATCTTTACTTTGAAAGATAATCGCGTTCTTTCCAAAGTTTATTAATTTCACGAAAGCTTTAGTAAGAAATGCACATGGGTTTCTTTGGAAAGACTAGCAGTGGTTTGCTACGTTTGAAAGCACTGTTAGAACTGAGATCAGTGTTCCTTTTCTCAGTACAAGGTTTGCTTTGAAAGATAATCGCGTTCTTTCGAAAGTTTATTAATTTCACGAAAGCTTTAGTAAGAAATGCTCATGCGTTTTTTTGTAACGACAAGCAGTGGTTTGCTACGTGTGAAAGCACTGTTTGAACTGAGATCAGTGTTTCTTTTCTCAGTACAAGCTTTACTTTGAAAGATAATCGCGTTCTTTCGAAAGTTTAATAATTTCACGAAAGCTTTAGTAAGAAACGAACATGGGCTTCTTTGTAAAGACAAGCAGTGGTTTGCTCCGTGTGAAAGCACTGTTAGAACTGAGATCAGTGTTCCCTTTCACAGTACAAGCTTTACTTTGAAAGATAATCGCTTTCTTTCGAAAGATTATTAATTTCACGAAAGCTTTAGTAAGAAACGCATATGGGTTTCTTTGGAAAGACAAGCAGTGGTTTGCTACGTTTGAAAGCACTGTTTGAACTGAGATCAGTGTTCCTTTTCTCAACACAAGCTTTATTTTGAAAGATAATCGCGTTCTTTCGAAAGTTTATTAATTTCACAAAAGGTTTAGTAAGAAACGCACATGCGTTTTTTTGGAAAGACAATCTGTGGTTTGCTACGTGTGAAAGCACTCTTTAAACTGAAATCAGTGTTCCTTTTCTCAGTACAAGCTTTACTTTGAAAGATAATTGCCTTCTTTCGAAAGTTTATTAATTTCACGAAAGCTTTAGTAAGAAACGAACATGGGCTTCTTTGTAAAGACAAGCAGTGGTTCTCTCCATGTGAAAGCACTGTTAGAACTGAGATCAGTGTTCCCTTTCTCAGTACAAGCTTTACTTTGAAAGATAATAGCTTTCTTTCGAAAGATTATTAATTTCACGAAAGCTTTAGTAAGAAACGCACATGCGTTTCTTTGTAACAACAAGCAGTGGTTTGCTACGTGTGAAAGCACTGTTTGAACTGAGATCAGTGTTTCTTTTCTCAGTACTAGCTTTAATTTGAAAGATAATCGCGTTCTTTCCAAAGATTTTTAATTTCACGAAAGCTTTAGTAAGAAACGCACATAGGTTTCTTTGTAAAGACAGGCAGTGGTTTGCTACGTGTGAAAGCACTGTTAGAACTGAGATCAGTTTTCCTTTTCTCAGTACAAGCTTTACTTTGAAAGATAATCGCGTTCTTTCCAAGATTATTAATTTCACGAAAGCTTTAGTAAGAAACGCACATGCGTTTTTTTGGAAAGACAATCAGTGCTTTGCTACGTGTGAAAGCACTGTTAGAACTGAGATCAGTGTTCCTTTTCTCAGTACAAGCTTTACTTTGAAAGAAAATCGCGTTCTTTCGAAAGTTTATTAATTTCACGAAAGCTTTAGTAAGAAACGCACATGCGTTTCTTTGGAAAGACAAGCTGTGGTTTACTACATGTTTAAGCACTGTTAGAACTGAGATCAGTTTTCCTTTTCTCAGTACAAGCTTTACTTTGAAAGATAATCGCGTTCTTTCCAAAGATTATTAATTTCACGAAAGCTTTAGTAAGAAACGCACATGGGATTCTTTGGAAAGACAAGCAGTGGTTTGCTACATGTGAAAGCACTGTTTGAACTGAGATCAGTGTTCCCTTTCTCAGTACAAGCTTTACTTTGAAAGATAATCGCTTTCTTTCGAAAGATTATTAATTTCACGAAAGCTTTAGTAAGAAACGCACATGGGATTCTTTGGAAAGACAAGCAGTGGTTTGCTACATGTGAAAGCACTGTTTGAATTGAGATCAGTGTTCCTTTTCTCAGTACAAACTTTATTTTGAAAGATAATCGCGTTCTTTCGAAAGTTTATTAATTTAACAAAAGCTTTAGTAAGAAACACACATGCGTTTTTTTGGAAAGACAATCAGTGCTTTGCTACATGTGAAAGCACTGTTAGAACTGAGATCAGTGTTCCCTTTCTCAGTATAAGCTTTCCTTTAAAGATAATCGCATTCTTTCGAAAGTTTATTAATTTCACGAAAGCTTTAGTAAGAAATGCACATGCGTTTCCTTGAAATGACAAGCAGTGGTTTGCTACACGTGAAAGCACTGTTAGAACTGAGATCAAAGTTCCTTTTCTCAGTACAATCTTTACTTTGAAAGATAATCGCGTTCTTTCCAAAGTTTATTAATTTCACGAAAGCTTTATTAAGAAATGCACATGGGTTTCTTTGGAAAGACTAGCAGTGGTTTGCTACGTTTGAAAGCACTGTTAGAACTGAGATCAGTGTTCCTTTTCTCAGTACAAGGTTTGCTTTGAAAGATAATCGCGTTCTTTCGAAAGTTTATTAATTTCACGAAAGCTTTAGTAAGAAATGCTCATGCGTTTTTTTGTAACGACAAGCAGTGGTTTGCTACGTGTGAAAGCTCTGTTTGAACTGAGATCAGTGTTTCTTTTCTCAGTACAAGCTTTACTTTGAAAGATAATCGCGTTCTTTCGAAAGTTTAATAATTTCACGAAAGCTTTAGTAAGAAACGAACATGGGCTTCTTTGTAAAGACAAGCAGTGGTTTGCTCCGTGTGAAAGCACTGTTAGAACTGAGATCAGTGTTCCCTTTCTCAGTACAAGCTTTACTTTGAAAGATAATAGCTTTCTTTCGAAAGATTATTAATTTCACGAAAGCTTTAGTAAGAAACGCACATGCGTTTCTTTGTAACAACAAGCAGTGGTTTGCTACGTGTGAAAGCACTGTTTGAACTGAGATCAGTGTTTCTTTTCTTAGTACTAGCTTTAATTTGAAAGATAATCGCGTTCTTTCCAAAGATTTTTAATTTCACGAAAGCTTTAGTAAGAAACGCACATAGGTTTCTTTGTAAAGACAGGCAGTGGTTTGCTCCGTGTGAAAGCACTGTTAGAACTGAGATCAGTTTTCCTTTTCTCAGTACAAGCTTTACTTTGAAAGATAATCGCGTTCTTTCCAAGATTATTAATTTCACGAAAGCTTTAGTAAGAAACGCACATGCGTTTTTTTGGAAAGACAATCAGTGCTTTGCTACATGTGAAAGCACTGTTAGAACTGAGATCAGTGTTCCTTTTCTCAGTACAAGCTTTACTTTGAAAGAAAATCGCGTTCTTTCGAAAGTTTATTAATTTCACGAAAGCTTTAGTAAGAAACGCACATGCGTTTCTTTGGAAAGACAAGCTGTGGTTTACTACATGTTTAAGCACTGTTAGAACTGAGATCAGTTTTCCTTTTCTCAGTACAAGCTTTACTTTGAAAGATAATCGCGTTCTTTCCAAAGATTATTAATTTCACGAAAGCTTTAGTAAGAAACGCACATGGGATTCTTTGGAAAGACAAGCAGTGGTTTGCTACATGTGAAAGCACTGTTTGAACTGAGATCAGTGTTCCCTTTCTCAGTACAAGCTTTACTTTGAAAGATAATCGCTTTCTTTCGAAAGATTATTAATTTCACGAAAGCTTTAGTAAGAAACGCACATGGGATTCTTTGGAAAGACAAGCAGTGGTTTGCTACATGTGAAAGCACTGTTTGAATTGAGATCAGTGTTCCTTTTCTCAGTACAAACTTTATTTTGAAAGATAATCGCGTTCTTTCGAAAGTTTATTAATTTAACAAAAGCTTTAGTAAGAAACACACATGCGTTTTTTTGGAAAGACAATCAGTGCTTTGCTACATGTGAAAGCACTGTTAGAACTGAGATCAGTGTTCCCTTTCTCAGTATAAGCTTTCCTTTAAAGATAATCGCATTCTTTCGAAAGTTTATTAATTTCACGAAAGCTTTAGTAAGAAATGCACATGCGTTTCCTTGAAATGACAAGCAGTGGTTTGCTACATGTGAAAGCACTGTTAGAACTGAGATCAAAGTTCCTTTTCTCAGTACAATCTTTACTTTGAAAGATAATCGCGTTCTTTCCAAAGTTTATTAATTTCACGAAAGCTTTAGTAAGAAATGCACATGGGTTTCTTTGGAAAGACTAGCAGTGGTTTGCTACGTTTGAAAGCACTGTTAGAACTGAGATCAGTGTTCCTTTTCTCAGTACAAGGTTTGCTTTGAAAGATAATCGCGTTCTTTCGAAAGTTTATTAATTTCACGAAAGCTTTAGTAAGAAATGCTCATGCGTTTTTTTGTAACGACAAGCAGTGGTTTGCTACGTGTGAAAGCACTGTTTGAACTGAGATCAGTGTTTCTTTTCTCAGTACAAGCTTTACTTTGAAAGATAATCGCGTTCTTTCGAAAGTTTAATAATTTCACGAAAGCTTTAGTAAGAAACGAACATGGGCTTCTTTGTAAAGACAAGCAGTGGTTTGCTCCGTGTGAAAGCACTGTTAGAACTGAGATCAGTGTTCCCTTTCACAGTACAAGCTTTACTTTGAAAGATAATCGCTTTCTTTCGAAAGATTATTAATTTCACGAAAGCTTTAGTAAGAAACGCATATGGGTTTCTTTGGAAAGACAAGCAGTGGTTTGCTACGTTTGAAAGCACTGTTTGAACTGAGATCAGTGTTCCTTTTCTCAACACAAGCTTTATTTTGAAAGATAATCGCGTTCTTTCGAAAGTTTATTAATTTCACAAAAGGTTTAGTAAGAAACGCACATGCGTTTTTTTGGAAAGACAATCTGTGGTTTGCTACGTGTGAAAGCACTCTTTAAACTGAAATCAGTGTTCCTTTTCTCAGTACAAGCTTTACTTTGAAAGATAATTGCCTTCTTTCGAAAGTTTATTAATTTCACGAAAGCTTTAGTAAGAAACGAACATGGGCTTCTTTGTAAAGACAAGCAGTGGTTCTCTCCATGTGAAAGCACTGTTAGAACTGAGATCAGTGTTCCCTTTCTCAGTACAAGCTTTACTTTGAAAGATAATAGCTTTCTTTCGAAAGATTATTAATTTCACGAAAGCTTTAGTAAGAAACGCACATGCGTTTCTTTGTAACAACAAGCAGTGGTTTGCTACGTGTGAAAGCACTGTTTGAACTGAGATCAGTGTTTCTTTTCTCAGTACTAGCTTTAATTTGAAAGATAATCGCGTTCTTTCCAAAGATTTTTAATTTCACGAAAGCTTTAGTAAGAAACGCACATAGGTTTCTTTGTAAAGACAGGCAGTGGTTTGCTACGTGTGAAAGCACTGTTAGAACTGAGATCAGTTTTCCTTTTCTCAGTACAAGCTTTACTTTGAAAGATAATCGCGTTCTTTCCAAGATTATTAATTTCACGAAAGCTTTAGTAAGAAACGCACATGCGTTTTTTTGGAAAGACAATCAGTGCTTTGCTACGTGTGAAAGCACTGTTAGAACTGAGATCAGTGTTCCTTTTCTCAGTACAAGCTTTACTTTGAAAGAAAATCGCGTTCTTTCGAAAGTTTATTAATTTCACGAAAGCTTTAGTAAGAAACGCACATGCGTTTCTTTGGAAAGACAAGCTGTGGTTTACTACATGTTTAAGCACTGTTAGAACTGAGATCAGTTTTCCTTTTCTCAGTACAAGCTTTACTTTGAAAGATAATCGCGTTCTTTCCAAAGATTATTAATTTCACGAAAGCTTTAGTAAGAAACGCACATGGGATTCTTTGGAAAGACAAGCAGTGGTTTGCTACATGTGAAAGCACTGTTTGAACTGAGATCAGTGTTCCCTTTCTCAGTACAAGCTTTACTTTGAAAGATAATCGCTTTCTTTCGAAAGATTATTAATTTCACGAAAGCTTTAGTAAGAAACGCACATGGGATTCTTTGGAAAGACAAGCAGTGGTTTGCTACATGTGAAAGCACTGTTTGAATTGAGATCAGTGTTCCTTTTCTCAGTACAAACTTTATTTTGAAAGATAATCGCGTTCTTTCGAAAGTTTATTAATTTAACAAAAGCTTTAGTAAGAAACACACATGCGTTTTTTTGGAAAGACAATCAGTGCTTTGCTACATGTGAAAGCACTGTTAGAACTGAGATCAGTGTTCCCTTTCTCAGTATAAGCTTTCCTTTAAAGATAATCGCATTCTTTCGAAAGTTTATTAATTTCACGAAAGCTTTAGTAAGAAATGCACATGCGTTTCCTTGAAATGACAAGCAGTGGTTTGCTACACGTGAAAGCACTGTTAGAACTGAGATCAAAGTTCCTTTTCTCAGTACAATCTTTACTTTGAAAGATAATCGCGTTCTTTCCAAAGTTTATTAATTTCACGAAAGCTTTATTAAGAAATGCACATGGGTTTCTTTGGAAAGACTAGCAGTGGTTTGCTACGTTTGAAAGCACTGTTAGAACTGAGATCAGTGTTCCTTTTCTCAGTACAAGGTTTGCTTTGAAAGATAATCGCGTTCTTTCGAAAGTTTATTAATTTCACGAAAGCTTTAGTAAGAAATGCTCATGCGTTTTTTTGTAACGACAAGCAGTGGTTTGCTACGTGTGAAAGCTCTGTTTGAACTGAGATCAGTGTTTCTTTTCTCAGTACAAGCTTTACTTTGAAAGATAATCGCGTTCTTTCGAAAGTTTAATAATTTCACGAAAGCTTTAGTAAGAAACGAACATGGGCTTCTTTGTAAAGACAAGCAGTGGTTTGCTCCGTGTGAAAGCACTGTTAGAACTGAGATCAGTGTTCCCTTTCTCAGTACAAGCTTTACTTTGAAAGATAATCGCTTTCTTTCGAAAGATTATTAATTTCACGAAAGCTTTAGTAAGAAACGCATATGGGTTTCTTTGGAAAGACAAGCAGTGGTTTGCTACGTTTGAAAGCACTGTTTGAACTGAGATCAGTGTTCCTTTTCTCAACACAAGCTTTATTTTGAAAGATAATCGCGTTCTTTCGAAAGTTTATTAATTTCACAAAAGGTTTAGTAAGAAACGCACATGCGTTTTTTTGGAAAGACAATCTGTGGTTTGCTACGTGTGAAAGCACTCTTTAAACTGAAATCAGTGTTCCTTTTCTCAGTACAAGCTTTACTTTGAAAGATAATTGCTTTCTTTCGAAAGTTTATTAATTTCACGAAAGCTTTAGTAAGAAACGAACACGGGCTTCTTTGTAAAGACAAGCAGTGGTTCTCTCCATGTGAAAGCACTGTTAGAACTGAGATCAGTGGTCCCTTTCTCAGTACAAGCTTTACTTTGAAAGATAATAGCTTTCTTTCGAAAGATTATTAATTTCACGAAAGCTTTAGTAAGAAACGCACATGCGTTTCTTTGTAACAACAAGCAGTGGTTTGCTACGTGTGAAAGCACTGTTTGAACTGAGATCAGTGTTTCTTTTCTCAGTACTAGCTTTAATTTGAAAGATAATCGCGTTCTTTCCAAAGATTTTTAATTTCATGAAAGCTTTAGTAAGAAACGCACATAGGTTTCTTTGTAAAGACAGGCAGTGGTTTGCTACGTGTTAAAGCACCGTTAGAACTGAGATCAGTTTTCCTTTTCTCAGTACAAGCTTTACTTTGAAAGATAATCGCGTTCTTTCCAAGATTATTAATTTCACGAAAGCTTTAGTAAGAAACGCACATGTGTTTTTTTGGAAAGACAATCTGTGCTTTGATACGTGTGAAAGCACTGTTTGAACTGAGATCAGTGTTTCTTTTCTCAGTACAAGCTTTACTTTGAAAGAAAATCGCGTTCTTTCGAAAGTTTATTAATTTCACGAAAGCTTTAGTAAGAAACGCACATGCGTTTCTTTGGAAAGACAAGCAGTGGTTTACTACATGTTTAAGCACTGTTAGAACTGAGATCAGTTTTCCTTTTCTCAGTACAAGCTTTACTTTGAAAGATAATCGCGTTCTTTCCAAAGATTATTAATTTCACGAAAGCTTTAGTAAGAAACGCACATGGGATTCTTTGGAAAGACAAGCAGTGGTTTGCTACATGTGAAAGCACTGTTTGAACTGAGATCTGTGTTCCTTTTCTCAGTACAAGCTTTACTTTGAAAGATAATCGCGTTCTTTCCAAAGATTTTTAATTTCACGAAAGCTTTAGTAAGAAACGCACATGCGTTTTTTTGGAAAGACAATCAGTGCTTTGCTACGTGTGAAAGCACTGTTAGAACTGAGATCAGTGTTCCTTTTCTCAGTACAAGCTTTACTTTGAAAGAAAATCGCGTTCTTTCGAAAGTTTATTAATTTCACGAAAGCTTTAGTAAGAAACGCACATGCGTTTCTTTGGAAAGACAAGCAGTGGTTTACTACATGTTTAAGCACTGTTAGAACTGAGATCAGTTTTCCTTTTCTCAGTACAAGCTTTACTTTGAAAGATAATCGCGTTCTTTCCAAAGATTATTAATTTCACGAAAGCTTTAGTAAGAAACGCACATGGGATTCTTTGGAAAGACAAGCAGTGGTTTGCTACATGTGAAAGCACTGTTTGAACTGAGATCAGTGTTCCTTTTCTCAGTACAAGCTTTACTTTGAAAGATAATCGCGTTCTTTCCAAAGATTTTTAATTTCACGAAAGCTTTAGTAAGAAACGCACATGCGTTTTTTTGGAAAGACAATCAGTGCTTTGCTACGTGTGAAAGCACTGTTAGAACTGAGATCAGTATTCCTTTTCTCAGTACAAGCTTTACTTTGAAAGATAATCGCGTTCTTTCGAAAGTTTATTAATTTCACGAAAGCTTTAGTAAGAAATGCTCATGCGTTTTTTTGTAACGACAAGCAGTGGTTTGCTACGTGTGAAAGCACTGTTTGAACTGAGATCAGTGTTTCTTTTCTCAGTACAAGCTTTACTTTGAAAGATAATCGCGTTCTTTCGAAAGTTTAATAATTTCACGCAAGCTTTAGTAAGAAACGAACATGGGCTTCTTTGTAAAGACAAGCAGTGGTTTGCTCCGTGTGAAAGCACTGTTAGAACTGAGATCAGTGTTCCCTTTCTCAGTACAAGCTTTACTTTGAAAGATAATCGCTTTCTTTCGAAAGATTATTAATTTCACAAAAGGTTTAGTAAGAAACGCACATGCGTTTTTTTGGAAAGACAATCTGTGGTTTGCTACGTGTGAAAGCACTGTTTAAACTGAAATCAGTGTTCCTTTTCTCAGTACAAGTTTACTTTGAAAGATAATTGCCTTCTTTCGAAAGTTTATTAATTTCACGAAAGCTTTAGTAAGAAACTAACATGGGCTTCTTTGTAAAGACAAGCAGTGGTTCTCTCCATGTGAAAGCACTGTTAGAACTGAGATCAGTGTTCCCTTTCTCAGTACAAGCTTTACTTTGAAAGATAATAGCTTTCTTTCGAAAGATTATTAATTTCACGAAAGCTTTAGTAAGAAACGCACATGCGTTTCTTTGTAACAACAAGCAGTGGTTTGCTACGTGTGAAAGCACTGTTTGAACTGAGATCAGTGTTTCTTTTCTCAGTACTAGCTTTAATTTGAAAGATAATCGCGTTCTTTCCAAAGATTTTTAATTTCACGAAAGCTTTAGTAAGAAACGCACATGCGTTTTTTTGGAAAGACAATCAGTGCTTTGCTACATGTGAAAGCACTGTTAGAACTGAGATCAGTGTTCCTTTTCTCAGTACAAGCTTTACTTTGAAAGATAATCGCGTTCTTTCGAAAGTTTATTAATTTCACGAAAGCTTTAGTAAGAAACGAACATGGGCTTCTTTGTAAAGACAAGCAGTGGTTAGCTACGTGTGAAAGCACTGTTAGAACTGAGATCAGTGTTCCCTTTCTCAGTACAAGCTTTACTTTGAAAGATAATCGCTTTCTTTCGAAAGATTATTAATTTCACGAAAGCTTTAGTAAGAAACGCATATGGGTTTCTTTGGAAAGACTAGCAGTGGTTTGCTACGTTTGAAAGCACTGTTTGAACTGAGATCAGTGTTCCTTTTCTCAACACAAGCTTTATTTTGAAAGATAATCGCGTTCTTTCGAAAGTTTATTAATTTCACAAAAGGTTTAGTAAGAAACGCACATGCGTTTTTTTGGAAAGACAATCTGTGGTTTGCTACGTGTGAAAGCACTGTTTAAACTGAAATCAGTGTTCCTTTTCTCAGTACAAGCTTTACTTTGAAAGATAATTGCCTTCTTTCGAAAGTTTATTAATTTCACGAAAGCTTTAGTAAGAAACGAACATGGGCTTCTTTGTAAAGACAAGCAGTGGTTCTCTCCATGTGAAAGCACTGTTAGAACTGAGATCAGTGTTCCCTTTCTCAGTACAAGCTTTACTTTGAAAGATAATAGCTTTCTTTCGAAAGATTATTAATTTCACGAAAGCTTTAGTAAGAAACGCACATGCGTTTCTTTGTAACAACAAGCAGTGGTTTGCTACGTGTGAAAGCACTGTTTGAACTGAGATCAGTGTTTCTTTTCTCAGTACTAGCTTTAATTTGAAAGATAATCGCGTTCTTTCCAAAGATTTTTAATTTCACGAAAGCTTTAGTAAGAAACGCACATAGGTTTCTTTGTAAAGACAGGCAGTGGTTTGCTACGTGTGAAAGCACTGTTAGAACTGAGATCAGTTTTCCTTTTCTCAGTACAAGCTTTACTTTGAAAGAAAATCGCGTTCTTTCGAAAGTTTATTAATTTCACGAAAGCTTTAGTAAGAAACGCACATGCGTTTCTTTGGAAAGACAAGCTGTGGTTTACTACATGTTTAAGCACTGTTAGAACTGAGATCAGTTTTCCTTTTCTCAGTACAAGCTTTACTTTGAAAGATAATCGCGTTCTTTCCAAGATTATTAATTTCACGAAAGCTTTAGTAAGAAACGCACATGCGTTTTTTTGGAAAGACAATCAGTGCTTTGCTACGTGTGAAAGCACTGTTTGAACTGAGATCAGTGTTCCCTTTCTCAGTACAAGCTTTACTTTGAAAGATAATCGCTTTCTTTCGAAAGATTATTAATTTCACGAAAGCTTTAGTAAGAAACGCACATGGGATTCTTTGGAAAGACAAGCAGTGGTTTGCTACATGTGAAAGCACTGTTTGAATTGAGATCAGTGTTCCTTTTCTCAGTACAAACTTTATTTTGAAAGATAATCGCGTTCTTTCGAAAGTTTATTAATTTAACAAAAGCTTTAGTAAGAAACACACATGCGTTTTTTTGGAAAGACAATTAGTGCTTTGCTACATGTGAAAGCACTGTTAGAACTGAGATCAGTGTTCCCTTTCTCAGTATAAGCTTTCCTTTAAAGATAATCGCATTCTTTCGAAAGTTTATTAATTTCACGAAAGCTTTAGTAAGAAATGCACATGCGTTTCCTTGAAATGACAAGCAGTGGTTTGCTACACGTGAAAGCACTGTTAGAACTGAGATCAGTGTTCCTTTTCTCAGTAC
Source organism: Chionomys nivalis (assembly GCF_950005125.1). Lineage (NCBI taxonomy): Eukaryota > Metazoa > Chordata > Mammalia > Rodentia > Cricetidae > Chionomys > Chionomys nivalis. The sequence continues at coordinate 65,079,550 of NC_080102.1, forward strand.
AAGGTTTGCTTTGAAAGATAATCGCGTTCTTTCGAAAGTTTATTAATTTCACGAAAGCTTTAGTAAGAAATGCTCATGCGTTTTTTTGTAACGACAAGCAGTGGTTTGCTACGTGTGAAAGCACTGTTTGAACTGAGATCAGTGTTTCTTTTCTCAGTACAAGCTTTACTTTGAAAGATAATTGCCTTCTTTCGAAAGTTTAATAATTTCACGAAAGCTTTAGTAAGAAACGAACATAGGCTTCTTTGTAAAGACAAGCAGTGGTTTGCTCCGTGTGAAAGCACTGTTAGAACTGAGATCAGTGTTCCCTTTCTCAGTACAAGCTTTACTTTGAAAGATAATCGCTTTCTTTCGAAAGATTATTAATTTCACGAAAGCTTTAGTAAGAAACGCACATGCGTTTCTTTGTAACAACAAGCAGTGGTTTGCTACGTGTGAAAGCACTGTTTGAACTGAGATCAGTGTTTCTTTTCTCAGTACTAGCTTTAATTTGAAAGATAATCGCGTTCTTTCCAAAGACTTTTAATTTCATGAAAGCTTTAGTAAGAAACGCACATAGGTTTCTTTGTAAAGACAGGCAGTGGTTTGCTACGTGTTAAAGCACCGTTAGAACTGAGATCAGTTTTCCTTTTCTCAGTACAAGCTTTACTTTGAAAGATAATCGCGTTCTTTCCAAGATTATTAATTTCACGAAAGCTTTAGTAAGAAACGCACATGTGTTTTTTTGGAAAGACAATCTGTGCTTTGATACGTGTGAAAGCACTGTTTGAACTGAGATCAGTGTTTCTTTTCTCAGTACAAGCTTTACTTTGAAAGAAAATCGCGTTCTTTCGAAAGTTTATTAATTTCACGAAAGCTTTAGTAAGAAACGCACATGCGTTTCTTTGGAAAGACAAGCAGTGGTTTACTACATGTTTAAGCACTGTTAGAACTGAGATCAGTTTTCCTTTTCTCAGTACAAGCTTTACTTTGAAAGATAATCGCGTTCTTTCCAAAGATTATTAATTTCACGAAAGCTTTAGTAAGAAACGCACATGGGATTCTTTGGAAAGACAAGCAGTGGTTTGCTACATGTGAAAGCACTGTTTGAACTGAGATCTGTGTTCCTTTTCTCAGTACAAGCTTTACTTTGAAAGATAATCGCGTTCTTTCCAAAGATTTTTAATTTCACGAAAGCTTTAGTAAGAAACGCACATGCGTTTTTTTGGAAAGACAATCAGTGCTTTGCTACGTGTGAAAGCACTGTTAGAACTGAGATCAGTGTTCCTTTTCTCAGTACAAGCTTTACTTTGAAAGAAAATCGCGTTCTTTCGAAAGTTTATTAATTTCACGAAAGCTTTAGTAAGAAACGCACATGCGTTTCTTTGGAAAGACAAGCAGTGGTTTACTACATGTTTAAGCACTGTTAGAACTGAGATCAGTTTTCCTTTTCTCAGTACAAGCTTTACTTTGAAAGATAATCGCGTTCTTTCCAAAGATTATTAATTTCACGAAAGCTTTAGTAAGAAACGCACATGGGATTCTTTGGAAAGACAAGCAGTGGTTTGCTACATGTGAAAGCACTGTTTGAACTGAGATCAGTGTTCCTTTTCTCAGTACAAGCTTTACTTTGAAAGATAATCGCGTTCTTTCCAAAGATTTTTAATTTCACGAAAGCTTTAGTAAGAAACGCACATGCGTTTTTTTGGAAAGACAATCAGTGCTTTGCTACGTGTGAAAGCACTGTTAGAACTGAGATCAGTATTCCTTTTCTCAGTACAAGCTTTACTTTGAAAGATAATCGCGTTCTTTCGAAAGTTTATTAATTTCACGAAAGCTTTAGTAAGAAATGCTCATGCGTTTTTTTGTAACGACAAGCAGTGGTTTGCTACGTGTGAAAGCACTGTTTGAACTGAGATCAGTGTTTCTTTTCTCAGTACAAGCTTTACTTTGAAAGATAATCGCGTTCTTTCGAAAGTTTAATAATTTCACGCAAGCTTTAGTAAGAAACGAACATGGGCTTCTTTGTAAAGACAAGCAGTGGTTTGCTCCGTGTGAAAGCACTGTTAGAACTGAGATCAGTGTTCCCTTTCTCAGTACAAGCTTTACTTTGAAAGATAATCGCTTTCTTTCGAAAGATTATTAATTTCACAAAAGGTTTAGTAAGAAACGCACATGCGTTTTTTTGGAAAGACAATCTGTGGTTTGCTATGTGTGAAAGCACTGTTTAAACTGAAATCAGTGTTCCTTTTCTCAGTACAAGCTTTACTTTGAAAGATAATTGCCTTCTTTCGAAAGTTTATTAATTTCACGAATGCTTTAGTAAGAAACGAACATGGGCTTCTTTGTAAAGACAAGCAGTGGTTCTCTCCATGTGAAAGCACTGTTAGAACTGAGATCAGTGTTCCCTTTCTCAGTACAAGCTTTACTTTGAAAGATAATAGCTTTCTTTCGAAAGATTATTAATTTCACGAAAGCTTTAGTAAGAAACGCACATGCGTTTCTTTGTAACAACAAGCAGTGGTTTGCTACGTGTGAAAGCACTGTTTGAACTGAGATCAGTATTTCTTTTCTCAGTACTAGCTTTAATTTGAAAGATAATCGCGTTCTTTCCAAAGATTTTTAATTTCACGAAAGCTTTAGTAAGAAACGCACATGCGTTTTTTTGGAAAGACAATCAGTGCTTTGCTACATGTGAAAGCACTGTTAGAACTGAGATCAGTGTTCCTTTTCTCAGTACAAGCTTTACTTTGAAAGAAAATCGCGTTCTTTCGAAAGTTTATTAATTTCACGAAAGCTTTAGTAAGAAACGCACATGCGTTTCTTTGGAAAGACAAGCTGTGGTTTACTACATGTTTAAGCACTGTTAGAACTGAGATCAGTTTTCCTTTTCTCAGTACAAGCTTTACTTTGAAAGATAATCGCGTTCTTTCCAAAGATTATTAATTTCACGAAAGCTTTAGTAAGAAACGCACATGGGATTCTTTGGAAAGACAAGCAGTGGTTTGCTACATGTGAAAGCACTGTTTGAACTGAGATCAGTGTTCCCTTTCTCAGTACAAGCTTTACTTTGAAAGATAATCGCTTTCTTTCGAAAGATTATTAATTTCACGAAAGCTTTAGTAAGAAACGCACATGGGATTCTTTGGAAAGACAAGCAGTGGTTTGCTACATGTGAAAGCACTGTTTGAATTGACATCAGTGTTCCTTTTCTCAGTACAAACTTTATTTTGAAAGATAATCGCGTTCTTTCGAAAGTTTATCAATTTAACAAAAGCTTTAGTAAGAAACACACATGCGTTTTTTTGGAAAGACAATCAGTGCTTTGCTACATGTGAAAGCACTGTTAGAACTGAGATCAGTGTTCCCTTTCTCAGTATAAGCTTTCCTTTAAAGATAATCGCATTCTTTCGAAAGTTTATTAATTTCACGAAAGCTTTAGTAAGAAATGCACATGCGTTTCCTTGAAATGACAAGCAGTGGTTTGCTACACGTGAAAGCACTGTTAGAACTGAGATCAAAGTTCCTTTTCTCAGTACAATCTTTACTTTGAAAGATAATCGCGTTCTTTCCAAAGTTTATTAATTTCACGAAAGCTTTAGTAAGAAATGCACATGGGTTTCTTTGGAAAGACTAGCAGTGGTTTGCTACGTTTGAAAGCACTGTTAGAACTGAGATCAGTGTTCCTTTTCTCAGTACAAGGTTTGCTTTGAAAGATAATCGCGTTCTTTTGAAAGTTTATTAATTTCACGAAAGCTTTCGTAAGAAATGCTCATGCGTTTTTTTGTAATGACAAGCAGTGGTTTGCTACGTGTGAAAGCACTGTTTGAACTGAGATCAGTGTTTCTTTTCCAGTACAAGCTTTACTTTGAAAGATAATCGCGTTCTTTCGAAAGTTTAATAATTTCACGAAAGCTTTAGTAAGAAACGAACATGGGCTTCTTTGTAAAGACAAGCAGTGGTTTGCTCCGTGTGAAAGCACTGTTAGAACTGAGATCAGTGTTCCCTTTCTCAGTACAAGCTTTACTTTGAAAGATAATCGCTTTCTTTCGAAAGATTATTAATTTCACGAAAGCTTTAGTAAGAAACGCATATGGGTTTCTTTGGAAAGACAAGCAGTGGTTTGCTACGTTTGAAAGCACTGTTTGAACTGAGATCAGTGTTCCTTTTCTCAACAGAAGCTTTATGTTGAAAGATAATCGCGTTCTTTCGAAAGTTTATTAATTTCACAAAAGGTTTAGTAAGAAACGCACATGCGTTTTTTTGGAAAGACAATCTGTGGTTTGCTACGTGTGAAAGCACTGTTTAAACTGAAATCAGTGTTCCTTTTCTCAGTACAAGCTTTACTTTGAAAGATAATTGCCTTCTTTCGAAAGTTTATTAATTTCACGAATGCTTTAGTAAGAAACGAACATGGGCTTCTTTGTAAAGACAAGCAGTGGTTCTCTCCATGTGAAAGCACTGTTAGAACTGAGATCAGTGTTCCCTTTCTCAGTACAAGCTTTACTTTGAAAGATAATAGCTTTCTTTCGAAAGATTATTAATTTCACGAAAGCTTTAGTAAGAAACGCACATGCGTTTCTTTGTAACAACAAGCAGTGGTTTGCTACGTGTGAAAGCACTGTTTGAACTGAGATCAGTATTTCTTTTCTCAGTACTAGCTTTAATTTGAAAGATAATCGCGTTCTTTCCAAAGATTTTTAATTTCACGAAAGCTTTAGTAAGAAACGCACATGCGTTTTTTTGGAAAGACAATCAGTGCTTTGCTACATGTGAAAGCACTGTTAGAACTGAGATCAGTGTTCCTTTTCTCAGTACAAGCTTTACTTTGAAAGAAAATCGCGTTCTTTCGAAAGTTTATTAATTTCACGAAAGCTTTAGTAAGAAACGCACATGCGTTTCTTTGGAAAGACAAGCTGTGGTTTACTACATGTTTAAGCACTGTTAGAACTGAGATCAGTTTTCCTTTTCTCAGTACAAGCTTTACTTTGAAAGATAATCGCGTTCTTTCCAAAGATTATTAATTTCACGAAAGCTTTAGTAAGAAACGCACATGGGATTCTTTGGAAAGACAAGCAGTGGTTTGCTACATGTGAAAGCACTGTTTGAACTGAGATCAGTGTTCCCTTTCTCAGTACAAGCTTTACTTTGAAAGATAATCGCTTTCTTTCGAAAGATTATTAATTTCACGAAAGCTTTAGTAAGAAACGCACATGGGATTCTTTGGAAAGACAAGCAGTGGTTTGCTACATGTGAAAGCACTGTTTGAATTGACATCAGTGTTCCTTTTCTCAGTACAAACTTTATTTTGAAAGATAATCGCGTTCTTTCGAAAGTTTATCAATTTAACAAAAGCTTTAGTAAGAAACACACATGCGTTTTTTTGGAAAGACAATCAGTGCTTTGCTACATGTGAAAGCACTGTTAGAACTGAGATCAGTGTTCCCTTTCTCAGTATAAGCTTTCCTTTAAAGATAATCGCATTCTTTCGAAAGTTTATTAATTTCACGAAAGCTTTAGTAAGAAATGCACATGCGTTTCCTTGAAATGACAAGCAGTGGTTTGCTACACGTGAAAGCACTGTTAGAACTGAGATCAAAGTTCCTTTTCTCAGTACAATCTTTACTTTGAAAGATAATCGCGTTCTTTCCAAAGTTTATTAATTTCACGAAAGCTTTAGTAAGAAATGCACATGGGTTTCTTTGGAAAGACTAGCAGTGGTTTGCTACGTTTGAAAGCACTGTTAGAACTGAGATCAGTGTTCCTTTTCTCAGTACAAGGTTTGCTTTGAAAGATAATCGCGTTCTTTTGAAAGTTTATTAATTTCACGAAAGCTTTCGTAAGAAATGCTCATGCGTTTTTTTGTAATGACAAGCAGTGGTTTGCTACGTGTGAAAGCACTGTTTGAACTGAGATCAGTGTTTCTTTTCCAGTACAAGCTTTACTTTGAAAGATAATCGCGTTCTTTCGAAAGTTTAATAATTTCACGAAAGCTTTAGTAAGAAACGAACATGGGCTTCTTTGTAAAGACAAGCAGTGGTTTGCTCCGTGTGAAAGCACTGTTAGAACTGAGATCAGTGTTCCCTTTCTCAGTACAAGCTTTACTTTGAAAGATAATCGCTTTCTTTCGAAAGATTATTAATTTCACGAAAGCTTTAGTAAGAAACGCATATGGGTTTCTTTGGAAAGACAAGCAGTGGTTTGCTACGTTTGAAAGCACTGTTTGAACTGAGATCAGTGTTCCTTTTCTCAACAGAAGCTTTATGTTGAAAGATAATCGCGTTCTTTCGAAAGTTTATTAATTTCACAAAAGGTTTAGTAAGAAACGCACATGCGTTTTTTTGGAAAGACAATCTGTGGTTTGCTACGTGTGAAAGCACTCTTTAAACTGAAATCAGTGTTCCTTTTCTCTGTACAAGCTTTACTTTGAATGATAATTGCTTTCTTTCGAAAGTTTATTAATTTCACGAAAGCTTTAGTAAGAAACGAACACGGGCTTCTTTGTAAAGACAAGCAGTGGTTCTCTCCATGTGAAAGCACTGTTAGAACTGAGATCAGTGTTCCCTTTCTCAGTACAAGCTTTACTTTGAAAGATAATAGCTTTCTTTCGAAAGATTATTAATTTCACGAAAGCTTTAGTAAGAAACGCACATGCGTTTCTTTGTAACAACAAGCAGTGGTTTGCTACGTGTGAAAGCACTGTTTGAACTGAGATCAGTGTTTCTTTTCTCAGTACTAGCTTTAATTTGAAAGATAATCGCGTTCTTTCCAAAGATTTTTAATTTCATGAAAGCTTTAGTAAGAAACGCACATAGGTTTCTTTGTAAAGACAGGCAGTGGTTTGCTACGTGTGAGAGCACCGTTAGAACTGAGATCAGTTTTCCTTTTCTCAGTACAAGCTTTACTTTGAAAGATAATCGCGTTCTTTCCAAGATTATTAATTTCACGAAAGCTTTAGTAAGAAACGCACATGCGTTTTTTTGGACAGACAATCTGTGCTTTGATACGTGTGAAAGCACTGTTTGAACTGAGATCAGTGTTTCTTTTCTCAGTACAAGCTTTACTTTGAAAGAAAATCGCGTTCTTTCGAAAGTTTATTAATTTCACGAAAGCTTTAGTAAGAAACGCACATGCGTTTCTTTGGAAAGACAAGCAGTGGTTTACTACATGTTTAAGCACTGTTAGAACTGAGATCAGTTTTCCTTTTCTCAGTACAAGCTTTACTTTGAAAGATAATCGCGTTCTTTCCAAAGATTATTAATTTCACGAAAGCTTTAGTAAGAAACGCACATGGGATTCTTTGGAAAGACAAGCAGTGGTTTGCTACATGTGAAAGCACTGTTTGAACTGAGATCAGTGTTCCTTTTCTCAGTACAAGCTTTACTTTGAAAGATAATCGCGTTCTTTCCAAAGATTTTTAATTTAACGAATGCTTTAGTAAGAAACGCACATGCGTTTTTTTGGAAAGACAATCAGTGCTTTGCTACGTGTTAAAGCACTGTTAGAACTGAGATCAGTGTTCCTTTTCTCAGTACAAGCTTTACTTTGAAAGAAAATCGCGTTCTTTCGAAAGTTTATTAATTTCACGAAAGCTTTAGTAAGAAACGCACATGCGTTTCTTTGGAAAGACAAGCAGTGGTTTACTACATGTTTAAGCACTGTTAGAACTGAGATCAGTTTTCCTTTTCTCAGTACAAGCTTTACTTTGAAAGATAATCGCGTTCTTTCCAAAGATTATTAATTTCACGAAAGCTTTAGTAAGAAACGCACATGGGATTCTTTGGAAAGACAAGCAGTGGTTTGCTACATGTGAAAGCACTGTTTGAACTGAGATCAGTGTTCCTTTTCTCAGTACAAGCTTTACTTTGAAAGATAATCGCGTTCTTTCCAAAGATTTTTAATTTCACGAAAGCTTTAGTAAGAAACGCACATGCGTTTTTTGGAAAGACAATCAGTGCTTTGCTACGTGTGAAAGCACTGTTAGAACTGAGATCAGTATTCCTTTTCTCAGTATAAGCTTTACTTTGAAAGATAATCGCGTTCTTTCGAAAGTTTAATAATTTCACGAAAGCTTTAGTAAGAAACGAACATGGGCTTCTTTGTAAAGACAAGCAGTGGTTTGCTCCGTGTGAAAGCACTGTTAGAACTGAGATCAGTGTTCCCTTTCTCAGTACAAGCTTTACTTTGAAAGATAATCGCTTTCTTTCGAAAGATTATTAATTTCACGAAAGCTTTAGTAAGAAACGCATATGGGTTTCTTTGGAAAGACAAGCAGTGGTTTGCTACGTTTGAAAGCACTGTTTGAACTGAGATCAGTGTTCCTTTTCTCAACACAAGCTTTACTTTGAAAGATAATTGCCTTCTTTCGAAAGTTTATTAATTTCACGAAAGCTTTAGTAAGAAACGAACATGGGCTTCTTTGTAAAGACAAGCAGTGGTTTTCTCCATGTGAAAGCACTGTTAGAACTGAGATCAGTGTTCCCTTTCTCAGTACAAGCTTTACTTTGAAAGATAATAGCTTTCTTTCGAAAGATTATTAATTTCACGAAAGCTTTAGTAAGAAACGCACATGCGTTTCTTTGGAAAGACAAGCTGTGGTTTACTACATGTTTAAGCACTGTTAGAACTGAGATCAGTTTTCCTTTTCTCAGTACAAGCTTTACTTTGAAAGATAATCGCGTTCTTTCCAAAGATTATTAATTTCACGAAAGCTTTAGTAAGAAACGCACATGGGATTCTTTGGAAAGACAAGCAGTGGTTTGCTACATGTGAAAGCACTGTTTGAACTGAGATCAGTGTTCCCTTTCTCAGTACAAGCTTTACTTTGAAAGATAATCGCTTTCTTTCGAAAGATTATTAATTTCACGAAAGCTTTAGTAAGAAACGCACATGGGATTCTTTGGAAAGACAAGCAGTGGTTTGCTACATGTGAAAGCACTGTTTGAATTGAGATCAGTGTTCCTTTTCTCAGTACAAACTTTATTTTGAAAGATAATCGCGTTCTTTCGAAAGTTTATTAATTTAACAAAAGCTTTAGTAAGAAACACACATGCGTTTTTTTGGAAAGACAATCAGTCTTTGCTACATGTGAAAGCACTGTTAGAACTGAGATCAGTGTTCCCTTTCTCAGTATAAGCTTTCCTTTAAAGATAATCGCATTCTTTCGAAAGTTTATTAATTTCACGAAAGCTTTAGTAAGAAATGCACATGCGTTTCCTTGAAATGACAAGCAGTGGTTTGCTACATGTGAAAGCACTGTTAGAACTGAGATCAAAGTTCCTTTTCTCAGTACAATCTTTACTTTGAAAGATAATCGCGTTCTTTCCAAAGTTTATTAATTTCACGAAAGCTTTAGTAAGAAATGCACAGGGGTTTCTTTGGAAAGACTAGCAGTGGTTTGCTACGTTTGAAAGCACTGTTAGAACTGAGATCAGTGTTCCTTTTCTCAGTACAAGGTTTGCTTTGAAAGATAATCGCGTTCTTTCGAAAGTTTATTAATTTCACGAAAGCTTTAGTAAGAAACGCACATGCGTTTCTTTGGAAAGACAAGCAGTGGTTTACTACATGTTTAAGCACTGTTAGAACTGAGATCAGTTTTCCTTTTCTCAGTACAAGCTTTACTTTGAAAGATAATCGCGTTCTTTCCAAAGATTATTAATTTCACGAAAGCTTTAGTAAGAAACGCACATGGGATTCTTTGGAAAGACAAGCAGTGGTTTGCTACATGTGAAAGCACTGTTTGAACTGAGATCAGTGTTCCTTTTCTCAGTACAAGCTTTACTTTGAAAGATAATCGCGTTCTTTCCAAAGATTTTTAATTTCACGAAAGCTTTAGTAAGAAACGCACATGCGTTTTTTTGGAAAGACAATCAGTGCTTTGCTACGTGTGAAAGCACTGTTAGAACTGAGATCAGTATTCCTTTCCTCTTTATAAGCTTTACTTTGAAAGATAATCGCGTTCTTTCGAAAGTTTATTAATTTCACGAAAGCTTTAGTAAGAAACGAACATGGGCTTCTTTGTAAAGACAAGCAGTGGTTCTCTCCATGTGAAAGCACTGTTAGAACTGAGATCAGTGTTCCTTTTCTCAACACAAGCTTTACTTTGAAAGAAAATCGCGTTCTTCCGAAAGTTTATTAATTTCACGAAAGCTTTAGTAAGAAACGCACATGCCTTTCTTTGGAAAGACAAGCAGTGGTTTACTACATGTTTAAGCACTGTTAGAACTGAGATCAGTTTTCCTTTTCTCAGTACAAGCTTTACTTTGAAAGATAATCGCGTTCTTTCCAAAGATTATTAATTTCACGAAAGCTTTAGTAAGAAACGCACATGGGATTCTTTGGAAAGACAAGCAGTGGTTTGCTACATGTGAAAGCACTGTTTGAACTGAGATCAGTGTTCCTTTTCTCAGTACAAGCTTTACTTTGAAAGATAATCGTGTTCTTTCCAAAGATTTTTAATTTCACGAAAGCTTTAGTAAGAAACGCACATGCGTTTTTTTGGAAAGACCATCTGTGGTTTGCTACGTGTGAAAGCACTGTTTAAACTGAAATCAGTGTTCCTTTTCTCAGTACAAGCTTTACTTTGAAAGATAATTGCCTTCTTTCGAAAGTTTATTAATTTCACGAAAGCTTTAGTAAGAAACGAACATGGGCTTCTTTGTAAAGACAAGCAGTGGTTCTCTCCATGTGAAAGCACTGTTAGAACTGAGATCAGTGTTCCTTTTCTCAGTACAAGCTTTACTTTGAAAGAAAATCGCGTTCTTCCGAAAGTTTATTAATTTCACGAAAGCTTTAGTAAGAAACGCACATGCCTTTCTTTGGAAAGACAAGCAGTGGTTTACTACATGTTTAAGCACTGTTAGAACTGAGATCAGTTTTCCTTTTCTCAGTACAAGCTTTACTTTGAAAGATAATCGCGTTCTTTCCAAAGATTATTAATTTCACGAAAGCTTTAGTAAGAAACGCACATGGGATTCTTTGGAAAGACAAGCAGTGGTTTGCTACATGTGAAAGCACTGTTTGAACTGAGATCAGTGTTCCTTTTCTCAGTACAAGCTTTACTTTGAAAGATAATCGTGTTCTTTCCAAAGATTTTTAATTTCACGAAAGCTTTAGTAAGAAACGCACATGCGTTTTTTTGGAAAGACAATCTGTGGTTTGTTACGTGTGAAAGCACTGTTTAAACTGAAATCAGTGTTCCTTTTCTCAGTACAAGCTTTACTTTGAAAGATAATTGCCTTCTTTCGAAAGTTTATTAATTTCACGAAAGCTTTAGTAAGAAACGAACATGGGCTTCTTTGTAAAGACAAGCAGTGGTTCTCTCCATGTGAAAGCACTGTTAGAACTGAGATCAGTGTTCCCTTTCTCAGTACAAGCTTTACTTTGAAAGATAATAGCTTTCTTTCGAAAGATTATTAATTTCACGAAAGCTTTAGTAAGAAACGCACATGCGTTTCTTTGTAACAACAAGCAGTGGTTTGCTACGTGTGAAAGCACTGTTTGAACTGAGATCAGTGTTTCTTTTCTCAGTACTAGCTTTAATTTGAAAGATAATCGCGTTCTTTCCAAAGATTTTTAATTTCACGAAAGCTTTAGTAAGAAACGCACATGCGTTTTTTTGGAAAGACAATCAGTGCTTTGCTACATGTGAAAGCACTGTTAGAACTGAGATCAGTGTTCCTTTTCTCAGTACAAGATTTAATTTGAAAGAAAATCGCGTTCTTTCGAAAGTTTATTAATTTCACGAAAGCTTTAGTAAGAAACGCACATGCGTTTCTTTGGAAAGACAAGCTGTGGTTTACTACATGTTTAAGCACTGTTAGAACTGAGATCAGTTTTCCTTTTCTCAGTACAAGCTTTACTTTGAAAGATAATCGCGTTCTTTCCAAAGATTATTAATTTCACGAAAGCTTTAGTAAGAAACGCACATGGGATTCTTTGGAAAGACAAGCAGTGGTTTGCTACATGTGAAAGCACTGTTTGAACTGAGATCAGTGTTCCCTTTCTCAGTACAAGCTTTACTTTGAAAGATAATCGCTTTCTTTCGAATGATTATTAATTTCACGAAAGCTTTAGTAAGAAACGCACATGGGATTCTTTGGAAAGACAAGCAGTGGTTTGCTACATGTGAAAGCACTGTTTGAATTGACATCAGTGTTCCTTTTCTCAGTACAAACTTTATTTTGAAAGATAATCGCGTTCTTTCGAAAGTTTATTAATTTAAAAAAAGCTTTAGTAAGAAACACACATGCGTTTTTTTGGAAAGACAATCAGTGCTTTGCTACATGTGAAAGCACTGTTAGAACTGAGATCAGTGTTCCCTTTCTCAGTATAAGCTTTCCTTTAAAGATAATCGCATTCTTTCGAAAGTTTATTAATTTCACGAAAGCTTTAGTAAGAAATGCACATGCGTTTCCTTGAAATGACAAGCAGTGGTTTGCTACACGTGAAAGCACTGTTAGAACTGAGATCAAAGTTCCTTTTCTCAGTACAATCTTTACTTTGAAAGATAATCGCGTTCTTTCCAAAGTTTATTAATTTCACGAAAGCTTTAGTAAGAAATGCACATGGGTTTCTTTGGAAAGACTAGCAGTGGTTTGCTACGTTTGAAAGCACTGTTAGAACTGAGATCAGTGTTCCTTTTCTCAGTACAAGGTTTGCTTTGAAAGATAATCGCGTTCTTTCGAAAGTTTATTAATTTCACGAAAGCTTTCGTAAGAAACGCACATGCGTTTTTTTGTAATGACAAGCAGTGGTTTGCTACGTGTGAAAGCACTGTTTGAACTGAGATCAGTGTTTCTTTTCTCAGTACAAGCTTTACTTTGAAAGATAATCGCGTTCTTTCGAAAGTTTAATAATTTCACGAAAGCTTTAGTAAGAAACGAACATGGGCTTCTTTGTAAAGACAAGCAGTGGTTTGCTCCGTGTGAAAGCACTGTTAGAACTGAGATCAGTGTTCCCTTTCTCAGTACAAGCTTTACTTTGAAAGATAATAGCTTTCTTTCGAAAGATTATTAATTTCACGAAAGCTTTAGTAAGAAACGCATATGGGTTTCTTTGGAAAGACAAGCAGTGGTTTGCTACGTTTGAAAGCACTGTTTGAACTGAGATCAGTGTTCCTTTTCTCAACAGAAGCTTTATGTTGAAAGATAATCGCGTTCTTTCGAAAGTTTATTAATTTCACAAAAGGTTTAGTAAGAAACGCACATGCGTTTTTTTGGAAAGACAATCTGTGGTTTGCTACGTGTGAAAGCACTCTTTAAACTGAAATCAGTGTTCCTTTTCTCAGTACAAGCTTTACTTTGAAAGATAATTGCTTTCTTTCGAAAGTTTATTAATTTCACGAAAGCTTTAGTAAGAAACGAACACGGGCTTCTTTGTAAAGACAAGCAGTGGTTCTCTCCATGTGAAAGCACTGTTAGAACTGAGATCAGTGTTCCCTTTCTCAGTACAAGCTTTACTTTGAAAGATAATAGCTTTCTTTCGAAAGATTATTAATTTCACGAAAGCTTTAGTAAGAAACGCACATGCGTTTCTTTGTAACAACAAGCAGTGGTTTGCTACGTGTGAAAGCACTGTTTGAACTGAGATCAGTGTTTCTTTTCTCAGTACTAGCTTTAATTTGAAAGATAATCGCGTTCTTTCCAAAGATTTTTAATTTCATGAAAGCTTTAGTAAGAAACGCACATAGGTTTCTTTGTAAAGACAGGCAGTGGTTTGCTACGTGTGAAAGCACCGTTAGAACTGAGATCAGTTTTCCTTTTCTCAGTACAAGCTTTACTTTGAAAGATAATCGCGTTCTTTCCAAGATTATTAATTTCACGAAAGCTTTAGTAAGAAACGCACATGCGTTTTTTTGGAAAGACAATCTGTGCTTTGATACGTGTGAAAGCACTGTTTGAACTGAGATCAGTGTTTCTTTTCTCAGTACAAGCTTTACTTTGAAAGAAAATCGCGTTCTTTCGAAAGTTTATTAATTTCACGAAAGCTTTAGTAAGAAACGCACATGCGTTTCTTTGGAAAGACAAGCAGTGGTTTACTACATGTTTAAGCACTGTTAGAACTGAGATCAGTTTTCCTTTTCTCAGTACAAGCTTTACTTTGAAAGATAATCGCGTTCTTTCCAAAGATTATTAATTTCACGAAAGCTTTAGTAAGAAACGCACATGGGATTCTTTGGAAAGACAAGCAGTGGTTTGCTACATGTGAAAGCACTGTTTGAACTGAGATCAGTGTTCCTTTTCTCAGTACAAGCTTTACTTTGAAAGATAATCGCGTTCTTTCCAAAGATTTTTAATTTAACGAATGCTTTAGTAAGAAACGCACATGCGTTTTTTTGGAAAGACAATCAGTGCTTTGCTACATGTTAAAGCACTGTTAGAACTGAGATCAGTGTTCCTTTTCTCAGTACAAGCTTTACTTTGAAAGAAAATCGCGTTCTTTCGAAAGTTTATTAATTTCACGAAAGCTTTAGTAAGAAACGCACATGCGTTTCTTTGGAAAGACAAGCAGTGGTTTACTACATGTTTAAGCACTGTTAGAACTGAGATCAGTTTTCCTTTTCTCAGTACAAGCTTTACTTTGAAAGATAATCGCGTTCTTTCCAAAGATTATTAATTTCACGAAAGCTTTAGTAAGAAACGCACATGGGATTCTTTGGAAAGACAAGCAGTGGTTTGCTACATGTGAAAGCACTGTTTGAACTGAGATCAGTGTTCCTTTTCTCAGTACAAGCTTTACTTTGAAAGATAATCGCGTTCTTTCCAAAGATTTTTAATTTCACGAAAGCTTTAGTAAGAAACGCACATGCGTTTTTTGGAAAGACAATCAGTGCTTTGCTACGTGTGAAAGCACTGTTAGAACTGAGATCAGTATTCCTTTTCTCAGTATAAGCTTTACTTTGAAAGATAATCGCGTTCTTTCGAAAGTTTAATAATTTCACGAAAGCTTTAGTAAGAAACGAACATGGGCTTCTTTTTAAAGACAAGCAGTGGTTTGCTCCGTGTGAAAGCACTGTTAGAACTGAGATCAGTGTTCCCTTTCTCAGTACAAGCTTTACTTTGAAAGATAATCGCTTTCTTTCGAAAGATTATTAATTTCACGAAAGCTTTAGTAAGAAACGCATATGGGTTTCTTTGGAAAGACAAGCAGTGGTTTGCTACGTTTGAAAGCACTGTTTGAACTGAGATCAGTGTTCCTTTTCTCAACACAAGCTTTACTTTGAAAGATAATTGCCTTCTTTCGAAAGTTTATTAATTTCACGAAAGCTTTAGTAAGAAACGCACATGGGCTTCTTTGTAAAGACAAGCAGTGGTTTTCTCCATGTGAAAGCACTGTTAGAACTGAGATCAGTGTTCCCTTTCTCAGTACAAGCTTTACTTTGAAAGATAATAGCTTTCTTTCGAAAGATTATTAATTTCACGAAAGCTTTAGTAAGAAACGCACATGCGTTTCTTTGGAAAGACAAGCTGTGGTTTACTACATGTTTAAGCACTGTTAGAACTGAGATCAGTTTTCCTTTTCTCAGTACAAGCTTTACTTTGAAAGATAATCGCGTTCTTTCCAAAGATTATTAATTTCACGAAAGCTTTAGTAAGAAACGCACATGGGATTCTTTGGAAAGACAAGCAGTGGTTTGCTACATGTGAAAGCACTGTTTGAACTGAGATCAGTGTTCCCTTTCTCAGTACAAGCTTTACTTTGAAAGATAATCGCTTTCTTTCGAAAGATTATTAATTTCACGAAAGCTTTAGTAAGAAACGCACATGGGATTCTTTGGAAAGACAAGCAGTGGTTTGCTACATGTGAAAGCACTGTTTGAATTGAGATCAGTGTTCCTTTTCTCAGTACAAACTTTATTTTGAAAGATAATCGCGTTCTTTCGAAAGTTTATTAATTTAACAAAAGCTTTAGTAAGAAACACACATGCGTTTTTTTGGAAAGACAATCAGTCTTTGCTACATGTGAAAGCACTGTTAGAACTGAGATCAGTGTTCCCTTTCTCAGTATAAGCTTTCCTTTAAAGATAATCGCATTCTTTCGAAAGTTTATTAATTTCACGAAAGCTTTAGTAAGAAATGCACATGCGTTTCCTTGAAATGACAAGCAGTGGTTTGCTACATGTGAAAGCACTGTTAGAACTGAGATCAAAGTTCCTTTTCTCAGTACAATCTTTACTTTGAAAGATAATCGCGTTCTTTCCAAAGTTTATTAATTTCACGAAAGCTTTAGTAAGAAATGCACAGGGGTTTCTTTGGAAAGACTAGCAGTGGTTTGCTACGTTTGAAAGCACTGTTAGAACTGAGATCAGTGTTCCTTTTCTCAGTACAAGGTTTGCTTTGAAAGATAATCGCGTTCTTTCGAAAGTTTATTAATTTCACGAAAGCTTTAGTAAGAAATGCTCATGTGTTTTTTTGTAACGACAAGCAGTGGTTTGCTACGTGTGAAAGCACTGTTTGAACTGTGATCAGTGTTTCTTTTCTCAGTACAAGCTTTACTTTGAAAGATAATCGCGTTCTTTCGAAAGTTTAATAATTTCACGAAAGCTTTAGTAAGAAACGAACATGGGCTTCTTTGTAAAGACAAGCAGTGGTTTGCTCCGTGTGAAAGCACTGTTAGAACTGAGATCAGTGTTCCCTTTCTCAGTACAAGCTTTACTTTGAAAGATAATCGCTTTCTTTCGAAAGATTATTAATTTCACGAAAGCTTTAGTAAGAAACGCATATGGGTTTCTTTGGAAAGACAAGCAGTGGTTTGCTACGTTTGAAAGCACTGTTTGAACTGAGATCAGTGTTCCTTTTCTCAGCAGAAGCTTTATTTTGAAAGATAATCGCGTTCTTTCGAAAGTTTATTAATTTCACAAAAGGTTTAGTAAGAAACGCACATGCGTTTTTTTGGAAAGACAATCTGTGGTTTGCTACGTGTGAAAGCACTCTTTAAACTGAAATCAGTGTTCCTTTTCTCAGTACAAGCTTTACTTTGAAAGATAATTGCTTTCTTTCGAAAGTTTATTAATTTCACGAAAGCTTTAGTAAGAAACGAACACGGGCTTCTTTGTAAAGACAAGCAGTGGTTCTCTCCATGTGAAAGCACTGTTAGAACTGAGATCAGTGTTCCCTTTCTCAGTACAAGCTTTACTTTGAAAGATAATAGCTTTCTTTCGAAAGATTATTAATTTCACGAAAGCTTTAGTAAGAAACGCACATGCGTTTCTTTGTAACAACAAGCAGTGGTTTGCTACGTGTGAAAGCACTGTTTGAACTGAGATCAGTGTTTCTTTTCTCAGTACTAGCTTTAATTTGAAAGATAATCGCGTTCTTTCCAAAGATTTTTAATTTCATGAAAGCTTTAGTAAGAAACGCACATAGGTTTCTTTGTAAAGACAGGCAGTGGTTTGCTACGTGTGAAAGCACTGTTAGAACTGAGATCAGTTTTCCTTTTCTCAGTACAAGCTTTACTTTGAAAGATAATCGCGTTTTTTCCAAGATTATTAATTTCACGAAAGCTTTAGTAAGAAACGCACATGTGTTTTTTTGGAAAGACAATCTGTGCTTTGATACGTGTGAAAGCACTGTTTGAACTGAGATCAGTGTTTCTTTTCTCAGTACAAGCTTTACTTTGAAAGAAAATCGCGTTCTTTCGAAAGTTTATTAATTTCACGAAAGCTTTAGTAAGAAACGCACATGCGTTTCTTTGGAAAGACAAGCAGTGGTTTACTACATGTTTAAGCACTGTTAGAACTGAGATCAGTTTTCCTTTTCTCAGTACAAGCTTTACTTTGAAAGATAATCGCGTTCTTTCCAAAGATTATTAATTTCACGAAAGCTTTAGTAAGAAACGCACATGGGATTCTTTGGAAAGTCAAGCAGTGGTTTGCTACATGTGAAAGCACTGTTTGAACTGAGATCAGTGTTCCTTTTCTCAGTACAAGCTTTACTTTGAAAGATAATCGCGTTCTTTCCAAAGATTTTTAATTTCACGAAAGCTTTAGTAAGAAACGCACATGCGTTTTTTTGGAAAGACAATCAGTGCTTTGCTACGTGTGAAAGCACTGTTAGAACTGAGATCAGTGTTCCTTTTCTCAGTACAAGCTTTACTTTGAAAGAAAATCGCGTTCTTTCGAAAGTTTATTAATTTCACGAAAGCTTTAGTAAGAAACGCACATGCGTTTCTTTGGAAAGACAAGCAGTGGTTTACTACATGTTTAAGCACTGTTAGAACTGAGATCAGTTTTCCTTTTCTCAGTACAAGCTTTACTTTGAAAGATAATCGCGTTCTTTCCAAAGATTATTAATTTCACGAAAGCTTTAGTAAGAAACGCACATGGGCTTCTTTGTAAAGACAAGCAGTGGTTCTCTCCATGTGAAAGCACTGTTAGAACTGAGATCAGTGTTCCCTTTCTCAGTACAAGCTTTACTTTGAAAGATAATAGCTTTCTTTCGAAAGATTATTAATTTCACGAAAGCTTTAGTAAGAAACGCACATGGGTTTCTTTGGAAAAACAAGCAGTGGTTTGCTACATATGAAAGCACTGTTTGAACTGAGATCAGTGTTCCTTTTCTCAGTACAAGCTTTATTTTGAAAGATAATCACGTTCATTCGAAAGTTTATTAATTTCACAAAAGCTTTAGTAAGAAACGCACATGCGTTTTTTTGGAAAGACAATCAGTGCTTTGCTACGTGTGAAAGCACTGTTAGAACTGAGATAAGTATTCCTTTTCTCAGTACAAGCTTTACTTTGAAAGATAATCGCGTTCTTTCGAAAGTTTATTAATTTCACGAAAGCTTTAGTAAGAAATGCACATGGGTTTCTTTGGAAAGACAAGCAGTGGTTTGCTACGTGTGAAAGCACTGTTAGACTTTCAATTAGTGTTCCTTCTCTCAGTACAAGCTTTAATTTGAAAGATAATCGCGTTCTTTCGAACGTTTATTAATTTCATGAAAGCTTTAGTAAGAAACGCACATGCTTCTTTGTAAAGACAAGCAGTGTTTTTCTACGTGTGAAAGCACTGTTTGAACTGAGATTAGTGTTTCTTTTCTCAGTACTAGCTTTACTTGGAAAGATAATCGGGTTCTTTCGAAAGTTTATTAATTTCACGAAAGCTTTAGTAAGAAACAAACATTGGCTTCTTTGAAAAGACAAGCAAGCAGTGGTTTGCTCTGTGTGAAAGCACTGTTTGAATTGAGATCAGTGTTCCTTTTCTCAGCAGAAGCTTTATTTTGAAAGATAATCGCGTTCTTTCGAAAGTTTATTAATTTCACAAAAGGTTTAGTAAGAAACGCACATGCGTTTTTTTGGAAAGACAATCTGTGGTTTGCTACGTGTGAAAGCACTCTTTAAACTGAAATCAGTGTTCCTTTTCTCAGTACAAGCTTTACTTTGAAAGATAATTGCTTTCTTTCGAAAGTTTATTAATTTCACGAAAGCT
Source organism: Chionomys nivalis (assembly GCF_950005125.1). Lineage (NCBI taxonomy): Eukaryota > Metazoa > Chordata > Mammalia > Rodentia > Cricetidae > Chionomys > Chionomys nivalis. The sequence goes on from NC_080102.1 coordinate 65,098,956, forward strand.
TTAGTAAGAAACGAACACGGGCTTCTTTGTAAAGACAAGCAGTGGTTCTCTCCATGTGAAAGCACTGTTAGAACTGAGATCAGTGTTCCCTTTCTCAGTACAAGCTTTACTTTGAAAGATAATAGCTTTCTTTCGAAAGATTATTAATTTCACGAAAGCTTTAGTAAGAAACGCACATGCGTTTCTTTGTAACAACAAGCAGTGGTTTGCTACGTGTGAAAGCACTGTTTGAACTGAGATCAGTGTTTCTTTTCTCAGTACTAGCTTTAATTTGAAAGATAATCGCGTTCTTTCCAAAGATTTTTAATTTCATGAAAGCTTTAGTAAGAAACGCACATAGGTTTCTTTGTAAAGACAGGCAGTGGTTTGCTACGTGTGAAAGCACTGTTAGAACTGAGATCAGTTTTCCTTTTCTCAGTACAAGCTTTACTTTGAAAGATAATCGCGTTCTTTCCAAGATTATTAATTTCACGAAAGCTTTAGTAAGAAACGCACATGTGTTTTTTTGGAAAGACAATCTGTGCTTTGATACGTGTGAAAGCACTGTTTGAACTGAGATCAGTGTTTCTTTTCTCAGTACAAGCTTTACTTTGAAAGAAAATCGCGTTCTTTCGAAAGTTTATTAATTTCACGAAAGCTTTAGTAAGAAACGCACATGCGTTTCTTTGGAAAGACAAGCAGTGGTTTACTACATGTTTAAGCACTGTTAGAACTGAGATCAGTTTTCCTTTTCTCAGTACAAGCTTTACTTTGAAAGATAATCGCGTTCTTTCCAAAGATTATTAATTTCACGAAAGCTTTAGTAAGAAACGCACATGGGATTCTTTGGAAAGACAAGCAGTGGTTTGCTACATGTGAAAGCACTGTTTGAACTGAGATCAGTGTTCCTTTTCTCAGTACAAGCTTTACTTTGAAAGATAATCGCGTTCTTTCCAAAGATTTTTAATTTCACGAAAGCTTTAGTAAGAAACGCACATGCGTTTTTTTGGAAAGACAATCAGTGCTTTGCTACGTGTGAAAGCACTGTTAGAACTGAGATCAGTGTTCCTTTTCTCAGTACAAGCTTTACTTTGAAAGAAAATCGCGTTCTTTCGAAAGTTTATTAATTTCACGAAAGCTTTAGTAAGAAACGCACATGCGTTTCTTTGGAAAGACAAGCAGTGGTTTACTACATGTTTAAGCACTGTTAGAACTGAGATCAGTTTTCCTTTTCTCAGTACAAGCTTTACTTTGAAAGATAATCGCGTTCTTTCCAAAGATTATTAATTTCACGAAAGCTTTAGTAAGAAACGCACATGGGCTTCTTTGTAAAGACAAGCAGTGGTTCTCTCCATGTGAAAGCACTGTTAGAACTGAGATCAGTGTTCCCTTTCTCAGTACAAGCTTTACTTTGAAAGATAATAGCTTTCTTTCGAAATATTATTAATTTCACGAAAGCTTTAGTAAGAAACGCACATGGGTTTCTTTGGAAAAACAAGCAGTGGTTTGCTACATATGAAAGCACTGTTTGAACTGAGATCAGTGTTCCTTTTCTCAGTACAAGCTTTATTTTGAAAGATAATCACGTTCATTCGAAAGTTTATTAATTTCACAAAAGCTTTAGTAAGAAACGCACATGCGTTTTTTTGGAAAGACAATCAGTGCTTTGCTACGTGTGAAAGCACTGTTAGAACTGAGATAAGTATTCCTTTTCTCAGTACAAGCTTTACTTTGAAAGATAATCGCGTTCTTTCGAAAGTTTATTAATTTCACGAAAGCTTTAGTAAGAAATGCACATGGGTTTCTTTGGAAAGACAAGCAGTGGTTTGCTACGTGTGAAAGCACTGTTAGACTTTCAATTAGTGTTCCTTCTCTCAGTACAAGCTTTAATTTGAAAGATAATCGCGTTCTTTCGAACGTTTATTAATTTCATGAAAGCTTTAGTAAGAAACGCACATGCTTCTTTGTAAAGACAAGCAGTGTTTTTCTACGTGTGAAAGCACTGTTTGAACTGAGATTAGTGTTTCTTTTCTCAGTACTAGCTTTACTTGGAAAGATAATCGGGTTCTTTCGAAAGTTTATTAATTTCACGAAAGCTTTAGTAAGAAACAAACATTGGCTTCTTTGAAAAGACAAGCAAGCAGTGGTTTGCTCTGTGTGAAAGCACTGTTTGAATTGAGATCAGTGTTCCTTTTCTCAGTACAAGCTTTATTTTGAAAGATAATCGCGTTCTTTCGAAAGTTTATTAATTTAACAAAAGCTTTAGTAAGAAACGCACATGCGTTTTTTTGGAAAGACAATCAGTGCTTTGCTACATGTGAAAGCACTGTTAGAACTGAGATCAGTGTTCCCTTTCTCAGTATAAGCTTTCCTTTAAAGATAATCGCATTCTTTCGAAAGTTTATTAATTTCACGAAAGCTTTAGTAAGAAATGCACATGCGTTTCCTTGAAATGACAAGCAGTGGTTTGCTACATGTGAAAGCACTGTTAGAACTGAGATCAAAGTTCCTTTTCTCAGTACAATCTTTACTTTGAAAGATGATCGCGTTCTTTCCAAAGTTTATTAATTTCACGAAAGCTTTAGTAAGAAATGCACATGGGTTTCTTTGGAAAGACTAGCAGTGGTTTGCTACGTTTGAAAGCACTGTTAGAACTGAGATCAGTGTTCCTTTTCTGAGTACAAGATTTGCTTTGAAAGGTAATCGCGTTCTTTCGAAAGTTTATTAATTTCACGAAAGCTTTAGTAAGAAATGCTCATGCGTTTTTTTGTAACGACAAGCAGTGGTTTGCTACGTGTGAAAGCACTGTTTGAACTGAGATCAGTGTTTCTTTTCTCAGTACAAGCTTTACTTTGAAAGATAATCGCGTTCTTTCGAAAGTTTAATAATTTCACGAAAGCTTTAGTAAGAAACGAACATGGGCTTCTTTGTAAAGACAAGCAGTGGTTTGCTCCGTGTGAAAGCACTGTTAGAACTGAGATCAGTGTTCCCTTTCTCAGTACAAGCTTTACTTTGAAAGATAATCGCTTTCTTTCGAAAGATTATTAATTTCACGAAAGCTTTAGTAAGAAACGCATATGGGTTTCTTTGGAAAGACAAGCAGTGGTTTGCTACGTTTGAAAGCACTGTTTGAACTGAGATCAGTGTTCCTTTTCTCAACACAAGCTTTATTTTGAAAGATAATCGCGTTCTTTCGAAAGTTTATTAATTTCACAAAAGGTTTAGTAAGAAACGCACATGCGTTTTTTTGGAAAGACAATCTGTGGTTTGCTACGTGTGAAAGCACTGTTTAAACTGAAATCAGTGTTCCTTTTCTCAGTACAAGCTTTACTTTGAAAGATAATTGCTTTCTTTCGAAAGTTTATTAATTTCACGAAAGCTTTAGTAAGAAACGAACATGGGCTTCTTTGTAAAGACAAGCAGTGGTTCTCTCCATGTGAAAGCACTATTAGAACTGAGATCAGTGTTCCCTTTCTCAGTACAAGCTTTACTTTGAAAGATAATCGCGTTCTTTCGAAAGTTTAATAATTTCACGAAAGCTTTAGTAAGAAACGAACATGGGATTCTTTGTAAAGACAAGCAGTGGTTTGCTCCGTGTGAAAGCACTGTTAGAACTGAGATCAGTGTTCCCTTTCTCAGTACAAGCTTTACTTTGAAAGATAATCGCTTTCTTTCAAAAGATTATTAATTTCACGAAAGCTTTAGTAAGAAACGCACATGCGTTTCTTTGTAACGACAGGCAGTGGTTTTGTACGTGTGAAAGCACTGTTTGAACTGAGATCAGTGTTTCTTTTCTCGGTACAAGCTTTACTTTCAAAGATAATCGCGTTCTTTCCAAAGTTTATTAATTTCACGAAAGCTTTAGTAAGAAACGCACATGCGTTTCTTTGGAAAGACAAGCAGTGGTTTACTACATGTTTAAGCACTGTTAGAACTGAGATCAGTTTTCCTTTTCTCAGTACAAGCTTTACTTTGAAAGATAATCGCGTTCTTTCCAAAGATTATTAATTTCACGAAAGCTTTAGTAAGAAACGCACATGGGCTTCTTTGTAAAGACAAGCAGTGGTTCTCTCCATGTGAAAGCACTGTTAGAACTGAGATCAGTGTTCCCTTTCTCAGTACAAGCTTTACTTTGAAAGATAATAGCTTTCTTTCGAAAGATTATTAATTTCACGAAAGCTTTAGTAAGAAACGCACATGGGTTTCTTTGGAAAAACAAGCAGTGGTTTGCTACATATGAAAGCACTGTTTGAACTGAGATCAGTGTTCCTTTTCTCAGTACAAGCTTTATTTTGAAAGATAATCACGTTCATTCGAAAGTTTATTAATTTCACAAAAGCTTTAGTAAGAAACGCACATGCGTTTTTTTGGAAAGACAATCAGTGCTTTGCTACGTGTGAAAGCACTGTTAGAACTGAGATAAGTATTCCTTTTCTCAGTACAAGCTTTACTTTGAAAGATAATCGCGTTCTTTCGAAAGTTTATTAATTTCACGAAAGCTTTAGTAAGAAATGCACATGGGTTTCTTTGGAAAGACAAGCAGTGGTTTGCTACGTGTGAAAGCACTGTTAGACTTTCAATTAGTGTTCCTTCTCTCAGTACAAGCTTTAATTTGAAAGATAATCGCGTTCTTTCGAACGTTTATTAATTTCATGAAAGCTTTAGTAAGAAACGCACATGCTTCTTTGTAAAGACAAGCAGTGTTTTTCTACGTGTGAAAGCACTGTTTGAACTGAGATTAGTGTTTCTTTTCTCAGTACTAGCTTTACTTGGAAAGATAATCGGGTTCTTTCGAAAGTTTATTAATTTCACGAAAGCTTTAGTAAGAAACAAACATTGGCTTCTTTGAAAAGACAAGCAAGCAGTGGTTTGCTCTGTGTGAAAGCACTGTTTGAATTGAGATCAGTGTTCCTTTTCTCAGTACAAGCTTTATTTTGAAAGATAATCGCGTTCTTTCGAAAGTTTATTAATTTAACAAAAGCTTTAGTAAGAAACGCACATGCGTTTTTTTGGAAAGACAATCAGTGCTTTGCTACATGTGAAAGCACTGTTAGAACTGAGATCAGTGTTCCCTTTCTCAGTATAAGCTTTCCTTTAAAGATAATCGCATTCTTTCGAAAGTTTATTAATTTCACGAAAGCTTTAGTAAGAAATGCACATGCGTTTCCTTGAAATGACAAGCAGTGGTTTGCTACATGTGAAAGCACTGTTAGAACTGAGATCAAAGTTCCTTTTCTCAGTACAATCTTTACTTTGAAAGATGATCGCGTTCTTTCCAAAGTTTATTAATTTCACGAAAGCTTTAGTAAGAAATGCACATGGGTTTCTTTGGAAAGACTAGCAGTGGTTTGCTACGTTTGAAAGCACTGTTAGAACTGAGATAAGTGTTCCTTTTCTGAGTACAAGATTTGCTTTGAAAGGTAATCGCGTTCTTTCGAAAGTTTATTAATTTCATGAAAGCTTTAGTAAGAAATGCTCATGCGTTTTTTTGTAACGACAAGCAGTGGTTTGCTACGTGTGAAAGCACTGTTTGAACTGAGATCAGTGTTTCTTTTCTCAGTACAAGCTTTACTTTGAAAGATAATCGCGTTCTTTCGAAAGTTTAATAATTTCACGAAAGCTTTAGTAAGAAACGAACATGGGCTTCTTTGTAAAGACAAGCAGTGGTTTGCTCCGTGTGAAAGCACTGTTAGAACTGAGATCAGTGTTCCCTTTCTCAGTACAAGCTTTACTTTGAAAGATAATCGCTTTCTTTCGAAAGATTATTAATTTCACGAAAGCTTTAGTAAGAAACGCATATGGGTTTCTTTGGAAAGACAAGCAGTGGTTTGCTACGTTTGAAAGCACTGTTTGAACTGAGATCAGTGTTCCTTTTCTCAACACAAGCTTTATTTTGAAAGATAATCGCGTTCTTTCGAAAGTTTATTAATTTCACAAAAGGTTTAGTAAGAAACGCACATGCGTTTTTTTGGAAAGACAATCTGTGGTTTGCTACGTGTGAAAGCACTGTTTAAACTGAAATCAGTGTTCCTTTTCTCAGTACAAGCTTTACTTTGAAAGATAATTGCTTTCTTTCGAAAGTTTATTAATTTCACGAAAGCTTTAGTAAGAAACGAACATGGGCTTCTTTGTAAAGACAAGCAGTGGTTCTCTCCATGTGAAAGCACTATTAGAACTGAGATCAGTGTTCCCTTTCTCAGTACAAGCTTTACTTTGAAAGATAATCGCGTTCTTTCGAAAGTTTAATAATTTCACGAAAGCTTTAGTAAGAAACGAACATGGGATTCTTTGTAAAGACAAGCAGTGGTTTGCTCCGTGTGAAAGCACTGTTAGAACTGAGATCAGTGTTCCCTTTCTCAGTACAAGCTTTACTTTGAAAGATAATCGCTTTCTTTCAAAAGATTATTAATTTCACGAAAGCTTTAGTAAGAAACGCACATGCGTTTCTTTGTAACGACAGGCAGTGGTTTTGTACGTGTGAAAGCACTGTTTGAACTGAGATCAGTGTTTCTTTTCTCGGTACAAGCTTTACTTTCAAAGATAATCGCGTTCTTTCCAAAGTTTATTAATTTCACGAAAGCTTTAGTAAGAAACGCATATGGGTTTCTTTGGAAAGACAAGCAGTGGTTTGCTACGTTTGAAAGCACTGTTTGAACTGAGATCAGTGTTCCTTTTCTCAACACAAGCTTTATTTTGAAAGATAATCGCGTTCTTTCGAAAGTTTATTAATTTCACAAAAGGTTTAGTTAGAAACGCACATGCGTTTTTTTGGAAAGACAATCTGTGGTTTGCTACGTGTGAAAGCACTGTTTAAACTGAAATCAGTGTTCCTTTTCTCAGTACAAGCTTTACTTTGAAAGATAATTGCTTTCTTTCGAAAGTTTATTAAATTCACGAAAGCTTTAGTAAGAAACGAACATGGGCTTCTTTGGAAAGACAAGCAGTGGTTCTCTCCATGTGAAAGCACTGTTAGAACTGAGATCAGTGTTCCCTTTCTCAGTACAAGCTTTAATTTGAAAGATAATCGCGTTCTTTCCAAGATTATTAATTTCACGAAAGCTTTAGTAAGAAACGCACATGCGTTTTTTTTGAAAGACAATCAGTGCTTTGCTACGTGTGAAAGCACTGTTAGAACTGAGATCAGTGTTCCTTTTCTCAGTACAAGCTTTACTTTGAAAGAAAATCGCGTTCATTCGAAAGTTTATTAATTTCACGAAAGCTTTAGTAAGAAACGCACATGCGTTTCTTTGGAAAGACAAGCTGTGGTTTACTACATGTTTAAGCACTGTTAGAACTGAGATCAGTTTTCCTTTTCTCAGTACAAGCTTTACTTTGAAAGATAATCGCGTTCTTTCCAAAGATTATTAATTTCACGAAAGCTTTAGTAAGAAACGCACATGGGATTCTTTGGAAAGACAAGCAGTGGTTTGCTACATGTGAAAGCACGGTTTGAACTGAGATCAGTGTTCCCTTTCTCAGTACAAGCTTTACTTTGAAAGATAATCGCGTTCTTTTGAAAGTTTATTAATTTCACGAAAGCTTTAGTAAGGAACGCTCATGCATTTCTTTGTAAAGTTAAGCAGTTGTTTGCTACGTGTGAAAGCACTGTTAGAACTGAGATCAGTGTTTCTTTTCTCAGTACAAGCTTTACTTTGAAAGAAAATCGCGTTCTTTCGAAAGTTTATTAATTTCACGAAAGCTTTAGTAAGAAACGCACATGCGTTTTTTTGGAAAGACAATCTGTGCTTTGATACATGTGAAAGCACTGTTTGAACTGAGATCAGTGTTTCTTTTCTCAGTACAAACTTTACTTTGAAAGAAAATCGCGTTCTTTCGAAAGTTTATTAATTTCACGAAAGCTTTAGTAAGAAACGCACATGCGTTTCTTTGGAAAGACAAGCAGTGGTTTACTACATGTTTAAGCACTGTTAGAACTGAGATCAGTTTTCCTTTTCTCAGTACAAGCTTTACTTTGAAAGATAATCGCGTTCTTTCCAAATATTATTAATTTCACGAAAGCTTTAGTAAGAAACGCACATGGGATTCTTTGGAAAGACAAGCAGTGGTTTGCTACATGTGAAAGCACTGTTTGAACTGAGATCAGTGTTCCTTTTCTCAGTACAAGCTTTACTTTGAAAGATAATCGCGTTCTTTCCAAAGATTTTTAATTTAACGAATGCTTTAGTAAGAAACGCACATGCGTTTTTTTGGAAAGACAATCAGTGCTTTGCTACGTGTTAAAGCACTGTTAGAACTGAGATCAGTGTTCCTTTTCTCAGTACAAGCTTTACTTTGAAAGAAAATCGCGTTCTTTCGAAAGTTTATTAATTTCACGAAAGCTTTAGTAAGAAACGCACATGCGTTTCTTTGGAAAGACAAGCAGTGGTTTACTACATGTTTAAGCACTGTTAGAACTGAGATCAGTTTTCCTTTTCTCAGTACAAGCTTTACTTTGAAAGATAATCGCGTTCTTTCCAAAGATTATTAATTTCACGAAAGCTTTAGTAAGAAACGCACATGGGATTCTTTGGAAAGACAAGCAGTGGTTTGCTACATGTGAAAGCACTGTTTGAACTGAGATCAGTGTTCCTTTTCTCAGTACAAGCTTTACTTTGAAAGATAATCGCGTTCTTTCCAAAGATTTTTAATTTCACGAAAGCTTTAGTAAGAAACGCACATGCGTTTTTTTGGAAAGACAATCAGTGCTTTGCTACGTGTGAAAGCACTGTTAGAACTGAGATCAGTATTCCTTTTCTCAGTATAAGCTTTACTTTGAAAGATAATCGCGTTCTTTCGAAAGTTTATTAATTTCACGAAAGCTTTAGTAAGAAACGAACATGGGCTTCTTTGTAAAGACAAGCAGTGGTTCTCTCCATGTGAAAGCACTGTTAGAACTGAGATCAGTGTTCCTTTTCTCAGTACAAGCTTTACTTTGAAAGAAAATCGCGTTCTTCCGAAAGTTTATTAATTTCACGAAAGCTTTAGTAAGAAACGCACATGCCTTTCTTTGGAAAGACAAGCAGTGGTTTACTACATGTTTAAGCACTGTTAGAACTGAGATCAGTTTTCCTTTTCTCAGTACAAGCTTTACTTTGAAAGATAATCGCGTTCTTTCCAAAGATTATTAATTTCACGAAAGCTTTAGTAAGAAACGCACATGGGATTCTTTGGAAAGACAAGCAGTGGTGTGCTACATGTGAAAGCACTGTTTGAACTGAGATCAGTGTTCCTTTTCTCAGTACAAGCTTTACTTTGAAAGATAATCGTGTTCTTTCCAAAGATTTTTAATTTCACGAAAGCTTTAGTAAGAAACGCACATGCGTTTTTTTGGAAAGACAATCAGTGCTTTGCTACGTGTGAAAGCACTGTTAGAACTGAGATCAGTATTCCTTTTCTCAGTACAAGCTTTACTTTGAAAGATAATCGCGTTCTTTCGAAAGTTTAATAATTTCACGAAAGCTTTAGTAAGAAACGAACATGGGCTTCTTTGTAAAGACAAGCAGTGGTTTGCTCCGTGTGAAAGCACTGTTAGAACTGAGATCAGTGTTCCCTTTCTCAGTACAAGCTTTACTTTGAAAGATAATCTCTTTCTTTCGAAAGATTATTAATTTCACGAAAGCTTTAGTAAGAAACGCACATGCGTTTCTTTGGAAAGACAAGCTGTGGTTTACTACATGTTTAAGCACTGTTAGAACTGAGATCAGTTTTCCTTTTCTCAGTACAAGCTTTACTTTGAAAGATAATCGCGTTCTTTCCAAAGATTATTAATTTCACGAAAGCTTTAGTAAGAAACGCACATGGGATTCTTTGGAAAGACAAGCAGTGGTTTGCTACATGTGAAAGCACTGTTTGAACTGAGATCAGTGTTCCCTTTCTCAGTACAAGCTTTACTTTGAAAGATAATCGCTTTCTTTCGAAAGATTATTAATTTCACGAAAGCTTTAGTAAGAAACGCACATGGGATTCTTTGGAAAGACAAGCAGTGGTTTGCTACATGTGAAAGCACTGTTTGAATTGAGATCAGTGTTCCTTTTCTCAGTACAAACTTTATTTTGAAAGATAATCGCGTTCTTTCGAAAGTTTATTAATTTAACAAAAGCTTTAGTAAGAAACACACATGCGTTTTTTTGGAAAGACAATCAGTGCTTTGCTACATGTGAAAGCACTGTTAGAACTGAGATCAGTGTTCCCTTTCTCAGTATAAGCTTTCCTTTAAAGATAATCGCATTCTTTCGAAAGTATATTAATTTCACGAAAGCTTTAGTAAGAAATGCACATGCGTTTCCTTGAAATGACAAGCAGTGGTTTGCTACATGTGAAAGCACTGTTAGAACTGAGATCAAAGTTCCTTTTCTCAGTACAATCTTTACTTTGAAAGATAATCGCTTTCTTTCGAAAGATTATTAATTTCACGAAAGCTTTAGTAAGAAACGAACATGGGCTTCTTTGTAAAGACAAGCAGTGGTTTGCTCCGTGTGAAAGCACTGTTAGAACTGAGATCAGTGTTCCCTTTCTCAGTACAAGCTTTACTTTGAAAGATAATCGCTTTCTTTCGAAAGATTATTAATTTCACGAAAGCTTTAGTAAGAAACGCATATGGGTTTCTTTGGAAAGACAAGCAGTGGTTTGCTACGTTTGAAAGCACTGTTTGAACTGAGATCAGTGTTCCTTTTCTCAACACAAGCTTTATTTTGAAAGATAATCGCGTTCTTTCGAAAGTTTATTAATTTCACAAAAGGTTTAGTAAGAAACGCACATGCGTTTTTTTGGAAAGACAATCTGTGGTTTGCTACGTGTGAAAGCACTGTTTAAACTGAAATCAGTGTTCCTTTTCTCAGTACAAGCTTTACTTTGAAAGATAATTGCTTTCTTTCGAAAGTTTATTAATTTCACGAAAGCTTTAGTAAGAAACGAACATGGGCTTCTTTGTAAAGACAAGCAGTGGTTCTCTCCATGTGAAAGCACTATTAGAACTGAGATCAGTGTTCCCTTTCTCAGTACAAGCTTTACTTTGAAAGATAATCGCGTTCTTTCGAAAGTTTAATAATTTCACGAAAGCTTTAGTAAGAAACGAACATGGGATTCTTTGTAAAGACAAGCAGTGGTTTGCTCCGTGTGAAAGCACTGTTTGAACTGAGATCAGTGTTCCCTTTCTCAGTACAAGCTTTACTTTGAAAGATAATCGCTTTCTTTCAAAAGATTATTAATTTCACGAAAGCTTTAGTAAGAAACGCACATGCGTTTCTTTGTAACGACAGGCAGTGGTTTTGTACGTGTGAAAGCACTGTTTGAACTGAGATCAGTGTTTCTTTTCTCGGTACAAGCTTTACTTTCAAAGATAATCGCGTTCTTTCCAAAGTTTATTAATTTCACGAAAGCTTTAGTAAGAAACGCATATGGGTTTCTTTGGAAAGACAAGCAGTGGTTTGCTACGTTTGAAAGCACTGTTTAAACTGAGATCAGTGTTCCTTTTCTCAACACAAGCTTTATTTTGAAAGATAATCGCGTTCTTTCGAAAGTTTATTAATTTCACAAAAGGTTTAGTTAGAAACGCACATGCGTTTTTTTGGAAAGACAATCTGTGGTTTGCTACGTGTGAAAGCACTGTTTAAACTGAAATCAGTGTTCCTTTTCTCAGTACAAGCTTTACTTTGAAAGATAATTGCTTTCTTTCGAAAGTTTATTAAATTCACGAAAGCTTTAGTAAGAAACGAACATGGGCTTCTTTGGAAAGACAAGCAGTGGTTCTCTCCATGTGAAAGCACAGTTAGAACTGAGATCAGTGTTCCCTTTCTCAGTACAAGCTTTAATTTGAAAGATAATCGCGTTCTTTCCAAGATTATTAATTTCACGAAAGCTTTAGTAAGAAACGCACATGCGTTTTTTTTGAAAGACAATCAGTGCTTTGCTACGTGTGAAAGCACTGTTAGAACTGAGATCAGTGTTCCTTTTCTCAGTACAAGCTTTACTTTGAAAGAAAATCGCGTTCTTTCGAAAGTTTATTAATTTCACGAAAGCTTTAGTAAGAAACGCACATGCGTTTCTTTGGAAAGACAAGCTGTGGTTTACTACATGTTTAAGCACTGTTAGAACTGAGATCAGTTTTCCTTTTCTCAGTACAAGCTTTACTTTGAAAGATAATCGCGTTCTTTCCAAAGATTATTAATTTCACGAAAGCTTTAGTAAGAAACGCACATGGGATTCTTTGGAAAGACAAGCAGTGGTTTGCTACATGTGAAAGCACGGTTTGAACTGAGATCAGTGTTCCCTTTCTCAGTACAAGCTTTACTTTGAAAGATAATCGCGTTCTTTTGAAAGTTTATTAATTTCACGAAAGCTTTAGTAAGGAACGCTCATGCATTTCTTTGTAAAGTTAAGCAGTTGTTTGCTACGTGTGAAAGCACTGTTAGAACTGAGATCAGGTTTAATTTCCTCAGTACAAGCTTTACTTTTTAAGATAATCGCGTTCTTTTGAAAGTTTATTAATTTCACGAAAGCTTTAGTAAGGAACGCTCATGCATTTCTTTGTAAAGACAAGCAGTTGTTTGCTACGTGTGAAAGCACTGTTAGAACTGAGATCAGTGTTGATTTTCTCAGTACAAGCTTTACTTTGAAAGATAATCGCGCTCTTTTGAAAGTTTATTAATTTTACGAAAGCTTTAGTAAGAAACGCTCATGCGTTACTTTGTAAAGACAAGCAGTTGTTTGCTACGTGTGAAAGCACTGTTAGAACTGAGATCAGGTTTAATTTTCTCAGTACAAGCTTTACTATGAAAGATAATCGCGTTCTTTTGAAAGTTTATTAATTTTACGAATGCTTTAGTAAGAAACGCACATGCGTTTCTTTGTCAAGACAAGCAGTTGTTTGCTACGTGTGAAAGCACTGTTAGAACTGAGATCAGGTTTAATTTCCTCAGTACAAACTTTACTTTGAAAGATAATCGCGTTCTTTTGAAAGTTTATTAATTTCACGAAAGCTTTAGTAAGGAACGCTCATGCATTTCTTTGTAAAGACAAGCAGTTGTTTGCTACGTGTGAAAGCACTGTTTGAACTGAGATCAGTGTTGCTTTTCTCAGTACAAGCTTTACTTTGAAAGATAATCACGTTCTTTTGAAATTTATTAATTTCACGAAAGCTTTAGTAAGAAACGAACATGCGTTTCTTTGTCAAGACAAGCAGTTGTTTGCAACGTGTGAAAGCACTGTTAGAACTGAGATCAGGTTTAATTTTCTCAGTACAAGCTTTACTTTGAAAGATAATCGCGTTCTTTTGAAAGTTTATTAATTTCACGAAAGCTTTAGTAAGAAACGCACATGCGTTTCTTTGTAAAGACAAGCAGTTGTTTGCTACGTGTGAAAGCACTGTTAGAACTGAGATCAGTGTTGCTTTTCTCAGTGCAAGCTTTACTTTGAAAGATAATCGCGTTCTTCTGAAAGTTCATTAATTTCACGAAAGCTTTAGTAAGAAACGCACATGCGTTTCTTTGTAAAGACAAGCAGTTGTTTGCTACGTGTGAAAGCACTGTTAGAACTGAGATCAGGATTAATTTCCTCAGTACAAGCTTTACTTTGAAAGATAATCGCGTCCTTTTGAAAGTTTATTAATTTCACGAAAGCTTTAGTAAGAAACGCACATGAGTTTCTTTGTCAAGACAAGCAGTTGTTTGCTACGTGTGAAAACACTGTTAGAACTGAGATCCGTGTTGCTTTTCTCAGTACAAGCTTTACTTTGAAAGATAATCGCGTTCTTTTGAAACTTTATTAATTTCACGAAAGCTTTAGTAAGAAACGCAAATGCGTTTCTTTGTCAAGACAAGCAGTTGTTTGCTACGTGTGAAAACACTGTTAGAACTGAGATCAGGTTTAATTTCCTCAGTACAAGCTTTACTTTGAAAGATAATAGCGTTCTTTTGAAGGTTTATTAATTTCACGAAAGCTTTAGTAAGAAACGCACATGCGTTTCTTTGAAAGACAAGCAGTTGTTTGCTACGTGTGAAAGCACTGTTAGAACTGAGATCAGGTTTAATTTCCTCAGTACAAGCTTTACTTTGAAAGATAATCGCGTTCTTTTTAAAGTTTATTAATTTCACGAAAGCTTTAGTAAGAAACGCACATGCGTTTCTTTGTCAGACAAGCAGTTGTTTGCTACGTGTGAAAACACTGTTAGAACTGAGATCCGTGTTGCTTTTCTCAGTACAAGCTTTACTTTGAAAGATAATCGCGTTCTTTTGAAACTTTATTAATTTCACGAAAGCTTTAGTAAGAAACGCAAATGCGTTTCTTTGTCAAGACAAGCAGTTGTTTGCTACGTGTGAAAGCACTGTTAGAACTGAGATCAGTGTTGCTTTTCTCAGTACAAGCTTTACTTTGAAAGATAATCGCGTTCTTTTTAAAGTTTATTAATTTCACGAAAGCTTTAGTAAGACACGCTCATGCGTTACTTTGTAAAGACAAGCAGTTGTTTGCTACGTGTGAAAGCACTGTTAGAACTGAGATCAGGTTTAATTTTCTCAGTACAAGCTTTACTATGAAAGATAATCGCGTTCTTTTGAAAGTTTATTAATTTCACGAAAGCTTTAGTAAGAAACGCAAATGCGTTTCTTTGTCAAGACAAGCAGTTGTTTGCTACGTGTGAAAGCACTGTTAGAACTGAGATGAGGTTTAATTTTCTCAGTACAAGCTTTACTTTGAAAGATAATCGCGTTCTTTTGAAAGTTTATTAATTTCACGAAAGATTTAGTAAGAAACGCACATGCGTTTCTTTGTCAAGACAAGCAGTTGTTTGCTACGTGCGAAAGCACTGTTAGAACTGAGATCAGGTTTAATTTCCTCAGTACAAGCTTTACTTTGAAAGATAATCGCGTTCTTTTGAAAGTTTATTAATTTCACGAAAGCTTTAGTAAGGAACGCTCATGCATTTCTTTGTAAAGACAAGCAGTTGTTTGCTACGTGTGAAAGCACTGTTAGAACTGAGATCAGTGTTGCTTTTCTCAGTACAAGCTTTACTTTGAAAGATAATCGCGTTCTTTTTAAAGTTTATTAATTTCACGAAAGCTTTAGTAAGGAACGCTCATGCATTTCTTTGTAAAGACAAGCAGTTGTTTGCTACGTGTGAAAGCACTGTTAGAACTGAGATCAGTGTTGCTTTTCTCAGTACAAGCTTTACTTTGAAAGATAATCGGGTTCTTTTGAAAGTTTATTAATTTCACGAAAGCTTTAGTAAGGAACGCTCATGCATTTCTTTGTAAATACAAGCAGTTGTTTGCTACGTGTGAAAGCACTGTTAGAACTGAGATCAGTGTTGATTTTCTCAGTACAAGCTTTACTTTGAAAGATAATCGCGTTCTATTGAAACTTTATTAATTTCACGAACGCTTTAGTAAGAAACGCACATGCGTTTCTTTGTAAAGACAAGCAGTTGTTTGCTACGTGTGAAAGCACTGTTAGAACTGAGATCAGTGTTGCTTTTCTCAGTACAAGCTTTACTTTGAAAGATAATCGCGTTCTTTTGAAAGTTTATTAATTTCACGAAAGCTTTAGTAAGCAAAGCACATGCGTTTCTTTGTCAAGACAAGCAGTTGTTTGCTACGTGTGAAAGCACTGTTAGAACTGAGATCAGGTTTAATTTCCTCAGTAAAAGCTTTACTTTGAAAGATAATCGCGTTCTTTTGAAAGTTTATTAATTTCACGAAAGCTTTAGTAAGGAACGCTCATGCATTTCTTTGTAAAGACAAGCAGTTGTTTGCTACGTGTGAAAGCACTGTGAGAACTGAGATCAGTGTTGCTTTTCTCAGTACAAGCTTTACTTTGAAAGATAATCGCGTTCTTTTGAAAGTTTATTAATTTCACGAAAGCTTTAGTAAGGAACGCTCATGCATTTCTTTGTAAAGATAAGAAGTTGTTTACTACGTGTGAAAGCACTGTTAGAACTGAGTTCAGTATTGCTTTTCTCAGTACAAGCTTTACTTTGAAAGATAATCGCGTTCTTTTGAAACTTTATTAATTTCACGAAAGTTTTAGTAAGAAACGCACATGCGTTTCTTTGTAAAGACAAGCAGTTGTTTGCTACGTGTGAAAGCACTGTTTGAACTGAGATCAGTGTTGCTTTTCTCAGTACAAGCTTTACTTTGAAAGATAATCACGTTCTTTTGAAATTTATTAATTTCACGAAAGCTTTAGTAAGAAACGAACATGCGTTTCTTTGTCAAGACAAGCAGTTGTTTGCAACGTGTGAAAGCACTGTTAGAACTAGATCAGGTTTAATTTTCTCAGTACAAGCTTTACTTTGAAAGATAATCGCGTTCTTTTGAAAGTTTATTAATTTCACGAAAGCTTTAGTAAGAAACGCACATGCGTTTCTTTGTCAAGACAAGCAGTTGTTTGCTACGTGTGAAAACAGTGTTAGAACTGAGATCAGTGTTGCTTTTCTCAGTACAAGCTTTACTTTGAAAGATAATCGCGTTCTTTTGAAACTTTATTAAATTCAAGAAAGCTTTAGTAAGAAACGCACATGCGTTTCTTTGTCAAGACAAGCAGTTGTTTGCTACGTGTGAAAACACTGTTAGAACTGAGATCAGGTTTAATTTCTTCAGTACAAGCTTTACTTTGAAAGATAATAGCGTTCTTTTGAAAGTTTATTAATTTCACGAAAGCTTTATTAAGAAACGCACATGCGTTTCTTTGTCAAGACAAGCAGTTGTTTGCTACGTGTGAAAGCACTGTTAGAACTAAGATCAGGTTTAATTTCCTCAGTACAAGCTTTACTTTGAAAGATAATCGCGTTCTTTTGAAAGTTTATTAATTTCACGAAAGCTTTAGTAAGAAACGCTCATGCGTTTCTTTGTAAAGACAAGCAGTTGTTTGCTACGTGTGAAAGCACTGTTAGAACTGAGATCAGTGTTTCTTTTCTCAGTACAAGCTTGACTTTGAAAGATAATCGCGTTCTTTGAAAGTTTATTAATTTCACGAAAGCTTTAGTAAGAAACGCTCATGCGTTTCTTTGTAAAGACAAGCAGTTGTTTGCTACGTGTGAAAGCACTGTTAGAACTGAGATCAGGTTTAATTTCCTCAGTAAAAGCTTTACTTTGAAAGATAATCGCGTTCTTTTGAAAGTTTATTAATTTCACGAAAGCTTTAGTAAGGAACGCTCATGCATTTCTTTGTAAAGACAAGCAGTTGTTTGCTACGTGTGAAAGCACTGTTAGAACTGAGATCAGGTTTAATTTCCTCAGTACAAGCTTTACTTTGAAAGATAATCGCGTTCTTTTGAAAGTTTATTAATTTCACGAAAGCTTTAGTAAGGAACGCGCATGCGTTTCTTTGTAAAGACAAGCAGTTGTTTGCTACGTGTGAAAGCACTGTTAGAACTGAGATCAGTGTTGCTTTTCTCAGTGCAAGCTTTACTTTGAAACATAATCGCGTTCTTCTGAAAGTTCATTAATTTCACGAAAGCTTTAGTAAGAAACGCACATGCGTTTCTTTGTAAAGACAAGCAGTTGTTTGCTACGTGTGAAAGCACTGTTAGAACTGAGATCAGGTTTAATTTCCTCAGTACAAGCTTTACTTTGAAAGATAATCGCGTCCTTTTGAAAGTTTATTAATTTCACGAAAGCTTTAGTAAGAAACGCACATGCGTTTCTTTGTCAAGACAAGCAGTTGTTTGCTACGTGTGAAAACACTGTTAGAACTGAGATCCGTGTTGCTTTTCTCAGTAAAAGCTTTACTTTGAAAGATAATCGCGTTCTTTTGAAACTTTATTAATTTCACGAAAGCTTTAGTAAGAAACGCAAATGCGTTTCTTTGTCAAGACAAGCAGTTGTTTGCTACGTGTGAAAGCACTGTTAGAACTGAGATCAGGTTTAATTTCCTCAGTACAAGCTTTACTTTGAAAGATAATAGCGTTCTTTTGAAGGTTTATTAATTTCACGAAAGCTTTAGTAAGAAACGCACATGCGTTTCTTTGAAAGACAAGCAGTTGTTTGCTACGTGTGAAAGCACTGTTAGAACTGAGATCAGGTTTAATTTCCTCAGTACAAGCTTTACTTTGAAAGATAATCGCGTTCTTTTGAAAGTTTCTTTATTTCACGAAAGCTTTAGTAAGAAACGCTCATGCGTTTCTTTGTAAAGACAAGCAGTTGTTTGCTACGTGTGAAAGCACTGTTGGAACTGAGATCAGTGTTGCTTTTCTCAGTACAAGCTTTACTTTGAAAGATAATCGCGTTCTTTTTAAAGTTTATTAATTTCACGAAAGCTTTAGTAAGAAACGCACATGCGTTTCTTGGTCAAGACAAGCAGTTGTTTGCTACGTGTGAAAGCACTGTTAGAACTGAGATCAGGTTTAATTTCCTCAGTACAAGCTTTACTTTGAAAGATAATCGGGTTCTTTGGAAGTTTATTAATTTCACGAAAGCTTTAGTAGGAACGCTCATGCATTTCTTTCTAAATACAAGCAGTTGTTTGCTACGTGTGAAAGCACTGTTAGAACTGAGATCAGTGTTGATTTTCTCAGGACAAGCTTTACTTTGAAAGATAATCGCGTTCTATTGAAACTTTATTAATTTCACGAACGCTTTAGTAAGAAACGCACATGCGTTTCTTTGTAAAGACAAGCAGTTGTTTGCTACGTGTGAAAGCACTGTTAGAACTGAGATCAGTGTTGCTTTTCTCAGTACAAGCTTTACTTTGAAAGATAATCGCGTTCTTTTGAAAGTTTATTAATTTCACGAAAGCTTTAGTAAGCAAAGCACATGCGTTTCTTTGTCAAGACAAGCAGTTGTTTGCTACGTGTGAAAGCACTGTTAGAACTGAGATCAGGTTTAATTTCCTCAGTACAAGCTTTACTTTGAAAGATAATCGCGTTCTTTTGAAAGTTTATTAATTTCACGAAAGCTTTAGTAAGGAACGCTCATGCATTTCTTTGTAAAGACAAGCAGTTGTTTGCTACGTGTGAAAGCACTGTTAGAACTGAGATCAGTGTTGCTTTTCTCAGTACAAGCTTTACTTTGAAAGATAATCGCGTTCTTTTGAAAGTTTATTAATTTCACGAAAGCTTTAGTAAGGAACGCTCATGCATTTCTTTGTAAAGATAAGAAGTTGTTTACTACGTGTGAAAGCACTGTTAGAACTGAGTTCAGTGTTGCTTTTCTCATTACAAGCTTTACTTTGAAAGATAATCGCGTTCTTTTGAAACTTTATTAATTTCACGAAAGCTTTAGTAAGAAACGCACATGCGTTTCTTTGTAAAGACAAGCAGTTGTTTGCTACGTGTGAAAGCACTGTTTGAACTGAGATCAGTGTTGCTTTTCTCAGTACAAGCTTTACTTTGAAAGATAAGCACGTTCTTTTGAAATTTATTAATTTCACGAAAGCTTTAGTAAGAAACGAACATGCGTTTCTTTGTCAAGACAAGCAGTTGTTTGCAACGTGTGAAAGCACTGTTAGAACTGAGATCAGGTTTAATTTTCTCAGTACAAGCTTTACTTTGAAAGATAATCGCGTTCTTTTGAAAGTTTATTAATTTCACGAAAGCTTTAGTAAGAAACGCACATGCGTTTCTTTGTCAAGACAAGCAGTTGTTTGCTACGTGTGAAAACAGTGTTAGAACTGAGATCAGTGTTGCTTTTCTCAGTACAAGCTTTACTTTGAAAGATAATCGCGATCTTTTGAAACTTTATTAAATTCACGAAAGCTTTAGTAAGAAACGCACATGCGTTTCTTTGTCAAGACAAGCAGTTGTTTGCTACGTGTGAAAACACTGTTAGAACTGAGATCAGGTTTAATTTCTTCAGTACAAGCTTTACTTTGAAAGATAATAGCGTTCTTTTGAAAGTTTATTAATTTCACGAAAGCTTTATTAAGAAACGCACATGCGTTTCTTTGTAAAGACAAGCAGTTGTTTGCTACGTGTGAATGCACTGTTAGAACTAAGATCAGGTTTAATTTCCTCAGTACAAGCTTTACTTTGAAAGATAATCGCGTTCTTTTGAAAGTTTATTAATTTCACGAAAGCTTTAGTAAGAAACGCTCATGCGTTTCTTTGTAAAGACAAGCAGTTGTTTGCTACGTGTGAAAGCACTGTTAGAACTGAGATCAGTGTTTCTTTTCTCAGTACAAGCTTGACTTTGAAAGATAATCACGTTCTTTGAAAGTTTATTAATTTCACGAAAGCTTTAGTAAGAAACGCTCATGCGTTTCTTTGTAAAGACAAGCAGTTGTTTGCTACGTGTGAAAGCACTGTTAGAACTGAGATCAGGTTTAATTTCCTCAGTACAAGCTTTACTTTGAAAGATAATCGCGTTCTTTTGAAAGTTTATTAATTTCACGAAAGCTTTAGTAAGGAACGCTCATGCATTTCTTTGTAAAGACAAGCAGTTGTTTGCTACGTGTGAAAGCACTGTTAGAACTGAGATCAGGTTTAATTTCCTCAGTACAAGCTTTACTTTGAAAGATAATCGCGTTCTTTTGAAAGTTTATTAATTTCACGAAAGCTTTAGTAAGGAACTCGCATGCGTTTCTTTGTAAAGACAAGCAGTTGTTTGCTACGTGTGAAAGCACTGTTAGAACTGAGATCAGTGTTGCTTTTCTCAGTGCAAGCTTTACTTTGAAAGATAATCGCGTTCTTCTGAAAGTTCATTAATTTCACGAAAGCTTTAGTAAGAAACGCACATGCGTTTCTTTGTAAAGACAAGCAGTTGTTTGCTACGTGTGAAAGCACTGTTAGAACTGAGATCAGGTTTAATTTTATCAGTACAAGCTTTACTTTGAAAGATAATCGCGTCCTTTTGAAAGTTTATTAATTTCACGAAAGCTTTAGTAAGAAACGCACATGCGTTTCTTTGTCAAGACAAGCAGTTGTTTGCTACGTGTGAAAACACTGTTAGAACTGAGATCCGTGTTGCTTTTCTCAGTACAAGCTTTACTTTGAAAGATAATCGCGTTCTTTTGAAACTTTATTAATTTCACGAAAGCTTTAGTAAGAAACGCAAATGCGTTTCTTTGTCAAGACAAGCAGTTGTTTGCTACGTGTGAAAACACTGTTAGAACTGAGATCAGGTTTAATTTCCTCAGTACAAGCTTTAATTTGAAAGATAATAGCGTTCTTTTGAAGGTTTATTAATTTCACGAAAGCTTTAGTAAGAAACGCACATGCGTTTGTTTGAAAGACAAGCAATTGTTTGCTACGTGTGAAAGCACTGTTAGAACTGAGATCAGGTTTAATTTCCTCAGTACAAGCTTTACTTTGAAAGATAATCGCGTTCTTTTGAAAGTTTCTTTATTTCACGAAAGCTTTAGTAAGAAACGCTCATGCGTTTCTTTGTAAAGACAAGCAGTTGTTTGCTACGTGTGAAAGCACTGTTAGAACTGAGATCAGTGTTGCTTTTCTCAGTACAAGCTTTACTTTGAAAGATAATCGCGTTCTTTTTAAAGTTTATTAATTTCAAGAAAGCTTTAGTAAGAAACGCTCATGCATTTCTTTGTAAAGACAAGCAGTTGTTTGCTACGTGTGAAAGCACTGTTAGAACTGAGATCAGTGTTGCTTTTCTCAGTACAAGCTTTACTTTGAAAGATAATCGCGTTCTTTTGAAAGTTTATTAATTTCACGAAAGCTTTAGTAAAAACGCTCGTGCGTTTCATTGTAAAGACAAGCAGTTGTTTGCTACGTGGAAAAGCACTGTTAGAACTGAGATCAGTGTTGCTTTTCTCAGTACAAGCTTTACTTTGAAAGATAATCGCGTTCTTTTGAAAGTTTATTAATTTCACGAAAGCTTTAGTAAGAAACGCTCGTGCGTTTCTTTGTAAAGACAAGCAGTTGTTTGCTACGTGTGAAAGCACTGTTAGAACTGAGATCAGTGTTGCTTTTCTCAGTACAAGCTTTACTTTGAAAGATAATCGCGTTCTTTTGAAAGTTTATTAATTTTACGAAAGCTTTAGTAAGAAACGCTCATGCGTTACTTTGTAAAGACAAGCAGTTGTTTGCTACGTGTTAAAGCACTGTTAGAACTGAGATCAGGTTTAATTTTCTCAGTACAAGCTTTACTTTGAAAGATAATCGCGTTCTTTTGAAAGTTTATTAATTTCACGAAAGCTTTAGTAAGAAACGCACATGCGTTTCTTTGTCAAGACAAGCAGTTGTTTGCTACGTGTGAAAGCACTGTGAGAACTGAGATCAGGTTTAATTTCCTCAGTACAAGCGTTACTTTGAAAGATAATCGCGTTCTTTTGAAAGTTTATTAATTTCACGAAAGCTTTAGTAAGGAACGCTCATGCATTTCTTTGTAAAGACAAGCAGTTGTTTGCTACGTGTGAAAGCACTGTTAGAACTGAGATCAGTGTTGCTTTTCTCAGTACAAGCTTTACTTTGAAAGATAATCGCGTTCTTTTGAAAGTTTATTAATTTCACGAAAGCTTTAGTAAGGAACGCTCATGCGTTTCTTTGTAAAGACAAGCAGTTGTTTGCTACGTGTGAAAGCACTGTTAGAACTGAGATCAGGTTTAATTTCCTCAGTAAAAGCTTTACTTTGAAAGATAATCGCGTTCTTTTGAAAGTTTATTAATTTCACGAAAGCTTTAGTAAGGAACGCTCATGCATTTCTTTGTAAAGACAAGCAGTTGTTTGCTACGTGTGAAAGCACTGTTAGAACTGAGATCAGGTTTAATTTCCTCAGTACAAGCTTTACTTTGAAAGATAATCGCGTTCTTTTGAAAGTTTATTAATTTCACGAAAGCTTTAGTAAGGAACGCGCATGCGTTTCTTTGTAAAGACAAGCAGTTGTTTGCTACGTGTGAAAGCACTGTTAGAACTGAGATCAGTGTTGCTTTTCTCAGTGCAAGCTTTACTTTGAAACATAATCGCGTTCTTCTGAAAGTTCATTAATTTCACGAAAGCTTTAGTAAGAAACGCACATGCGTTTCTTTGTCAAGACAAGCAGTTGTTTGCTACGTGTGAAAGCACTGTGAGAACTGAGATCAGGTTTAATTTCCTCAGTACAAGCTTTACTTTGAAAGATAATCGCGTTCTTTTGAAAGTTTATTAATTTCACGAAAGCTTTAGTAAGGAACGCTCATGCATTTCTTTGTAAAGACAAGCAGTTGTTTGCTACGTGTGAAAGCACTGTTAGAACTGAGATCAGTGTTGCTTTTCTCAGTACAAGCTTTACTTTGAAAGATAATCGCGTTCTTTTGAAAGTTTATTAATTTCACGAAAGCTTTAGTAAGGAACGCTCATGCGTTTCTTTGTAAAGACAAGCAGTTGTTTGCTACGTGTGAAAGCACTGTTAGAACTGAGATCAGGTTTAATTTCCTCAGTAAAAGCTTTACTTTGAAAGATAATCGCGTTCTTTTGAAAGTTTATTAATTTCACGAAAGCTTTAGTAAGGAACGCTCATGCATTTCTTTGTAAAGACAAGCAGTTGTTTGCTACGTGTGAAAGCACTGTTAGAACTGAGATCAGGTTTAATTTCCTCAGTACAAGCTTTACTTTGAAAGATAATCGCGTTCTTTTGAAAGTTTATTAATTTCACGAAAGCTTTAGTAAGGAACGCGCATGCGTTTCTTTGTAAAGACAAGCAGTTGTTTGCTACGTGTGAAAGCACTGTTAGAACTGAGATCAGTGTTGCTTTTCTCAGTGCAAGCTTTACTTTGAAACATAATCGCGTTCTTCTGAAAGTTCATTAATTTCACGAAAGCTTTAGTAAGAAACGCACATGCGTTTCTTTGTAAAGACAAGCAGTTGTTTGCTACGTGTGAAAGCACTGTTAGAACTGAGATCAGGTTTAATTTCCTCAGTACAAGCTTTACTTTGAAAGATAATCGCGTCCTTTTGAAAGTTTATTAATTTCACGAAAGCTTTAGTAAGAAACGCACATGCGTTTCTTTGTCAAGACAAGCAGTTGTTTGCTACGTGTGAAAACACTGTTAGAACTGAGATCCGTGTTGCTTTTCTCAGTACAAGCTTTACTTTGAAAGATAATCGCGTTCTTTTGAAACTTTATTAATTTCACGAAAGCTTTAGTAAGAAACGCAAATGCGTTTCTTTGTCAAGACAAGCAGTTGTTTGCTACGTGTGAAAACACTGTTAGAACTGAGATCAGGTTTAATTTCCTCAGTACAAGCTTTACTTTGAAAGATAATAGCGTTCTTTTGAAGGTTTATTAATTTCACGAAAGCTTTAGTAAGAAACGCACATGCGTTTCTTTGAAAGACAAGCAGTTGTTTGCTACGTGTGAAAGCACTGTTAGAACTGAGATCAGGTTTAATTTCCTCAGTACAAGCTTTACTTTGAAAGATAATCGCGTTCTTTTGAAAGTTTCTTTATTTCACGAAAGCTTTAGTAAGAAACGCTCATGCGTTTCTTTGTAAAGACAAGCAGTTGTTTGCTACGTGTGAAAGCACTGTTGGAACTGAGATCAGTGTTGCTTTTCTCAGTACAAGCTTTATTTTGAAAGATAATCGCGTTCTTTTTAAAGTTTATTAATTTCAAGAAAGCTTTAGTAAGAAACGCTCATGCGTTTCTTTGTAAAGACAAGCAGTTGTTTGCTACGTGTGAAAGCACTGTTAGAACTGAGATCAGTGTTGCTTTTCTCAGTACAAGCTTTACTTTGAAAGATAATCGCGTTCTTTTGAAAGTTTATTAATTTCATGAAAGCTTTAGTAAGAATCGCATGTGCGTTTCTTTGTAAAGACAAGCAGTTGTTTGCTACGTGTGAAAGCACTGTTAGAACTGAGATCAGTGTTGCTTTTCTCAGTACAAGCTTTACTTTGAAAGATAATCGCGTTCTTTTGAAAGTTTATTAATTTCACGAAAGCTTTAGTAAGAAACGCACATGCGTTTCTTGGTCAAGACAAGCAGTTGTTTGCTACGTGTGAAAGCACTGTTAGAACTGAGATCAGGTTTAATTTCCTCAGTACAAGCTTTACTTTGAAAGATAATCGGGTTCTTTGGAAGTTTATTAATTTCACGAAAGCTTTAGTAAGGAACGCTCATGCATTTCTTTGTAAATACAAGCAGTTGTTTGCTACGTGTGAAAGCACTGTTAGAACTGAGATCAGTGTTGATTTTCTCAGGACAAGCTTTACTTTGAAAGATAATCGCGTTCTATTGAAACTTTATTAATTTCACGAACGCTTTAGTAAGAAACGCACATGCGTTTCTTTGTAAAGACAAGCAGTTGTTTGCTACGTGTGAAAGCACTGTTAGAACTGAGATCAGTGTTGCTTTTCTCAGTACAAGCTTTACTTTGAAAGATAATCGCGTTCTTTTGAAAGTTTATTAATTTCACGAAAGCTTTAGTAAGCAAAGCACATGCGTTTCTTTGTCAAGACAAGCAGTTGTTTGCTACGTGTGAAAGCACTGTTAGAACTGAGATCAGGTTTAATTTCCTCAGTACAAGCTTTACTTTGAAAGATAATCGCGTTCTTTTGAAAGTTTATTAATTTCACGAAAGCTTTAGTAAGGAACGCTCATGCATTTCTTTGTAAAGACAAGCAGTTGTTTGCTACGTGTGAAAGCACTGTTAGAACTGAGATCAGTGTTGCTTTTCTCAGTACAAGCTTTACTTTGAAAGATAATCGCGTTCTTTTGAAAGTTTATTAATTTCACGAAAGCTTTAGTAAGGAACGCTCATGCATTTCTTTGTAAAGATAAGAAGTTGTTTACTACGTGTGAAAGCACTGTTAGAACTGAGTTCAGTGTTGCTTTTCTCATTACAAGCTTTACTTTGAAAGATAATCGCGTTCTTTTGAAACTTTATTAATTTCACGAAAGCTTTAGTAAGAAACGCACATGCGTTTCTTTGTAAAGAGAAGCAGTTGTTTGCTACGTGTGAAAGCACTGTTTGAACTGAGATCAGTGTTGCTTTTCTCAGTACAAGCTTTACTTTGAAAGATAATCACGTTCTTTTGAAATTTATTAATTTCACGAAAGCTTTAGTAAGAAACGAACATGCGTTTCTTTGTCAAGACAAGCAGTTGTTTGCAACGTGTGAAAGCACTGTTAGAACTGAGATCAGGTTTAATTTTCTCAGTACAAGCTTTACTTTGAAAGATAATCGCGTTCTTTTGAAAGTTTATTAATTTCACGAAAGCTTTAGTAAGAAACGCACATGCGTTTCTTTGTCAAGACAAGCAGTTGTTTGCTACGTGTGAAAACAGTGTTAGAACTGAGATCAGTGTTGCTTTTCTCAGTACAAGCTTTACTTTGAAAGATAATCGCGATCTTTTGAAACTTTATTAAATTCACGAAAGCTTTAGTAAGAAACGCACATGCGTTTCTTTGTCAAGACAAGCAGTTGTTTGCTACGTGTGAAAATACTGTTAGAACTGAGATCAGGTTTAATTTCTTCAGTACAAGCTTTACATTGAAAGATAATAGCGTTCTTTTGAAAGTTTATTAATTTCACGAAAGCTTTATTAAGAAACGCACATGCGTTTCTTTGTAAAGAAAAGCAGTTGTTTGCTACGTGTGAAAGCACTGTTAGAACTAAGATCAGGTTTAATTTCCTCAGTACAAGCTTTACTTTGAAAGATAATCGCGTTCTTTTGAAAGTTTATTAATTTCACGAAAGCTTTAGTAAGAAACGCTCATGCGTTTCTTTGTAAAGACAAGCAGTTGTTTGCTACGTGTGAAAGCACTGTTAGAACTGAGATCAGTGTTTCTTTTCTCAGTACAAGCTTGACTTTGAAAGATAATCACGTTCTTTGAAAGTTTATTAATTTCACGAAAGCTTTAGTAAGAAACGCTCATGCGTTTCTTTGTAAAGACAAGCAGTTGTTTGCTACGTGTGAAAGCACTGTTAGAACTGAGATCAGGTTTAATTTCCTCAGTACAAGCTTTACTTTGAAAGATAATCGCGTCCTTTTGAAAGTTTATTAATTTCACGAAAGCTTTAGTAAGGAACGCTCATGCATTTCTTTGTAAAGACAAGCAGTTGTTTGCTACGTGTGAAAGCACTGTTAGAACTGAGATCAGGTTTAATTTCCTCAGTACAAGCTTTACTTTGAAAGATAATCGCGTTCTTTTGAAAGTTTACTAATTTCACGAAAGCTTTAGTAAGGAACTCGCATGCGTTTCTTTGTA
The DNA here is from genome assembly GCF_950005125.1 of Chionomys nivalis. Classification (NCBI taxonomy): domain Eukaryota; kingdom Metazoa; phylum Chordata; class Mammalia; order Rodentia; family Cricetidae; genus Chionomys; species Chionomys nivalis. Next base: position 65,126,008 of record NC_080102.1, read on the forward strand.
AAGACAAGCAGTTGTTTGCTACGTGTGAAAGCACTGTTAGAACTGAGATCAGTGTTGCTTTTCTCAGTGCAAGCTTTACTTTGAAAGATAATCGCGTTCTTCTGAAAGTTCATTAATTTCACGAAAGCTTTAGTAAGAAACGCACATGCGTTTCTTTGTAAAGACAAGCAGTTGTTTGCTACGTGTGAAAGCACTGTTAGAACTGAGATCAGGTTTAATTTCCTCAGTACAAGCTTTACTTTGAAAGATAATCGCGTCCTTTTGAAAGTTTATTAATTTCACGAAAGCTTTAGTAAGAAACGCACATGCGTTTCTTTGTCAAGACAAGCAGTTGTTTGCTACGTGTGAAAACACTGTTAGAACTGAGATCCGTGTTGCTTTTCTCAGTACAAGCTTAACTTTGAAAGATAATCGCGTTCTTTTGAAACTTTATTAATTTCACGAAAGCTTTAGTAAGAAACGCAAATGCGTTTCTTTGTCAAGACAAGCAGGTTGTTTGCTACGTGTGAAAACACTGTTAGAACTGAGATCAGGTTTAATTTCCTCAGTACAAGCTTTACTTTGAAAGATAATAGCGTTCTTTTGAAGGTTTATTAATTTCACGAAAGTTTTAGTAAGAAACGCACATGCGTTTGTTTGAAAGACAAGCAATTGTTTGCTACGTGTGAAAGCACTGTTAGAACTGAGATCAGGTTTAATTTCCTCAGTACAAGCTTTACTTTGAAAGATAATCGCGTTCTTTTGAAAGTTTCTTTATTTCACGAAAGCTTTAGTAAGAAACGCTCATGCGTTTCTTTGTAAAGACAAGCAGTTGTTTGCTACGTGTGAAAGCACTGTTAGAACTGAGATCAGTGTTGCTTTTCTCAGTACAAGCTTTACTTTGAAAGATAATCGCGTTCTTTTTAAAGTTTATTAATTTCAAGAAAGCTTTAGTAAGAAACGCTCATGCATTTCTTTGTAAAGACAAGCAGTTGTTTGCTACGTGTGAAAGCACTGTTAGAACTGAGATCAGTGTTGCTTTTCTCAGTACAAGCTTTACTTTGAAAGATAATCGCGTTCTTTTGAAAGTTTATTAATTTCACGAAAGCTTTAGTAAAAACGCTCGTGCGTTTCTTTGTAAAGACAAGCAGTTGTTTGCTACGTGTGAAAGCACTGTTAGAACTGAGATCAGTGTTGCTTTTCTCAGTACAAGCTTTACTTTGAAAGATAATCGCGTTCTTTTGAAAGTTTATTAATTTCACGAAAGCTTTAGTAAGGAACGCTCATGCATTTCTTTGTAAAGACAAGCAGTTGTTTGCTACGTGTGAAAGCACTGTTAGAACTGAGATCAGGTTTAATTTCCTCAGTACAAGCTTTACTTTGAAAGATAATCGCGTTCTTTTGAAAGTTTACTAATTTCACGAAAGCTTTAGTAAGGAACTCGCATGCGTTTCTTTGTAAAGACAAGCAGTTGTTTGCTACGTGTGAAAGCACTGTTAGAACTGAGATCAGTGTTGCTTTTCTCAGTGCAAGCTTTACTTTGAAAGATAATCGCGTTCTTCTGAAAGTTCATTAATTTCACGAAAGCTTTAGTAAGAAACGCACATGCGTTTCTTTGTAAAGACAAGCAGTTGTTTGCTACGTGTGAAAGCACTGTTAGAACTGAGATCAGGTTTAATTTCCTCAGTACAAGCTTTACTTTGAAAGATAATCGCGTCCTTTTGAAAGTTTATTAATTTCACGAAAGCTTTAGTAAGAAACGCACATGCGTTTCTTTGTCAAGACAAGCAGTTGTTTGCTACGTGTGAAAACACTGTTAGAACTGAGATCCGTGTTGCTTTTCTCAGTACAAGCTTTACTTTGAAAGATAATCGCGTTCTTTTGAAACTTTATTAATTTCACGAAAGCTTTAGTAAGAAACGCAAATGCGTTTCTTTGTCAAGACAAGCAGGTTGTTTGCTACGTGTGAAAACACTGTTAGAACTGAGATCAGGTTTAATTTCCTCAGTACAAGCTTTACTTTGAAAGATAATAGCGTTCTTTTGAAGGTTTATTAATTTCACGAAAGCTTTAGTAAGAAACGCACATGCGTTTGTTTGAAAGACAAGCAATTGTTTGCTACGTGTGAAAGCACTGTTAGAACTGAGATCAGGTTTAATTTCCTCAGTACAAGCTTTACTTTGAAAGATAATCGCGTTCTTTTGAAAGTTTCTTTATTTCACGAAAGCTTTAGTAAGAAACGCTCATGCGTTTCTTTGTAAAGACAAGCAGTTGTTTGCTACGTGTGAAAGCACTGTTAGAACTGAGATCAGTGTTGCTTTTCTCAGTACAAGCTTTACTTTGAAAGATAATCGCGTTCTTTTTAAAGTTTATTAATTTCAAGAAAGCTTTAGTAAAAACGCTCGTGCGTTTCTTTGTAAAGACAAGCAGTTGTTTGCTACGTGTGAAAGCACTGTTAGAACTGAGATCAGTGTTGCTTTTCTCAGTACAAGCTTTACTTTGAAAGATAATCGCGTTCTTTTGAAAGTTTATTAATTTCACGAAAGCTTTAGTAAGGAACGCTCATGCATTTCTTTGTAAAGACAAGCAGTTGTTTGCTACGTGTGAAAGCACTGTTAGAACTGAGATCAGGTTTAATTTCCTCAGTACAAGCTTTACTTTGAAAGATAATCGCGTTCTTTTGAAAGTTTACTAATTTCACGAAAGCTTTAGTAAGGAACTCGCATGCGTTTCTTTGTAAAGACAAGCAGTTGTTTGCTACGTGTGAAAGCACTGTTAGAACTGAGATCAGTGTTGCTTTTCTCAGTGCAAGCTTTACTTTGAAAGATAATCGCGTTCTTCTGAAAGTTCATTAATTTCACGAAAGCTTTAGTAAGAAACGCACATGCGTTTCTTTGTAAAGACAAGCAGTTGTTTGCTACGTGTGAAAGCACTGTTAGAACTGAGATCAGGTTTAATTTCCTCAGTACAAGCTTTACTTTGAAAGATAATCGCGTCCTTTTGAAAGTTTATTAATTTCACGAAAGCTTTAGTAAGAAACGCACATGCGTTTCTTTGTCAAGACAAGCAGTTGTTTGCTACGTGTGAAAACACTGTTAGAACTGAGATCCGTGTTGCTTTTCTCAGTACAAGCTTTACTTTGAAAGATAATCGCGTTCTTTTGAAACTTTATTAATTTCACGAAAGCTTTAGTAAGAAACGCAAATGCGTTTCTTTGTCAAGACAAGCAGGTTGTTTGCTACGTGTGAAAACACTGTTAGAACTGAGATCAGGTTTAATTTCCTCAGTACAAGCTTTACTTTGAAAGATAATAGCGTTCTTTTGAAGGTTTATTAATTTCACGAAAGCTTTAGTAAGAAACGCACATGCGTTTGTTTGAAAGACAAGCAATTGTTTGCTACGTGTGAAAGCACTGTTAGAACTGAGATCAGGTTTAATTTCCTCAGTACAAGCTTTACTTTGAAAGATAATCGCGTTCTTTTGAAAGTTTCTTTATTTCACGAAAGCTTTAGTAAGAAACGCTCATGCGTTTCTTTGTAAAGACAAGCAGTTGTTTGCTACGTGTGAAAGCACTGTTAGAACTGAGATCAGTGTTGCTTTTCTCAGTACAAGCTTTACTTTGAAAGATAATCGCGTTCTTTTGAAAGTTTATTAATTTCACGAAAGCTTTAGTAAGGAACGCTCATGCATTTCTTTGTAAAGACAAGCAGTTGTTTGCTACGTGTGAAAGCACTGTTAGAACTGAGATCATTGTTGCTTTTCTCAGTACAAGCTTTACTTTGAAAGATAATCGCGTTCTTTTGAAAGTTTATTAATTTCACGAAAGCTTTAGTAAGGAACGCGCATGCGTTTCTTTGTAAAGACAAGCAGTTGTTTGCTACGTGTGAAAGCACTGTTAGAACTGAGATCAGTGTTGCTTTTCTCAGTGCAAGCTTTACTTTGAAAGATAATCGCGTTCTTCTGAAAGTTCATTAATTTCACGAAAGCTTTAGTAAGAAACGCACATGCGTTTCTTTGTAAAGACAAGCAGTTGTTTGCTACGTGTGAAAGCACTGTTAGAACTGAGATCAGGTTTAATTTCCTCAGTACAAGCTTTACTTTGAAAGATAATCGCGTTCTTTTGAAAGGTTATTAATTTCACGAAAGCTTTAGTAAGAAACGCACATGCGTTTCTTTGTCAAGACAAGCAGTTGTTTGCTACGTGTGAAAACACTGTTAGAACTGAGATCCGTGTTGCTTTTCTCAGTACAAGCTTTACTTTGAAAGATAATTGCGTTCTTTTGAAAGTTTATTAATTTCACGAAAGCTTTAGTAAGAAACGCAAATGCGTTTCTTTGTCAAGACAAGCAGTTGTTTGCTACGTGTGAATGCACTGTTAGAACTGAGATCAGTGTTGCTTTTCTCAGTACAAGCTTTACTTTGAAAGATAATCGCGTTCTTTTGAAAGTTTATTAATTTCACGAAAGCTTTAGTAAGAAACGCTCGTGCGTTTCTTTGTAAAGACAAGCAGTTGTTTGCTACGTGTGAAAGCACTGTTAGAACTGAGATCAGTGTTGCTTTTCTCAGTACAAGCTTTACTTTGAAAGATAATCGCGTTCTTTTGAAAGTTTATTAATTTTACGAAAGCTTTAGTAAGAAACGCTCATGCGTTACTTTGTAAAGACAAGCAGTTGTTTGCTACGTGTGAAAGCACTGTTAGAACTGAGATCAGGTTTAATTTTCTCAGTACAAGCTTTACTTTGAAAGATAATCGCGTTCTTTTGAAAGTTTATTAATTTTACGAAAGCTTTAGTAAGAAACGCACATGCGTTTCTTTGTCAAGACAAGCAGTTGTTTGCTACGTGTGAAAGCACTGTGAGAACTGAGATCAGGTTTAATTTCCTCAGTACAAGCTTTACTTTGAAAGATAATCGCGTTCTTTTGAAAGTTTATTAATTTCACGAAAGCTTTAGTAAGGAACGCTCATGCATTTCTTTGTAAAGACAAGCAGTTGTTTGCTACGTGTGAAAGCACTGTTAGAACTGAGATCAGTGTTGCTTTTCTCAGTACAAGCTTTACTTTGAAAGATAATCGCGTTCTTTTGAAAGTTTATTAATTTCACGAAAGCTTTAGTAAGGAACGCTCATGCATTTCTTTGTAAAGACAAGCAGTTGTTTGCTACGTGTGAAAGCACTGTTAGAACTGAGATCATTGTTGCTTTTCTCAGTACAAGCTTTACTTTGAAAGATAATCGCGTTCTTTTGAAACTTTATTAATTTCACGAAAGCTTTAGTAAGAAACGCACATGCGTTTCTTTGTAAAGACAAGCAGTTGTTTGCTACGTGTGAAAGCACTGTTTGAACTGAGACCAGTGTTGCTTTTCTCAGTACAAGCTTTACTTTGAAAGATAATCACGTTCTTTTGAAATTTATTAATTTCACGAAAGCTTTAGTAAGAAACGAACATGCGTTTCTTTGTCAAGACAAGCAGTTGTTTGCTACGTGTGAAAGCACTGTTAGAACTGAGATCAGGTTTAATTTCCTCAGTACAAGCTTTACTTTGAAAGATAATTGCGTCCTTTTGAAAGTTTATTAATTTCACGAAAGCTTTAGTAAGAAACGCACATGCGTTTCTTTGTCAAGACAAGCAGTTGTTTGCTACGTGTGAAAACAGTGTTAGAACTGAGATCAGTGTTGCTTTTCTCAGTACAAGCTTTACTTTGAAAGATAATCGCGTTCTTTTGAAAGTTTATTAATTTCACGAAAGCTTTAGTAAGAAACGCACATGCGTTTCTTTGTCAAGACAAGCAGTTGTTTGCTACGTGTGAAAACACTGTTAGAACTGAGATCAGGTTTAATTTCCTCAGTACAAGCTTTACTTTGAAAGATAATAGCGTTCTTTTAAAAGTTTATTAATTTCACGAAAGCTTTATTAAGAAACGCACATGAGTTTCTTTGTCAAGACAAGCAGTTGTTTGCTACGTGTGAAAGCACTGTTAGAACTGAGATCAGGATTAATGTCCTCAGTACAAGCTTTACTTTGAAAGATAATCGCGTTCTTTTGAAAGTTTATTAATTTCATGAAAGCTTTAGTAAGAAACGCTCATGCGTTTCTTTGTAAAGACAAGCAGTTGTTTGCTACGTGTGAAAGCACTGTTAGAACTGAGATCAGTGTTTCTTTTCTCAGTACAAGCTTGACTTTGAAAGATAATCGCGTTCTTTGAAAGTTTATTAATTTCACGAAAGCTTTAGTAAGAAATGCTCATGCGTTTCTTTGTAAAGACAAGCAGTTGTTTGCTACGTGTGAAAGCACTGTTAGAACTGAGATCAGTGTTGCTTTTCTCAGTACAAGCTTTACTTTGAAAGATAATCGCGTTCTTTTGAAAGTTTATTAATTTCACGAAAGCTTTAGTAAGAAACGCTCATGCGTTTCTTTGTCAAGACAAGCAGTTGTTTGCTACGTGTGAAAGCACTGTTAGAACTGAGATCCGTGTTGCTTTTCTCAGTACAAGCTTTACTTTGAAAGATAATCGCGTTCTTTTGAAAGTTTATTAATTTCACGAAAGGTTTAGTAAGAAACGCTCATGCGTTTCTTTGTAAAGACAAGCAGTTGTTTGCTACGTGTGAAAGCACTGTTAGAACTGAGATCAGTGTTTCTTTTCTCAGTACAAGCTTTACTTTGAATGATAATCGCGTTCTTTTGAAAGTTTATTAATTTCACGAAAGCTTTAGTAAGAAACGCACATGCATTTCTTTGTCAAGACAAGCAGTTTTTTGCTACGTGTGAAAGCACTGTTAGAACTGAGATCATGTTTAATTTTCTCAGGACAAGCTTTACTTTGAAAGATAATCGCGTTCTTTTGAAAGTTTATTATTTTCACGAAAGCTTTAGTAAGAAACGCTCATGCGTTTCTTTGTAAAGACAAGCAGTTGTTTGCTACGTGTGAAAGCACTGTTAGAACTGAGATCAGTGTTGCTTTTCTCAGTACAAGCTTTATTTTGAAAGATAATCGCGTTCTTTTGAAAGTTTATTAATTTCACGAAAGCTTTAGTAAGAAACGCTCATGCGTTTCTTTGTAAAGACAAGCAGTTGTTTGCTACGTGTGAAAGCACTGTTAGAACTGAGATCAGTGTTGCTTTTCTCAGTACAAGCTTTACTTTGAAAGATAATCGCGTTCTTTTGAAAGTTTATTAATTTCACGAAAGCTTTAGTAAGAAACGCACATGCGTTTCTTTGTCAAGACAAGCAGTTGTTTGCTACGTGTAAAAGCACTGTTAGAACTGAGATCAGGTTTAATTTCCTCAGTACAAGCTTTACTTTGAAAGATAATCGCGTTCTTTTGAAAGTTTATTAATTTCACGAAAGCTTTAGTAAGGAACGCTCATGCATTTCTTTGTAAAGACAAGCAGTTGTTTGCTACGTGTGAAAGCACTGTTAGAACTGAGATCAGTGTTGCTTTTCTCAGTACAAGCTTTACTTTGAAAGATAATCGCGTTCTTTTGAAAGTTTATTAATTTCCCGAAAGCTTTACTAAGAAACGCTAAGGCATTTCTTTGTAAAGACAAGCAGTTGTTTGCTACGTGTGAAAGCACTGTTAGAACTGAGATCAGGTTTAATTTCCTCAGTACAAGCTTTACTTTGAAAGATAATCGCGTTCTTTTGAAAGTTTATTAATTTCACGAAAGCTTTAGTAAGGAACGCTCATGCATTTCTTTGTAAAGACAAGCAGTTGTTTGCTACGTGTGAAAGCACTGTTAGAACTGAGATCAGGTTTAATTTCCTCAGTACAAGCTTTACTTTGAAAGATAATCGCGTTCTTTTGAAAGTTTATTAATTTCACGAAAGCTTTAGTAAGGAACTCGCATGCGTTTCTTTGTAAAGACAAGCAGTTGTTTGCTACGTGTGAAAGCACTGTTAGAACTGAGATCAGTGTTGCTTTTCTCAGTGCAAGCTTTACTTTGAAAGATAATCGCGTTCTTCTGAAAGTTCATTAATTTCACGAAAGCTTTAGTAAGAAACGCACATGCGTTTCTTTGTAAAGACAAGCAGTTGTTTGCTACGTGTGAAAGCACTGTTAGAACTGAGATCAGGTTTAATTTCCTCAGTACAAGCTTTACTTTGAAAGATAATCGCGTCCTTTTGAAAGTTTATTAATTTCACGAAAGCTTTAGTAAGAAACGCACATGCGTTTCTTTGTCAAGACAAGCAGTTGTTTGCTACGTGTGAAAACACTGTTAGAACTGAGATCCGTGTTGCTTTTCTCAGTACAAGCTTTACTTTGAAAGATAATCGCGTTCTTTTGAAAGTTTATTAATTTCACGAAAGCTTTAGTAAGAAACGCAAATGCGTTTCTTTGTCAAGACAAGCAGTTGTTTGCTACGTGTGAAAGCACTGTTAGAACTGAGATCAGGTTTAATTTCCTCAGTACAAGCTTTACTTTGAAAGATAATCGCGTTCTTTTGAAAGTTTCTTTATTTCACGAAAGCTTTAGTAAGAAACGCTCATGCGTTTCTTTGTAAAGACAAGCAGTTGTTTGCTACGTGTGAAAGCACTGTTAGAACTGAGATCAGTGTTGCTTTTCTCAGTACAAGCTTTACTTTGAAAGATAATCGCGTTCTTTTTAAAGTTTATTAATTTCAAGAAAGCTTTAGTAAGAAACGCTCATGCATTTCTTTGTAAAGACAAGCAGTTGTTTGCTACGTGTGAAAGCACTGTTAGAACTGAGATCAGTGTTGCTTTTCTCAGTACAAGCTTTACTTTGAAAGATAATCGCGTTCTTTTGAAAGTTTATTAATTTCACGAAAGCTTTAGTAAGAATCGCATGTGCGTTTCTTTGTAAAGACAAGCAGTTGTTTGCTACGTGTGAAAGCACTGTTAGAACTGAGATCAGTGTTGCTTTTCTCAGTACAAGCTTTACTTTGAAAGATAATCGCGTTCTTTTGAAAGTTTATTAATTTCACGAAAGCTTTAGTAAAAACGCTCGTGCGTTTCTTTGTAAAGACAAGCAGTTGTTTGCTACGTGTGAAAGCACTGTTAGAACTGAGATCAGTGTTGCTTTTCTCAGTACAAGCTTTACTTTGAAAGATAATCGCGTTCTTTTGAAAGTTTATTAATTTTACGAAAGCTTTAGTAAGAAACGCTCATGCGTTACTTTGTAAAGACAAGCAGTTGTTTGCTACGTGTGAAAGCACTGTTAGAACTGAGATCAGGTTTAATTTTCTCAGTACAAGCTTTACTTTGAAAGATAATCGCGTTCTTTTGAAAGTTTATTAATTTCACGAAAGCTTTAGTAAGAAACGCACATGCGTTTCTTTGTCAAGACAAGCAGTTGTTTGCTACGTGTGAAAGCACTGTGAGAACTGAGATCAGGTTTAATTTCCTCAGTACAAGCTTTACTTTGAAAGATAATCGCGTTCTTTTGAAAGTTTATTAATTTCACGAAAGCTTTAGTAAGGAACGCTCATGCATTTCTTTGTAAAGACAAGCAGTTGTTTGCTACGTGTGAAAGCACTGTTAGAACTGAGATCAGTGTTGCTTTTCTCAGTACAAGCTTTAATTTGAAAGATAATCGCGTTCTTTTGAAAGTTTATTAATTTCACGAAAGCTTTAGTAAGGAACGCTCATGCATTTCTTTGTAAAGACAAGCAGTTGTTTGCTACGTGTGAAAGCACTGTTAGAACTGAGATCATTGTTGCTTTTCTCAGTACAAGCTTTACTTTGAAAGATAATTGCGTCCTTTTGAAAGTTTATTAATTTCACGAAAGCTTTAGTAAGAAACGCACATGCGTTTCTTTGTCAAGACAAGCAGTTGTTTGCTACGTGTGAAAACACTGTTAGAACTGAGATCAGGTTTAATTTCCTCAGTACAAGCTTTACTTTGAAAGATAATAGCGTTCTTTTGAAAGTTTATTAATTTCACGAAAGCTTTATTAAGAAACGCACATGCGTTTCTTTGTCAAGACAAGCAGTTGTTTGCTACGTGTGAAAGCACTGTTAGAACTGAGATCAGGATTAATGTCCTCAGTACAAGCTTTACTTTGAAAGATAATCGCGTTCTTTTGAAAGTTTATTAATTTCACGAAAGCTTTAGTAAGAAACGCTCATGCGTTTCTTTGTAAAGACAAGCAGTTGTTTGCTACGTGTGAAAGCACTGTTAGAACTGAGATCAGTGTTTCTTTTCTCAGTACAAGCTTGACTTTGAAAGATAATCGCGTTCTTTGAAAGTTTATTAATTTCACGAAAGCTTTAGTAAGAAACGCTCATGCGTTTCTTTGTAAAGACAAGCAGTTGTTTGCTACGTGTGAAAGCACTGTTAGAACTGAGATCAGTGTTGCTTTTCTCAGTACAAGCTTTACTTTGAAAGATAATCGCGTTCTTTTGAAAGTTTATTAATTTCACGAAAGCTTTAGTAAGAAACGCTCATGCGTTTCTTTGTCAAGACAAGCAGTTGTTTGCTACGTGTGAAAGCACTGTTAGAACTGAGATCAGTGTTGCTTTTCTCAGTACAAGCTTTACTTTGAAAGATAATCGCGTTCTTTTGAAAGTTTATTAATTTCACGAAAGGTTTAGTAAGAAACGCTCATGCGTTTCTTTGTAAAGACAAGCAGTTGTTTGCTACGTGTGAAAGCACTGTTAGAACTGAGATCAGTGTTTCTTTTCTCAGTACAAGCTTTACTTTGAAAGATAATCGCGTTCTTTTGAAAGTTTATTAATTTCACGAAAGCTTTAGTAAGAAACGCTCATGCGTTTCTTTGTAAAGACAAGCAGTTGTTTGCTACGTGTGAAAGCACTGTTAGAACTGAGATCAGTGTTGCTTTTCTCAGTACAAGCTTTATTTTGAAAGATAATCGCGTTCTTTTGAAAGTTTATTAATTTCACGAAAGCTTTAGTAAGAAACGCTCATGCGTTTCTTTGTAAAGACAAGCAGTTGTTTGCTACGTGTGAAAGCACTGTTAGAACTGAGATCAGTGTTGCTTTTCTCAGTACAAGCTTTACTTTGAAAGATAATCGCGTTCTTTTGAAAGTTTATTAATTTCACGAAAGCTTTAGTAAGAAACGCACATGCGTTTCTTTGTCAAGACAAGCAGTTGTTTGCTACGTGTGAAAGCACTGTGAGAACTGAGATCAGGTTTAATTTCCTCAGTACAAGCTTTACTTTGAAAGATAATCGCGTTCTTTTGAAAGTTTATTAATTTCACGAAAGCTTTAGTAAGGAACGCTCATGCATTTCTTTGTAAAGACAAGCAGTTGTTTGCTACGTGTGAAAGCAGTGTTAGAACTGAGATCAGTGTTGCTTTTCTCAGTACAAGCTTTACTTTGAAAGATAATCGCGTTCTTTTGAAAGTTTATTAATTTCACGAAAGCTTTAGTAAGAAACGCTAAGGCATTTCTTTGTAAAGACAAGCAGTTGTTTGCTACGTGTGAAAGCACTGTTAGAACTGAGATCAGGTTTAATTTTCTCAGTACAAGCTTTACTTTGAAAGATAATCGCGTTCTTTTGAAAGTTTATTAATTTCACGAAAGCTTTAATAAGAAACGCTCATGCATTTCTTGTTAAAGACAAGCAGTTGTTTGCTACGTGTGAAAGCACTGTTAGAACTGAGATCAGTGTTGCTTTTCTCAGTACAAGCTTTACTTTGAAAGATAATCGCGTTCTTTTGAAAGTTTATTAATTTCACGAAAGCTTTAGTAAGGAACGCTCATGCATTTCTTTGTAAAGACAAGCAGTTGTTTGCTACGTGTGAAAGCACTGTTTGAACTGAGATCAGTGTTGCTTTTCTCAGTACAAGCTTTACTTTGAAAGATAATCACGTTCTTTTGAAATTTATTAATTTCACGAAAGCTTTAGTAAGAAACGAACATGCCTTTCTTTGTCAAGACAAGCAGTTGTTTGCAACGTGTGAAAGCACTGTTAGAACTGAGATCAGGTTTAATTTTCTCAGTACAAGCTTTACTTTGAAAGATAACCGCGTTCTTTTGAAAGTTTATTAATTTCACGAAAGCTTTAGTAAGAAACGCACATGCGTTTCTTTGTAAAGACAAGCAGTTGTTTGCTACGTGTGAAAGCACTGTTAGAACTGAGATCAGGTTTAATTTCCTCAGTACAAGCTTTACTTTGAAAGATAATCGCGTTCTTTTGAAAGTTTATTAATTTCACGAAAGCTTTAGTAAGAAACGCACATGCGTTTCTTTGTAAAGACAAGCAGTTGTTTGCTATGTGTGAAAGCACTGTTAGAACTGAGATCAGGTTTAACTTTCTCAGTACAAGCTTTACTTTGAAAGATAATCGCGTTCTTTTGAAAGTTTATTAATTTCACGAAAGCTTTAGTAAGAAACGCACATGCGTTACTTTGTCAAGACAAGCAGTTGTTTGCTACGTGTGAAAGCACTGTTAGAACTGAGATCAGGTTTAATTTTCTAAGTACAAGCTTTACTTTGAAAGATAATCGCGTTCTTTTGAAAGTTTATTAATTTCACGAAAGCTTTAGTAAGAAACGCTCATGCGTTTCTTTGTAAAGACAAGCAGTTGTTTGCTACGTGTGAAAGCACTGTTAGAACTGAGATCAGTGTTGCTTTTCTCAGTACAAGCTTTACTTTGAAAGATAATCGCGTTCTTTTGAAAGTTTATTAATTTTACGAAAGCTTTAGTAAGAAACGCTCATGCGTTACTTTGTAAAGACAAGCAGTTGTTTGCTACGTGTGAAAGCACTGTTAGAACTGAGATCAGGTTTAATTTTCTCAGTACAAGCTTTACTTTGAAAGATAATCGCGTTCTTTTGAAAGTTTATTAATTTCACGAAAGCTTTAGTAAGAAACGCACATGCGTTTCTTTGTCAAGACAAGCAGTTGTTTGCTACGTGTGAAAGAACTGTGAGAACTGAGATCAGGTTTAATTTCCTCAGTACAAGCTTTACTTTGAAAGATAATCGCGTTCTTTTGAAAGTTTATTAATTTCACGAAAGCTTTAGTAAGGAACGCTCATGCATTTCTTTGTAAAGACAAGCAGTTGTTTGCTACGTGTGAAAGCACTGTTAGAACTGAGATCAGTGTTGCTTTTCTCAGTACAAGCTTTACTTTGAAAGATAATCGCGTTCTTTTGAAAGTTTATTAATTTCACGAAAGCTTTAGTAAGGAACGCTCATGCATTTCTTTGTAAAGACAAGCAGTTGTTTGCTACGTGTGAAAGCACTGTTAGAACTGAGATCATTGTTGCTTTTCTCAGTACAAGCTTTACTTTGAAAGATAATCGCGTTATTTTGAAACTTTATTAATTTCACGAAAGCTTTAGTAAGAAACGCACATGCGTTTCTTTGTAAAGACAAGCAGTTGTTTGCTACGTGTGAAAGCACTGTTTGAACTGAGATCAGTGTTGCTTTTCTCAGTACAAGCTTTACTTTGAAAGATAATCACGTTCTTTTGAAATTTATTAATTTCACGAAAGCTTTAGTAAGAAACGAACATGCGTTTCTTTGTCAAGACAAGCAGTTGTTTGCTACGTGTGAAAGAACTGTTAGAACTGAGATCAGGTTTAATTTTCTCAGTACAAGCTTTACTTTGAAAGATAATCGCGTTCTTTTGAAAGTTTATTAATTTCACGAAAGCTTTAGTAAGAAACGCACATGCGTTTTTTTGTCAAGACAAGCAGTTGTTTGCTACATGTGAAAACAGTGTTAGAACTGAGATCAGTGTTGCTTTTCTCAGTACAAGATTTACTTTGAAAGATAATCACGTTCTTTTGAAAGTTTATTAATTTCACGAAAGCTTTAGTAAGAAACGCACATGCGTTTCTTTGTCAAGACAAGCAGTTGTTTGCTACGTGTGAAAGCACTGTTAGAACTGAGATCAGGATTAATGTCCTCAGTACAAGCTTTACTTTGAAAGATAATCGCTTTCTTTTGAAACTTTATTAATTTCACGAAAGCTTTAGTAAGGAACGCTCATGCATTTCTTTGTAAAGACAAGCAGTTGTTTGCTACGTGTGAAAGCACTGTTAGAACTGAGATCAGTGTTGCTTTTCTCAGTACAAGCTTTACTTTGAAAGATAATCGCGTTCTTTTGAAACTTTATTAATTTCACGAAAGCTTTAGTAAGGAACGCTCATGCATTTCTTTGTAAAGACAAGCAGTTGTTTGCTACGTGTGAAAGCACTGTTAGAACTGAGATCAGTGTTGCTTTTCTCAGTACAAGCTTTACTTTGAAAGATAATCGCGTTCTTTGAAAGTTTATTAATTTCACGAAAGCTTTAGTAAGAAACGCTTATGAGTTTCTTTGTAAAGACAAGCAGTGGTTTGCTACGTGTGAAAGCACTGTTAGAACTGAGATCAGGTTTAATTTCTTCAGTACAAGCTTTACTTTGAAAGATAATCGCGTTCTTTTGAAAGTTTATTAATTTCACGAAAGCTTTAGTAAGGAACGCTCATGCATTTCTTTGTAAAGACAAGCAGTTGTTTGCTACGTGTGAAAGCACTGTTAGAACTGAGATCAGTGTTGCTTTTCTCAGTACAAGCTTTACTTTGAAAGATAATCGCGTTCTTTTGAAAGTTTATTAATTTCACGAAAGCTTTAGTAAAAAACGCTCGTGCATTTCTTTGTCAAGACAAGCAGTTGTTTGCTACGTGTGAAAGCACTGTTAGAACTGAGATCAGGTTTAATTTTCTCAGTACAAGCTTTACTTTGAAAGATAATCGCGTTCTTTTGAAAGTTTATTAATTTCACGAAAGCTTTAGTAAGAAACGCACATGCGTTTCTATGTCAAGACAAGCAGTTGTTTGCTACGTGTGAAAGCACTGTTAGAACTGAGATCAGGTTTAATTTCCTCAGTACAAGCTTTACTTTGAAAGATAATCACGTTCTTTTGAAAGTTTATTAATTTCACGAAAGCTTTAATAAGAAACGCACATGCATTTCTTTGTAAAGACAAGCAGTTGTTTGCTACGTGTGAAAGCACTGTTAGAACTGAGATCAGTGTTGCTTTTCTCAGTACAAGCTTTACTTTGAAAGATAATCACATTCTTTTGAAAGTTTATTAATTTCACGAAAGCTTTAGTAAGAAACGCACATGCGTTTCTTTGTCAAGACAAGCAGTGGTTTGCTACATGTGAAAGCACTGTTAGAACTGAGATCAGGTTTAATTTCCTCAGTACAAGCTTTACTTTGAAAGATAATCGCGTTCTTTTGAAAGTTTATTAATTTCACGAAAGCTTTAGTAAGGAACGCTCATGCATTTCTTTGTAAAGACAAGCAGTTGTTTGCTACATGTGAAAGCACTGTTAGAACTGAGATCAGGTTTAATTTCCTCAGTACAAGCTTTACTTTGAAAGATAATCGCGTTCTTTTGAAAGTTTATTAATTTCACGAAAGCTTTAGTAAGAAACGCTCATGCGTTTCTTTGTAAAGACAAGCAGTTGTTTGCTACATGTGAAAGCACTGTTAGAACTGAGATCAGTGTTTCTTTTCTCAGTACAAGCTTTACTTTGAAAGATAATGGCGTTCTTTTGAAAGTTTATTAATTTCACGTAAGCTTTAGTAAGAAACGCACATGCATTTCTTTGTAAAGACAAGCAGTTTTTTGCTACGTGTGAAAGCACTGTTAGAACTGAGATCAGGTTTAATTTTCTCAGTACAAGCTTTACTTTGAAAGATAATCGCGTTCTTTTGAAAGTTTATTTATTTCACGAAAGCTTTAGTAACAAACGCTCATGCGTTTCTTTGTAAAGACAAGCAGTTGTTTGCTACGTGTGAAAGCACTGTTAGAACTGAGATCAGTGTTGCTTTTCTCAGTACAAGCTTTACTTTGAAAGATAATCGCGTTCTTTTGAAAGTTTATTAATTTCACGAAAGTTTTAGTCAGAAACGCACATGCGTTTTTTTGTCAAGACAAGCAGTTGTTTGCTACGTGTGAAAGCACTTTTAGAACTGAGATCAGTGTTGCTTTTCTCAGTACAAGATTTACTTTGAAAGATAATCACGTTCTTTTGAAAGTTTATTAATTTCACGAAAGCTTTAGTAAGAAACGCACATGCGTTTCTTTGTCAAGACAAGCAGTTGTTTGCTACGTGTGAAAGCACTGTTAGAACTGAGATCAGGTTTAATTTCCTCAGTACAAGCTTTACTTTGAAAGATAATCGCTTTCTTTTGAAACTTTATTAATTTCACGAAAGCTTTAGTAAGGAACGCTCATGCATTTCTTTGTAAAGACAAGCAGTTGTTTGCTACGTGTGAAAGCACTGTTAGAACTGAGATCAGTGTTGCTTTTCTCAGTACAAGCTTTACTTTGAAAGATAATCGCGTTCTTTTGAAACTTTATTAATTTCACGAAAGCTTTAGTAAGGAACGCTCATGCATTTCTTTGTAAAGACAAGCAGTTGTTTGCTACGTGTGAAAGCACTGTTAGAACTGAGATCAGTGTTGCTTTTCTCAGTACAAGCTTTACTTTGAAAGATAATCGCGTTCTTTGAAAGTTTATTAATTTCACGAAAGCTTTAGTAAGAAACGCTTATGCGTTTCTTTGTAAAGACAAGCAGTGGTTTGCTATGTGTGAAAGCACTGTTAGAACTGAGATCAGGTTTAATTTTCTCAGTACAAGCTTTACTTTGAAAGATAATCGCGTTCTTTTGAAAGTTTATTAATTTCACGAAAGCTTTAGTAAAAAACGCTCGTGCGTTTCTTTGTCAAGACAAGCAGTTGTTTGCTACGTGTGAAAGCACTGTTAGAACTGAGATCAGGTTTAATTTTCTCAGTACAAGCTTTACTTTGAAAGATAATCGCGTTCTTTTGAAAGTTTATTAATTTCACGAAAGCTTTAGTAAGAAACGCACATGCGTTTCTTTGTCAAGACAAGCAGTTGTTTGCTACGTGTGAAAGCACTGTTAGAACTGAGATCAGGTTTAATTTCCTCAGTACAATCTTTACTTTGAAAGATAATGGCGTTCTTTTGAAAGTTTATTAATTTCACGAAAGCTTTAGTAAGAAATGCTCATGCGTTTATTTGTAAAGACAAGCAGTTGTTTGCTACGTGTGAAAGCACTGTTAGAACTGAGATCAGTGTTGCTTTTCTCAGTACAAGCTTTACTTTGAAAGATAATCGCGTTCTTTTGAAAGTTTATTAATTTCACGAAAGCTTTAGTAAGAAACGAACATGCGTTTCTTTGTCAAGACAAGCAGTTGTTTGCTACGTGTAAAATCACTGTTAGAACTGAGATCAGGTTTAAGTTCCTCAGTACAAGCTTTA
Source organism: Chionomys nivalis (assembly GCF_950005125.1). Classification (NCBI taxonomy): domain Eukaryota; kingdom Metazoa; phylum Chordata; class Mammalia; order Rodentia; family Cricetidae; genus Chionomys; species Chionomys nivalis. The sequence continues at coordinate 65,143,196 of NC_080102.1, forward strand.
CTTTGAAAGATAATCGTCTTCTTTTGAAAGTTTATTAATTTCACGAAAGCTTTAGTAAGGAACGCTCATGCATTTCTTTGTAAAGACAAGCAGTTGTTTGCTACGTGTGAAAGCACTGTTAGAACTGAGATCAGTGTTGCTTTTATCAGTACAAGCTTTAATTTGAAAGATAATCGCGTTCTTTTGAAACTTTATTAATTTCACGAAAGCTTTAGTAAGAAACGCATATGCGTTTCTTTGTAAAGACAAGCAGTTGTTTGCTACGTGTGAAAGCACTGTTAGAACTGAGATCAGTGTTGCTTTTCTCAGTACAAGCTTTACTTTGAAAGATAATCGCCTTCTTTTGAAAGTTTATTAATTTCAAGAAAGCTTTAGTAAGAAACGCTCGTGCGTTTCTTTGTAAAGACAAGCAGTTGTTTGCTACGTGTGAAAGCACTGTTAGAACTGAGATCAGTGTTGCTTTCCTCAGTACAAGCTTTACTTTGAAAGATAATCACGTTCTTTTGAAATTTATTAATTTCACGAAAGCTTTAGTAAGAAACGAACATGCGTTTCTTTGTCAAGACAAGCAGTTGTTTGCAACGTGTGAAAGCACTGTTAGAACTGAGATCAGGTTTAATTTTCTCAGTACAAGCTTTACTTTGAAAGATAATCGCGTTCTTTTGAAAGTTTATTAATTTCACGAAAGCTTTGGTAAGAAACGCTCGTGCGTTTCTTTGTCAAGACAAGCAGTTGTTTGCTACGTGTGAAAGCACTGTTAGAACTGAGATCAGTGTTGCTTTTCTCAGTACAAGCTTTACTTTGAAAGATAATCGCGTTCTTTTGAAAGTTTATTAATTTCACGAAAGCTTTAGTAAGGAACGCGCATGCATTTCTTTGTAAAGACAACCAGTTGTTTGCTACGTGTGAAAGCACTGTTAGAACTGAGATCAGTGTTGCTTTTCTCAGTACAAGCTTTACTTTGAAAGATAATCGCGTTCTTTTGAAACTTTACTAATTTAACGAAAGCTTTAGTAAGAAGCGCACATGCGTTTCTTTGTCAAGACAAGCAGTTGTTTGCTACGTGTGAAAGCACTGTTAGAACTGAGATCAGGTTTAATTTTCTCAGTACAATCTTTACTTTGAAAGATAATCGCGTTCTTTTGAAAGTTTATTAATTTCACGAAAGCTTTAGTAAGAAACGCACATGCGTTTCTTTGTCAAGACAAGCAGTTGTTTGCTACGTGTGAAAGCACTGTTAGAACTGAGATCAGGTTTAATTTCCTCAGTACAAGCTTTACTTTGAAAGATAATCGCGTTCTTTTGAAAGTTTATTAATTTCACGAAAGCTTTAGTAAGAAACGCACATGCGTTTCTTTGTCAAGACAAGCAGTTGTTTGCTACATGTGAAAGCACTGTTAGAACTGAGATCAGGTTTAATTTCCTCAGTACAAGCTTTACTTTGAAAGATAATCGCGTTCTTTTGAAAGTTTATTAATTTCACGAAAGCTTGAATAAGAAACGCTCAAGCTTTTCTTTGTAAAGACAAGCAGTTGTTTGCTACGTGTGAAAGCACTGTTAGAACTGAGATCAGTGTTGCTTTTCTCAGTACAAGCTTTACTTTGAAAGATAATCGCGTTCTTTTGAAAGTTTATTAATTTCACGAAAGCTTTAGTAAGAAACGCACATGCGTTTCTTTGTAAAGACAAGCAGTTGTTTGCTACGTGTGAAAGCACTGTTAGAACTGAGATCAGTGTTGCTTTTCTCAGTACAAGCTTTACTTTGAAAGATAATCGCGTTCTTTTGAAACTTTATTAATTTCACGAAAGCTTTAGTAAGAAACGAACATGCGTTTCTTTGTCGAGACAAGCAGTTGTTTGCTACGTGTGAAAGCACTGTTAGAACTGAGATCAGGTTTAATTTTCTCAGTACAAGCTTTACTTTGAAAGATAATCGCGTTCTTTTGAAAGTTTATTAATTTCACGAAAGCTTTAGTAAGAAAAGCACATGCGTTTCTTTGTCAAGACAAGTAGTTGTTTGCTACGTGTGAAAGAACTGTTAGAACTGAGATCAGGTTTAATTTTATCAGTACAAGCTTTACTTTGAAAGATAATCGCGTTCTTTTGAAAGTTAATTAATTTCACGAAAGCTTTAGTAAGAAACGCACATGCGTTTCTTTGTCAAGACCAGCAGTTGTTTGCTACGTGTGAAAGCACTGTTAGAACTGAGATCAGGTTTAATTTCCTCAGTACAAGCTTTACTTTGAAAGATAATCGCGTTCTTTTGAAAGTTTATTAATTTCACGAAAGCTTTAGTAAGAAACGAACATGCGTTTCTTTGTCGAGACAAGCAGTTGTTTGCTACGTGTGAAAGCACTGTTAGAACTGAGATCAGGTTTAATTTCCTCAGTACAAGCTTTACTTTGAAAGATAATCGCGTTCTTTTGAAAGTTTATTAATTTCACGAAAGCTTTAATAAGAAACGCTCATGCATTTCTTTGTAAAGACAAGCAGTTGTTTGCTACGTGTGAAAGCACTGTTAGAACTGAGATCAGTGTTGCTTTTCTCAGTACAAGCTTTACTTTGAAAGATAATCGCGTTCTTTTGAAAGTTTATTAATTTCAGGAAAGCTTTAGTAAGAAACGCTCATGCGTTACTTTGAAAGACAAGGAGTTGTTTGCTACGTGTGAAAGCACTGTTAGAACTGAGATCAGGTTTAATTTCCTCAGTACAAGCTTTACTTTGAAAGATAATCGCGTTCTTTTGAAAGTTTATTAATTTCACGAAAGCTTTAGTAAGAAACGCTCATGCGTTTCTTTGTAAAGACAAGCAGTTGTTTGCTAGGTGTGAAAGCACTGTTAGAACTGAGATCAGTGTTGCTTTTCTCAGTACAAGCTTTACTTTGAAAGATAATCGCGTTCTTTTGAAAGTTTATTAATTTCACGAAAGCTTTAGTTAGAAACGCATATGCGTTTCTTTGTAAAGACAAGCAGTTGTTTGCTACGTGTGAAAGCACTGTTAGAACTGAGATCAGTGTTGCTTTTCTCAGTACAAGGTTTTCTTTGAAAGATAATCGCGTTCTTTTGAAAGTTTATTAATTTCACGAAAGCTTTAGTTAGAAACGCACATGCGTTTCTTTGTCAAGACAAGCAGTTGTTTGCTACGTGTGAAAGCACTGTTAGAACTGAGATCAGTGTTGCTTTTCTCAGTACAAGCTTTACTTTGAAAGATAATCGCGTTCTTTTGAAAGTTTATTAATTTCACGAAAGCTTTAGTAAGAAACGCACATGCGTTTCTTTGTCAAGACAAGCAGTTGTTTGCTACATGTGAAAGCACTGTTAGAACTGAGATCAGGTTTAATTTCCTCAGTACAAGCTTTACTTTGAAAGATAATCGCGTTCTTTTGAAAGTTTATTAATTTCACGAAAGCTTTAATAAGAAACGCTCATGCATTTCTTTGTAAAGACAAGCAGTTGTTTGCTACGTGTGAAAGCACTGTTAGAACTGAGATCAGGTTTAATTTTATCAGTACAAGCTTTAATTTGAAAGATAATCGCGTTCTTTTGAAAGTTTATTAATTTCACGAAAGCTTTAGTAAGAAACGCACATGCGTTTCTTTGTCAAGACAAGTAGTTGTTTGCTACATGTGAAAGCACTGTTAGAACTGAGATCAGGTTTAATTTCCTCAGTACAAGCTTTACTTTGAAAGATAATCGCGTTCTTTGAAAGTTTATTAATTTCACGAAAGCTTTAGTAAGAAACGCTCATGCATTTCTTTGTAAAGACAAGCAGTTGTTTGCTACGTGTGAAAGCACTGTTAGAACTGAGATCAGGTTTAATTTTATCAGTACAAGCTTTACTTTGAAAGATAATCGCGTTCTTTTGAAAGTTTATTAATTTCATGAAAGCTTTAGTAAGAAACGCACATGCGTTTCTTTGTAAAGACAATCAGTTGTTTACTACGTGTGAAAACACTGTTAGAACTGAGATCAGTGTTGCTTTTCTCAGTACAAGCTTTACTTTGAAAGATAATCGCGTTCTTTTGAAAGTTTGTTAATTTCACGAAAGCTTTAGTAAGAAACGAACATGCGTTTCTTTGTCGAGACAAGCAGTTGTTTGCTACGTGTGAAAGCACTGTTAGAACTGAGATCAGGTTTAATTTTCTCAGTACAAGCTTTACTTTGAAAGATAATCGCGTTCTTTTGAAAGTTTATTAATTTCACGAAAGCTTTAGTAAGAAACGCACATGCGTTTCTTTGTCAAGACAAGCAGTTGTTTGCTACGTGTGAAAGCACTGTTAGAACTGAGATCAGGTTTAATTTTATCAGTACAAGCTTTACTTTGAAAGATAATCGCGTTCTTTTGAAAGTTTATTAATTTCACGAAAGCTTTAGTAAGAAACGCTCATGCGTTTCTTTGTAAAGACAAGCATTTGTTTGCTACATGTGAAAGCACTGTTAGAACTGAGATCAGTGTTGCTTTTCTCAGTACAAGCTTTACTTTGAAAGATAATCGCGTTCTTTTGAAACTTTATTAATTTCACGAAAGCTTTAGTAAGGAACGCTCATGCATTTCTTTGTAAAGACAAGCAGTTGTTTGCTACGTGTAAAAGCACTGTTAGAACTGAGATCAGTGTTGCTTTTCTCAGTACAAGCTTTACTTTGAAAGATAATCGCGTTCTTTTGAAACTTTATTAATTTCACGAAAGCTTTAGTAAGAAACGAACATGCGTTTCTTTGTCGAAACAAGCAGTTGTTTGCTACGTGTGAAAGCACTGTTAGAACTGAGATCAGGTTTAATTTTCTCAGTACAAGCTTTACTTTGAAAGATAATCGCGTTCTTTTGAAAGTTTATTAATTTCACAAAAGCTTTAGTAAGAAACGCACATGCGATTTTTTGTCGAGACAAGCAGTTGTTTGCTAAGTGTGAAAGCACTGTTAGAACTGAGATCAGGTTTAATTTTATCAGTACAAGCTTTACTTTGAAAGATAATCGCGTTCTTTTGAAAGTTTATTAATTTCACAAAAGCTTTAGTAAGAAACGCACATGCGTTTTTTTGTCAAGACAAGCAGTTGTTTGCTACGTGTGAAAGCACTGTTAGAACTGAGATCAGTGTTGCTTTTCTCAGTACAACATTTACTTTGAAAGATAATCGCTTTCTTTTGAAAGTTTTTTAATTTCACGAAAGCTTTAGTTAGAAACGCACATGCGTTTCTTTGTCAAGACAAGCAGTTGTTTGCTACGTGTGAAAGCACTGTTAGAACTGAGATCAGTGTTGCTTTTCTTAGTACAAGCTTTACTTTGAAAGATAATCGCGTTCTTTTGAAACTTTATTAATTTCACGAAAGCTTTAGTAAGAAACGAACATGCGTTTCTTTGTCGAGACAAGCAGTTGTTTGCCACGTGTGAAAGCACTGTTAGAACTGAGATCAGGTTTAATTTTCTCAGTACAAGCTTTACTTTGAAAGATAATCGCGTTCTTTTGAAAGTTTATTAATTTCACGAAAGCTTTAGTAAGAAAAGCACATGCGTTTCTTTGTCAAGACAAGTAGTTGTTTGCTACGTGTGAAAGAACTGTTAGAACTGAGATCAGGTTTAATTTTATCAGTACAAGCTTTACTTTGAAAGATAATCGCGTTCTTTTGAAAGTTAATTAATTTCACGAAAGCTTTAGTAAGAAACGCACATGCGTTTCTTTGTCAAGACAAGCAGTTGTTTGCTACGTGTGAAAGCACTGTTAGAACTGAGATCAGGTTTAATTTCCTCAGTACAAGCTTTACTTTGAAAGATAATCGCGTTCTTTTGAAAGTTTATTAATTTCACGAAAGCTTTAGTAAGAAACGAACATGCGTTTCTTTGTCGAGACAAGCAGTTGTTTGCTACGTGTGAAAGCACTGTTAGAACTGAGATCAGGTTTAATTTCCTCAGTACAAGCTTTACTTTGAAAGATAATCGCGTTCTTTTGAAAGTTTATTAATTTCACGAAAGCTTTAATAAGAAACGCTCATGCATTTCTTTGTAAAGACAAGCAGTTGTTTGCTACGTGTGAAAGCACTGTTAGAACTGAGATCAGTGTTGCTTTTCTAAGTACAAGCTTTACTTTGAAAGATAATCGCGTTCTTTTGAAAGTTTATTAATTTCAGGAAAGCTTTAGTAAGAAACGCTCATGCGTTACTTTGAAAGACAAGGAGTTGTTTGCTACGTGTGAAAGCACTGTTAGAACTGAGATCAGGTTTAATTTCCTCAGTACAAGCTTTACTTTGAAAGATAATCGCGTTCTTTTGAAAGTTTATTAATTTCACGAAAGCTTTAGTAAGAAACGCTCATGCGTTTCTTTGTAAAGACAAGCAGTTGTTTGCTAGGTGTGAAAGCACTGTTAGAACTGAGATCAGTTTTGCTTTTCTCAGTACAAGCTTTACTTTGAAAGATAATCGCGTTCTTTTGAAAGTTTATTAATTTCACGAAAGCTTTAGTTAGAAACGCACATGCGTTTCTTTGTCAAGACAAGCAGTTGTTTGCTACGTATGAAAGCACTGTTAGAACTGAGATCAGGTTTAATTTCCTCAGTACAAGCTTTACTTTGAAAGATAATCGCTTTCTTTTGAAACTTTATTAATTTCACGAAAGCTTTAGTAAGAAACGAACATGCGTTTCTTTGTCGAGACAAGCAGTTGTTTGCTACGTGTGAAAGCACTGTTAGAACTGAGATCAGGTTTAATTTCCTCAGTACAAGCTTTACTTTGAAAGATAATCGCGTTCTTTTGAAAGTTTATTAATTTCACGAAAGCTTTAGTAAGAAACGCTCATGCGTTTCTTTGTAAAGACAAGCAGTTGTTTGCTACGTGTGAAAGCACTGTTAGAACTGAGATCAGTGTTTCTTTTCTCAGTACAAGCTTTACTTTGAAAGATAATCGCGTTCTTTTGAAAGTTTATTAATTTCACGAAAGCTTTAGTAAGAAATGCACATGCATTTCTTTCTAAAGACAAGCAGTTTTTTGCTACGTGTGAAAGCACTGTTAGAACTGAGATCAGGTTTAATTTTCTCAGTACAAGCTTTACTTTGAAAGATAATCGCGTTCTTTTGAAAGTTTATTTATTTCACGAAAGCTTTAGTAACAAACGCTCATGCGTTTCTTTGTAAAGACAAGCAGTTGTTTGCTACGTGTGAAAGCACTGTTAGAACTGAGATCAGTGTTGCTTTTCTCAGTACAAGCTTTACTTTGAAAGATAATCGCGTTCTTTTGAAAGTTTATTAATTTCACGAAAGCTTTAGTAAGAAACGCTCATGCGTTTCTTTGTAAAGACAAGCAGTTGTTTGCTACGTGTGAAAGCACTGTTAGAACTGAGATCAGTGTTGCTTTTCTCAGTACAAGCTTTACTTTGAAAGATAATCGCGTTCTTTTGAAAGTTTATTAATTTCACGAAAGCTTTAGTAAGAAACGCACATGCGTTTCTTTGTCAAGACAAGCAGTTGTTTGCTACATGTGAAAGCACTGTTAGAACTGAGATCAGGTTTAATTTCCTCAGTACAAGCTTTACTTTGAAAGATAATCACGTTCTTTTGAAAGTTTATTAATTTCACGAAAGCTTTAATAAGAAACGCTCATGCATTTCTTTGTAAAGACAAGCAGTTGTTTGCTACGTGTGAAAGCACTGTTAGAACTGAGATCAGGTTTAATTTTATCAGTACAAGCTTTAATTTGAAAGATAATCGCGTTCTTTTGAAAGTTTATTAATTTCACGAAAGCTTTAGTAAGAAACGCACAAGCGTTTCTTTGTCAAGACAAGCAGTTGTTTGCTACATGTGAAAGCACTGTTAGAACTGAGATCAGGTTTAATTTCCTCAGTACAAGCTTTACTTTGAAAGATAATCGCGTTCTTTTGAAAGTTTATTAATTTCACGAAAGCTTTAGTAAGAAACGCTCATGCATTTCTTTGTAAAGACAAGCAGTTGTTTGCTACGTGTGAAAGCACTGTTAGAACTGAGATCAGGTTTAATTTTATCAGTACAAGCTTTACTTTGAAAGATGATCGCGTTCTTTTGAAAGTTTATTAATTTCACGAAAGTTTTAGTAAGAAACGCACATGCGTTTTTTTGTCAAGACAAGCAGTTGTTTGCTACGTGTGAAAGCACTGTTAGAACTGAGATCAGTGTTCCTTTTCTCAGTACAAGCTTTACTTTGAAAGATAATCGCGTTCTTTTGAAACTTTATTAATTTCACTAAAGCTTTAGTAAGAAACGCACATGCGTTTCTTTGTCAAGACAAGCAGTTGTTTGCTACGTGTGAAAGCACTGTTAGAACTGAGATCAGGTTTAATTTCCTCAGTACAAGCTTTACTTTGAAAGATAATCGCGTTCTTTTGAAAGTTTATTAATTTCACGAAAGCTTTAGTAAGAAACGCACATGCGTTTCTTTGTCAAGACAAGCAGTTGTTTGCTACATGTGAAAGCACTGTTAGAACTGAGATCAGGTTTAATTTCCTCAGTACAAGCTTTACTTTGAAAGATAATCGCGTTCTTTTGAAAGTTTATTAATTTCACGAAAGCTTTAATAAGAAACGCTCATGCATTTCTTTGTAAAGACAAGCAGTTGTTTGCTACGTGTGAAAGCACTGTTAGAACTGAGATCAGTGTTCCTTTTCTCAGTACAAGCTTTACTTTGAAAGATAATCGCGTTCTTTTGAAACTTTATTAATTTCACGAAAGCTTTAGTAAGAAACGCACATGCGTTTCTTTGTCAAGACAAGCAGTTGTTTGCTACGTGTGAAAGCACTGTTAGAACTGAGATCAGGTTTAATTTCCTCAGTACAAGCTTTACTTTGAAAGATAATCGCGTTCTTTTGAAAGTTTATTAATTTCACGAAAGCTTTAATAAGAAACGCTCATGCTTTTCTTTGTAAAGACAAGCAGTTGTTTGCTACGTGTGAAAGCACTGTTAGAACTGAGATCAGTGTTGCTTTTCTCAGTACAAGCTTTATTTGAAAGATAATCGCGTTCTTTTGAAAGTTTATTAATTTCACGAAAGCTTTAGTAAGAAACGCACATGCGTTTCTTTGAAAGACAAGCAGTTGTTTGCTACGTGTGAAAGCACTGTTAGAACTGAGATCAGGTTTAATTTCCTCAGTACAAGCTTTACTTTGAAAGATAATCGCGTTCTTTTGAAAGTTTATTAATTTCACGAAAGCTTTAGTAAGAAACGCTCATGCGTTTCTTTGTAAAGACAAGCATTTGTTTGCTACATGTGAAAGCACTGTTAGAACTGAGATCAGTGTTGCTTTTCTCAGTACAACATTTACTTTGAAAGATAATCACTTTCTTTTGAAAGTTTATTAATTTCACGAAAGCTTTAGTTAGAAACGCACATGCGTTTCTTTGTCAAGACAAGCAGTTGTTTGCTACGTGTGAAAGCACTGTTAGAACTGAGATCAGTGTTGCTTTTCTTAGTACAAGCTTTACTTTGAAAGATAATCGCGTTCTTTTGAAACTTTATTAATTTCACGAAAGCTTTAGTAAGAAACGAACATGCGTTTCTTTGTCGAGACAAGCAGTTGTTTGCTATGTGTGAAAGCACTGTTAGAACTGAGATCAGGTTTAATTTTCTCAGTACAAGCTTTACTTTGAAAGATAATCGCGTTCTTTTGAAAGTTTATTAATTTCACGAAAGCTTTAGTAAGAAAAGCACATGCGTTTCTTTGTCAAGACAAGTAGTTGTTTGCTACGTGTGAAAGAACTGTTAGAACTGAGATCAGGTTTAATTTTATCAGTACAAGCTTTACTTTGAAAGATAATCGCGTTCTTTTGAAAGTTAATTAATTTCACGAAAGCTTTAGTAAGAAACGCACATGCGTTTCTTTGTCAAGACAAGGAGTTGTTTGCTACGTGTGAAAGCACTGTTAGAACTGAGATCAGGTTTAATTTCCTCAGTACAAGCTTTACTTTGAAAGATAATCGCGTTCTTTTGAAAGTTTATTAATTTCACGAAAGCTTTAGTAAGAAACGCTCATGCGTTTCTTTTTAAAGACAAGCAGTTGTTTGCTAGGTGTGAAAGCACAGTTAGAACTGAGATCAGTGTTGCTTTTCTCAGTACTAGCTTTACTTTGAAAGATAATCGCGTTCTTTTGAAAGTTTATTAATTTCACGAAAGCTTTAGTTAGAAACGCACATGCATTTCTTTGTAAAGACAAGCAGTTGTTTGCTACGTGTGAAAGCACTGTTAGAACTGAGATCAGTGTTGCTTTTCTCAGTACAAGGTTTACTTTGAAAGATAATCGCGTTCTTTTGAAAGTTTATTAATTTCACGAAAGCTTTAGTTAGAAACGCACATGCGTTTCTTTGTCAAGACAAGCAGTTGTTTGCTACGTGTGAAAGCACTGTTAGAACTGAGATCAGTGTTGCTTTTCTCAGTACAAGCTTTACTTTGAAAGATAATCGCTTTCTTTTGAAACTTTATTAATTTCACGAAAGCTTTAGTAAGAAACGAACATGCGTTTCTTTGTCGAGACAAGCAGTTGTTTGCTACGTGTGAAAGCACTGTTAGAACTGAGATCAGGTTTAATTTCCTCAGTACAAGCTTTACTTTGAAAGATAATCGCGTTCTTTTGAAAGTTTATTAATTTCACGAAAGCTTTAGTAAGAAACGCTCATGCGTTTCTTTGTAAAGACAAGCAGTTGTTTGCTACGTGTGAAAGCACTGTTAGAACTGAGATCAGTGTTTCTTTTCTCAGTACAAGCTTTACTTTGAAAGATAATCGCGTTCTTTTGAAAGTTTATTAATTTCACGAAAGTTTTAGTAAGAAACGCACATGCGTTTTTTTGTCAAGACAAGCAGTTGTTTGCTACGTGTGAAAGCACTGTTAGAACTGAGATCAGTGTTCCTTTTCTCAGTACAAGCTTTACTTTGAAAGATAATCGCGTTCTTTTGAAACTTTATTAATTTCACGAAAGCTTTAGTAAGAAACGCACATGCGTTTCTTTGTAAAGACAAGCAGTTGTTTGCTACGTGTGAAAGCACTGTTAGAACTGAGATCAGGTTTAATTTCCTCAGTACAAGCTTTACTTTGAAAGATAAGCGCGTTCTTTTGAAAGTTTATTAATTTCACGAAAGCTTTAATAAGAAACGCTCATGCTTTTCTTTGTAAAGACAAGCAGTTGTTTGCTACGTGTGAAAGCACTGTTAGAACAGAGATCAGTGTTGCTTTTCTCAGTACAAGCTTTATTTGAAAGATAATCGCGTTCTTTTGAAAGTTTATTAATTTCACGAAAGCTTTAGTAAGAAACGCACATGCGTTTCTTTGAAAGACAAGCAGTTGTTTGCTACGTGTGAAAGCACTGTTAGAACTGAGATCAGGTTTAATTTCCTCAGTACAAGCTTTACTTTGAAAGATAATCGCGTTCTTTTGAAAGTTTATTAATTTCACGAAAGCTTTAGTAAGAAACGCTCATGCGTTTCTTTGTAAAGACAAGCATTTGTTTGCTACATGTGAAAGCACTGTTAGAACTGAGATCAGTGTTGCTTTTCTCAGTACAAGCTTTACTTTGAAAGATAATCGCGTTCTTTTGAAACTTTATTAATTTCACGAAAGCTTTAGTAAGGAACGCTCATGCATTTCTTTGTAAAGACAAGCAGTTGTTTGCTACGTGTGAAAGCACTGTTAGAACTGAGATCAGTGTTGCTTTTCTCAGTACAAGCTTTACTTTGAAAGATAATCGCGTTCTTTTGAAACTTTATTAATTTCACGAAAGCTTTAGTAAGAAACGAACATGCGTTTCTTTGTCGAAACAAGCAGTTGTTTGCTACGTGTGAAAGCACTGTTAGAACTGAGATCAGGTTTAATTTTCTCAGTACAAGCTTTACTTTGAAGATAATCGCGTTCTTTTGAAAGTTTATTAATTTCACGAAAGCTTTAGTAAGAAACGCACATGCGTTTTTTTGTCGAGACAAGCAGTTGTTTGCTAAGTGTGAAAGCACTGTTAGAACTGAGATCAGGTTTAATTTTATCAGTACAAGCTTTACTTTGAAAGATAATCGCGTTCTTTTGAAAGTTTATTAATTTCACGAAAGTTTTAGTAAGAAACGCACATGCGTTTTTTTGTCAAGACAAGCAGTTGTTTGCTACGTGTGAAAGCACTGTTAGAACTGAGATCAGTGTTGCTTTTCTCAGTACAACATTTACTTTGAAAGATAATCGCTTTCTTTTGAAAGTTTATTAATTTCACGAAAGCTTTAGTTAGAAACGCACATGCGTTTCTTTGTCAAGACAAGCAGTTGTTTGCTACGTGTGAAAGCACTGTTAGAACTGAGATCAGTGTTGCTTTTCTTAGTACAAGCTTTACTTTGAAAGATAATCGCGTTCTTTTGAAACTTTATTAATTTCACGAAAGCTTTAGTAAGAAACGAACATGCGTTTCTTTGTCGAGACAAGCAGTTGTTTGCTATGTGTGAAAGCACTGTTAGAACTGAGATCAGGTTTAATTTTCTCAGTACAAGCTTTACTTTGAAAGATAATCGCGTTCTTTTGAAAGTTTATTAATTTCACGAAAGCTTTAGTAAGAAAAGCACATGCGTTTCTTTGTCAAGACAAGTAGTTGTTTGCTACGTGTGAAAGAACTGTTAGAACTGAGATCAGGTTTAATTTTATCAGTATAAACTTTACTTTGAAAGATAATCGCGTTCTTTTGAAAGTTAATTAATTTCACGAAAGCTTTAGTAAGAAACGCACATGCGTTTCTTTGTCAAGACAAGCAGTTGTTTGCTACGTGTGAAAGCACTGTTAGAACTGAGATCAGGTTTAATTTCCTCAGTACAAGCTTTACTTTGAAAGATAATCGCGTTCTTTTGAAAGTTTATTAATTTCACGAAAGCTTTAGTAAGAAACGAACATGCGTTTCTTTGTCGAGACAAGCAGTTGTTTGCTACGTGTGAAAGCACTGTTAGAACTGAGATCAGGTTTAATTTCCTCAGTACAAGCTTTACTTTGAAAGATAATCGCGTTCTTTTGAAAGTTTATTAATTTCACGAAAGCTTTAATAAGAAACGCTCATGCATTTCTTTGTAAAGACAAGCAGTTGTTTGCTACGTGTGAAAGCACTGTTAGAACTGAGATCAGTGTTGCTTTTCTAAGTACAAGCTTTACTTTGAAAGATAATCGCGTTCTTTTGAAAGTTTATTAATTTCAGGAAAGCTTTAGTAAGAAACGCTCATGCGTTACTTTGAAAGACAAGGAGTTGTTTGCTACGTGTGAAAGCACTGTTAGAACTGAGATCAGGTTTAATTTCCTCAGTACAAGCTTTACTTTGAAAGATAATCGCGTTCTTTTGAAAGTTTATTAATTTCACGAAAGATTTAGTAAGAAACGCTCATGCGTTTCTTTTTAAAGACAAGCAGTTGTTTGCTACGTGTGAAAGCACTGTTAGAACTGAGATCAGTGTTGCTTTTCTCAGTACAAGGTTTACTTTGAAAGATAATCGCGTTCTTTTGAAAGTTTATTAATTTCACGAAAGCTGTAGTTAGAAACGCACATGCGTTTCTTTGTCAAGACAAGCAGTTGTTTGCTACGTGTGAAAGCACTGTTAGAACGGAGATCAGGTTTAATTTCCTCAGTACAAGCTTTACTTTGAAAGATAATCGCGTTCTTTTGAAAGTTTATTAATTTCACGAAAGCTTTAGTAAGAAACGCTCATGCGTTTCTTTGTAAAGACAAGCAGTTGTTTGCTACGTGTGAAAGCACTGTTAGAACTGAGATCAGTGTTTCTTTTCTCAGTACAAGCTTTACTTTGAAAGATAATCGCGTTCTTTTGAAAGTTTATTAATTTCACGAAAGCTTTTGTAAGAAATGCACATGCATTTCTTTGTAAAGACAAGCAGTTTTTTGCTACGTGTGAAAGCACTGTTAGAACTGAGATCAGGTTTAATTTTCTCAGTACAAGCTTTACTTTGAAAGATAATCGCGTTCTTTTGAAAGTTTATTTATTTCACGAAAGCTTTAGTAACAAACGCTCATGCGTTTCTTTGTAAAGACAAGCAGTTGTTTGCTACGTGTGAAAGCACTGTTAGAACTGAGATCAGTGTTGCTTTTCTCAGTACAAGCTTTACTTTGAAAGATAATCGCGTTCTTTTGAAAGTTTATTAATTTCACGAAAGCTTTAGTAAGATACGCTCATGCGTTTCTTTGTAAAGACAAGCAGTTGTTTGTTACGTGTGAAAGCACTGTTAGAACTGAGATCAGTGTTGCTTTTCTCAGTACAAGCTTTACTTTGAAAGATAATCGCGTTCTTTTGAAAGTTTATTAATTTCACGAAAGCTTTAGTAAGAAACGCACATGCGTTTCTTTGTCAAGACAAGCAGTTGTTTGCTACCTGTGAAAGCACCGTTAGAACTGAGATCAGGTTTAATTTCCTCAGTACAAGCTTTACTTTGAAAGATAATCGCGTTCTTTTGAAAGTTTATTAATTTCACGAAAGCTTTAATAAGAAACGCTCATGCATTTCTTTGTAAAGACAAGCAGTTGTTTGCTACGTGTGAAAGCACTGTTAGAACTGAGATCAGTGTTGCTTTTCTCAGTACAAGCTTTACTTTGAAAGATAATCGCCTTCTTTTGAAAGTTTATTAATTTCACGAAAGCTTTAGTAAGAAACGAACATGCGTTTCTTTGTCAAGACAAGCAGTTGTTTGCTACGTGTAAAATCACTGTTAGAACTGAGATCAGTGTTGCTTTTCTCAGTACAAGCTTTACTTTGAAAGATAATCGCGTTCTTTTGAAAGTTTATTAATTTCAAGAAAGCTTTAGTAAGAAACGCTCGTGCGTTTCTTTGTAAAGACAAGCATTGTTTGCTACGTGTGAAAGCACTGTTAGAACTGAGATCAGTGTTGCTTTCCTCAGTACAATCTTTACTTTGAAAGATAATCGCGTTCTTTTGAAACTTTATTAATTTCACGAAAGCTTTAGTAAGAAATGCACATGCGTTTCTTTGTAAAGACAAGCAGTTGTTTGCTACGTGTGAAAGCACTGTTTGAACTGAGATCAGTGTTGATTTTCTCAGTACAAGCTTTACTTTGAAAGATAATCACGTTCTTTTGAAATTTATTAATTTCAGGAAAGCTTTAGTAAGAAACGAACATGCGTTTCTTTGTCAAGACAAGCAGTTGTTTACAACGTGTGAAAGCACTGTTAGAACTGAGATCAGGTTTAATTTTCTCAGTACAAGCTTTACTTTGAAAGATAATCGCGTTCTTTTGAAAGTTTATTAATTTCACGAAAGCTTTGGTAAGAAACGCTCGTGCGTTTCTTTGTCAAGACAAGCAGTTGTTTGCTACGTGTGAAAGCACTGATAGAACTGAGATCAGTGTTGCTTTTCTCAGTACAAGCTTTACTTTGAAAGATAATCGCGTTCTTTTGAAAGTTTATTAATTTCATGAAAGCTTTAGTAAGGAACGCGCATGCATTTATTTGTAAAGACAACCAGTTGTTTGCTAGGTGTGAAAGCACTGTTAGAACTGAGATCAGTGTTGCTTTTCTCAGTACAAGCTTTACTTTGAAAGATAATCGCGTTCTTTTGAAAGTTTATTAATTTCACGAAAGCTTTAGTAAGAAACGCACATGCGTTTCTTTGTCGAGACAAGCAGTTGTTTGCTACGTGTGAAAGCACTGTTAGAACTGAGATCAGGTTTAATTTTCTCAGTACAAGCTTTACTTTGAAAGATAATCGCGTTCTTTGAAAGTTTATTAATTTCACGAAAGCTTTAGTAAGAAACGCACATGCGTTTCTTTGTCAAGACAAGCAGTTGTTTGCTACATGTGAAAGCACTGTTAGAACTGAGATCAGTGTTGCTTTTCTCAGTACAAGCTTTACTTTGAAAGATAATCGCGTTCTTTTGAAAGTTTATTAATTTCACGAAAGCTTTAGTAAGAAACGCACATGTGTTTCTTTGTAAAGACAAGCAGTTGTTTGCTACGTGTGAAAGCACTGTTAGAACTGAGATCAGTGTTGCTTTTCTCAGTACAAGCTTTACTTTGAAAGATAATCGCGTTCTTTTGAAAGTTTATTATATTCACGAAAGCTTTAATAAGAAACGCTCATGCATTTCTTTGTAAAGACAAGCAGTTGTTTGCTACGTGTGAAAGCACTGTTAGAACTGAGATCAGTGTTGCTTTTCTCAGTACAAGCTTTACTTTGAAAGATAATCGCGTTCTTTTGAAAGTTTATTAATTTCACGAAAGCTTTAGTAAGGAACGCTCATGCATTTCTTTGTAAAGACAAGCAGTTGTTTGCTACGTGTGAAAGCACTGTTAGAACTGAGATCAGGTTTAATTTCCTCACTACAAGCTTTACTTTGAAAGATAATCGCGTTCTTTTGAAAGTTTATTAATTTCACGAAAGCTTTAGTAAGAAACGCACATGCGTTTCTTTGTCAAGACAAGCAGTTGTTTGCTACGTGTGAAAGCACTGTTAGAACTGAGATCAGGTTTAATTTCCTCAGTACAAGCTTTACTTTGAAAGATAATCGCGTTCTTTGGAAGTTTATTAATTTCACGAAAGCTTTAATAAGAAACGCTCATGCTTTTCTTTGTAAAGACAAGCAGTTGTTTGCTACGTGTGAAAGCACTGTTACAACTGAGATCAGTGTTGCTTTTCTCAGTACAAGCTTTACTTTGAAAGATAATCGCGTTCTTTTGAAAGTTTATTAATTTCATGAAAGCTTTAGTAAGAAACGCACATGCGTTTCTTTGTAAAGACAAGCAGTTGTTTGCTACGTGTGAAAGCACTGTTAGAACTGAGATCAGTGTTGCTTTTCTCAGTACAAGCTTTACTTTGAAAGATAATCGCTTTCTTTTGAAAGTTTATTAATTTCACGAAAGCTTTAGTTAGAAACGCACATGCGTTTCTTTGTCAAGACAAGCAGTTGTTTGCTACGTGTGAAAGCACTGTTAGAACTGAGATCAGTTTTGCTTTTCTTAGTACAAGCTTTACTTTAAAAGATAATCGCGTTCTTTTGAAACTTTATTAATTTCACGAAAGCTTTAGTAAGAAACGAACATGCGTTTCTTTGTCTAGACAAGCAGTTGTTTGCTATGTGTGAAAGCACTGTTAGAACTGAGATCAGGTTTAATTTTCTCAGTACAAGCTTTACTTTGAAAGATAATCGCGTTCTTTTGAAAGTTTATTAATTTCACGAAAGCTTTAGTAAGAAAAGCACATGCGTTTCTTTGTCAAGACAAGTAGTTGTTTGCTACGTGTGAAAGAACTGTTAGAACTGAGATCAGGTTTAATTTTATCAGTACAAGCTTTACTTTGAAAGATAATCGCGTTCTTTTGAAAGTTAATTAATTTCACGAAAGCTTTAGTAAGAAACGCACATGCGTTTCTTTGTCAAGACAAGCAGTTGTTTGCTACGTGTGAAAGCACTGTTAGAACTGAGATCAGGTTTAATTTCCTCAGTACAAGCTTTACTTTGAAAGATAATCGCGTTCTTTTGAAAGTTTATTAATTTCAGGAAAGCTTTAGTAAGAAACGCTCATGCGTTACTTTGAAAGACAAGGAGTTGTTTGCTACGTGTGAAAGCACTGTTAGAACTGAGATCAGGTTGAATTTCCTCAGTACAAGCTTTACTTTGAAAGATAATCGCGTTCTTTTGAAAGTTTATTAATTTCACGAAAGCTTTAGTAAGAAACGCTCATGCGTTTCTTTTTAAAGACAAGCAGTTGTTTGCTAGGTGTGAAAGCACTGTTAGAACTGAGATCAGTGTTGCTTTTCTCAGTACTAGCTTTACTTTGAAAGATAATCGCGTTCTTTTGAAAGTTTATTAATTTCACGAAAGCTTTAGTTAGAAACGCACATGCGTTTCTTTGTAAAGACAAGCAGTTGTTTGCTACGTGTGAAAGCACTGTTAGAACTGAGATCAGTGTTGCTTTTCTCAGTACAAGGTTTACTTTGAAAGATAATCGCGTTCTTTTGAAAGTTTATTAATTTCACGAAAGCTTTAGTTAGAAACGCACATGCGTTTCTTTGTCAAGACAAGCAGTTGTTTGCTACGTGTGAAAGCACTGTTAGAACTGAGATCAGTGTTGCTTTTCTCAGTACAAGCTTTACTTTGAAAGATAATCGCTTTCTTTTGAAACTTTATTAATTTCACGAAAGCTTTAGTAAGAAACGAACATGCGTTTCTTTGTCGAGACAAGCAGTTGTTTGCTACGTGTGAAAGCACTGTTAGAACTGAGATCAGGTTTAATTTCCTCAGTACAAGCTTTACTTTGAAAGATAATCGCGTTCTTTTGAAAGTTTATTAATTTCACGAAAGCTTTAGTAAGAAACGCTCATGCGTTTCTTTGTAAAGACAAGCAGTTGTTTGTTACGTGTGAAAGCACTGTTAGAACTGAGATCAGTGTTTCTTTTCTCAGTACAAGCTTTACTTTGAAAGATAATCGCGTTCTTTTGAAAGTTTATTAATTTCACGAAAGTTTTAGTAAGAAACGCACATGCGTTTTTTTGTCAAGACAAGCAGTTGTTTGCTACGTGTGAAAGCACTGTTAGAACTGAGATCAGTGTTCCTTTTCTCAGTACAAGCTTTACTTTGAAAGATAATCGCGTTCTTTTGAAACTTTATTAATTTCACGAAAGCTTTAGTAAGAAACGCACATGCGTTTCTTTGTCAAGACAAGCAGTTGTTTGCTACGTGTGAAAGCACTGTTAGAACTGAGATCAGGTTTAATTTCCTCAGTACAAGCTTTACTTTGAAAGATAAGCGCGTTCTTTTGAAAGTTTATTAATTTCACGAAAGCTTTAATAAGAAACGCTCATGCTTTTCTTTGTAAAGACAAGCAGTTGTTTGCTACGTGTGAAAGCACTGTTAGAACTGAGATCAGTGTTGCTTTTCTCAGTACAAGCTTTATTTGAAAGATAATCGCGTTCTTTTGAAAGTTTATTAATTTCACGAAAGCTTTAGTAAGAAACGCACATGCGTTTCTTTGAAAGACAAGCAGTTGTTTGCTACGTGTGAAAGCACTGTTAGAACTGAGATCAGGTTTAATTTCCTCAGTACAAGCTTTACTTTGAAAGATAATCGCGTTCTTTTGAAAGTTTATTAATTTCACGAAAGCTTTAGTAAGAAACGCTCATGCGTTTCTTTGTAAAGACAAGCATTTGTTTGCTACATGTGAAAGCACTGTTAGAACTGAGATCAGTGTTGCTTTTCTCAGTACAAGCTTTACTTTGAAAGATAATCGCGTTCTTTTGAAACTTTATTAATTTCACGAAAGCTTTAGTAAGGAACGCTCATGCATTTCTTTGTAAAGACAAGCAGTTGTTTGCTACGTGTGAAAGCACTGTTAGAACTGAGATCAGTGTTGCTTTTCTCAGTACAAGCTTTACTTTGAAAGATAATCGCGTTCTTTTGAAACTTTATTAATTTCACGAAAGCTTTAGTAAGAAACGAACATGCGTTTCTTTGTCGAAACAAGCAGTTGTTTGCTACGTGTGAAAGCACTGTTAGAACTGAGATCAGGTTTAATTTTCTCAGTACAAGCTTTACTTTGAAGATAATCGCGTTCTTTTGAAAGTTTATTAATTTCACGAAAGCTTTAGTAAGAAACGCACATGCGTTTTTTTGTCGAGACAAGCAGTTGTTTGCTAAGTGTGAAAGCACTGTTAGAACTGAGATCAGGTTTAATTTTATCAGTACAAGCTTTACTTTGAAAGATAATCGCGTTCTTTTGAAAGTTTATTAATTTCACGAAAGTTTTAGTAAGAAACGCACATGCGTTTTTTTGTCAAGACAAGCAGTTGTTTGCTACGTGTGAAAGCACTGTTAGAACTGAGATCAGTGTTGCTTTTCTCAGTACAACATTTACTTTGAAAGATAATCGCTTTCTTTTGAAAGTTTATTAATTTCACGAAAGCTTTAGTTAGAAACGCACATGCGTTTCTTTGTCAAGACAAGCAGTTGTTTGCTACGTGTGAAAGCACTGTTAGAACTGAGATCAGTGTTGCTTTTCTTAGTACAAGCTTTACTTTGAAAGATAATCGCGTTCTTTTGAAACTTTATTAATTTCACGAAAGCTTTAGTAAGAAACGAACATGCGTTTCTTTGTCGAGACAAGCAGTTGTTTGCTATGTGTGAAAGCACTGTTAGAACTGAGATCAGGTTTAATTTTCTCAGTACAAGCTTTACTTTGAAAGATAATCGCGTTCTTTTGAAAGTTTATTAATTTCACGAAAGCTTTAGTAAGAAAAGCACATGCGTTTCTTTGTCAAGACAAGTAGTTGTTTGCTACGTGTGAAAGAACTGTTAGAACTGAGATCAGGTTTAATTTTATCAGTACAAACTTTACTTTGAAAGATAATCGCGTTCTTTTGAAAGTTAATTAATTTCACGAAAGCTTTAGTAAGAAACGCACATGCGTTTCTTTGTCAAGACAAGCAGTTGTTTGCTACGTGTGAAAGCACTGTTAGAACTGAGATCAGGTTTAATTTCCTCAGTACAAGCTTTACTTTGAAAGATAATCGCGTTCTTTTGAAAGTTTATTAATTTCACGAAAGCTTTAGTAAGAAACGAACATGCGTTTCTTTGTCGAGACAAGCAGTTGTTTGCTACGTGTGAAAGCACTGTTAGAACTGAGATCAGGTTTAATTTCCTCAGTACAAGCTTTACTTTGAAAGATAATCGCGTTCTTTTGAAAGTTTATTAATTTCACGAAAGCTTTAATAAGAAACGCTCATGCATTTCTTTGTAAAGACAAGCAGTTGTTTGCTACGTGTGAAAGCACTGTTAGAACTGAGATCAGTGTTGCTTTTCTAAGTACAAGCTTTACTTTGAAAGATAATCGCGTTCTTTTGAAAGTTTATTAATTTCAGGAAAGCTTTAGTAAGAAACGCTCATGCGTTACTTTGAAAGACAAGGAGTTGTTTGCTACGTGTGAAAGCACTGTTAGAACTGAGATCAGGTTTAATTTCCTCAGTACAAGCTTTACTTTGAAAGATAATCGCGTTCTTTTGAAAGTTTATTAATTTCACGAAAGCTTTAGTAAGAAACGCTCATGCGTTTCTTTTTAAAGACAAGCAGTTGTTTGCTAGGTGTGAAAGCACTGTTAGAACTGAGATCAGTGTTGCTTTTCTCAGTACTAGCTTTACTTTGAAAGATAATCGCGTTCTTTTGAAAGTTTATTAATTTCACGAAAGCTTTAGTTAGAAACGCACATGCGTTTCTTTGTAAAGACAAGCAGTTGTTTGCTACGTGTGAAAGCACTGTTAGAACTGAGATCAGTGTTGCTTTTCTCAGTACAAGGTTTACTTTGAAAGATAATCGCGTTCTTTTGAAAGTTTATTAATTTCACGAAAGCTTTAGTTAGAAACGCACATGCGTTTCTTTGTCAAGACAAGCAGTTGTTTGCTACGTGTGAAAGCACTGTTAGAACTGAGATCAGTGTTGCTTTTCTCAGTACAAGCTTTACTTTGAAAGATAATCGCTTTCTTTTGAAACTTTATTAATTTCACGAAAGCTTTAGTAAGAAACGAACATGCGTTTCTTTGTCGAGACAAGCAGTTGTTTGCTACGTGTGAAAGCACTGTTAGAACGGAGATCAGGTTTAATTTCCTCAGTACAAGCTTTACTTTGAAAGATAATCGCGTTCTTTTGAAAGTTTATTAATTTCACGAAAGCTTTTGTAAGAAATGCACATGCATTTCTTTGTAAAGACAAGCAGTTTTTTGCTACGTGTGAAAGCACTGTTAGAACTGAGATCAGGTTTAATTTTCTCAGTACAAGCTTTACTTTGAAAGATAATCGCGTTCTTTTGAAAGTTTATTAATTTCACGAAAGCTTTAATAAGATACGCTCATTCGTTTCTTTGTAAAGACAAGCAGTTGTTTGTTACGTGTGAAAGCACTTTTAGAACTGAGATCAGTGTTGCTTTTCTCAGTACAAGCTTTACTTTGAAAGATAATCGCGTTCTTTTGAAAGTTTATTAATTTCACGAAAGCTTTAGTAAGAAACGCACATGCGTTTCTTTGTCAAGACAAGCAGTTGTTTGCTACATGTGAAAGCACCGTTAGAACTGAGATCAGGTTTAATTTCCTCAGTACAAGCTTTACTTTGAAAGATAATCGCGTTCTTTTGAAAGTTTATTAATTTCACGAAAGCTTTAATAAGAAACGCTCATGCATTTCTTTGTAAAGACAAGCAGTTGTTTGCTACGTGTGAAAGCACTGTTAGAACTGAGATCAGTGTTGCTTTTCTCAGTACAAGCTTTACTTTGAAAGATAATCGCCTTCTTTTGAAAGTTTATTAATTTCACGAAAGCTTTAGTAAGAAACGAACATGCGTTTCTTTGTCAAGACAAGCAGTTGTTTGCTACGTGTAAAATCACTGTTAGAACTGAGATCAGTGTTGCTTTTCTCAGTACAAGCTTTACTTTGAAAGATAATCGCGTTCTTTTGAAAGTTTATTAATTTCAAGAAAGCTTTAGTAAGAAACGCTCGTGCGTTTCTTTGTAAAGACAAGCATTGTTTGCTACGTGTGAAAGCACTGTTAGAACTGAGATCAGTGTTGCTTTCCTCAGTACAATCTTTACTTTGAAAGATAATCGCGTTCTTTTGAAACTTTATTAATTTCACGAAAGCTTTAGTAAGAAATGCACATGCGTTTCTTTGTAAAGACAAGCAGTTGTTTGCTACGTGTGAAAGCACTGTTTGAACTGAGATCAGTGTTGATTTTCTCAGTACAAGATTTACTTTGAAAGATAATCACGTTCTTTTGAAATTTATTAATTTCAGGAAAGCTTTAGTAAGAAACGAACATGCGTTTCTTTGTCAAGACAAGCAGTTGTTTACAACGTGTGAAAGCACTGTTAGAACTGAGATCAGGTTTAATTTTCTCAGTACAAGCTTTACTTTGAAAGATAATCGCGTTCTTTTGAAAGTTTATTAATTTCACGAAAGCTTTGGTAAGAAACGCTCGTGCGTTTCTTTGTCAAGACAAGCAGTTGTTTGCTACGTGTGAAAGCACTGATAGAACTGAGATCAGTGTTGCTTTTCTCAGTACAAGCTTTACTTTGAAAGATAATCGCGTTCTTTTGAAAGTTTATTAATTTCATGAAAGCTTTAGTAAGGAACGCGCATGCATTTATTTGTAAAGACAACCAGTTGTTTGCTAGGTGTGAAAGCACTGTTAGAACTGAGATCAGTGTTGCTTTTCTCAGTACAAGCTTTACTTTGAAAGATAATCGCGTTCTTTTGAAAGTTTATTAATTTCACGAAAGCTTTAGTAAGAAACGCACATGCGTTTCTTTGTCGAGACAAGCAGTTGTTTGCTACGTGTGAAAGCACTGTTAGAACTGAGATCAGGTTTAATTTTCTCAGTACAAGCTTTACTTTGAAAGATAATCGCATTCTTTGAAAGTTTATTAATTTCACGAAAGCTTTAGTAAGAAACGCACATGCGTTTCTTTGTCAAGACAAGCAGTTGTTTGCTACGTGTGAAAGCACTGTTAGAACTGAGATCAGGTTTAATTTCCTCAGTACAAGCTTTACTTTGAAAGATAATCGCGTTCTTTTGAAAGTTTATTAATTTCACGAAAGCTTTAGTAAGAAACGCACATGCGTTTCTTTGTCAAGACAAGCAGTTGTTTGCTACATGTGAAAGCACTGTTAGAACTGAGATCAGTGTTGCTTTTCTCAGTACAAGCTTTACTTTGAAAGATAATCGCGTTCTTTTGAAAGTTTATTAATTTCACGAAAGCTTTAGTAAGAAACGCACATGTGTTTCTTTGTAAAGACAAGCAGTTGTTTGCTACGTGTGAAAGCACTGTTAGAACTGAGATCAGTGTTGCTTTTCTCAGTACAAGCTTTACTTTGAAAGATAATCGCGTTCTTTTGAAAGTTTATTATATTCACGAAAGCTTTAATAAGAAACGCTCATGCATTTCTTTGTAAAGACAAGCAGTTGTTTGCTACGTGTGAAAGCACTGTTAGAACTGAGATCAGTGTTGCTTTTCTCAGTACAAGCTTTACTTTGAAAGATAATCGCGTTCTTTTGAAAGTTTATTAATTTCACGAAAGCTTTAGTAAGGAACGCTCATGCATTTCTTTGTAAAGACAAGCAGTTGTTTGCTACGTGTGAAAGCACTGTTAGAACTGAGATCAGGTTTAATTTCCTCACTACAAGCTTTACTTTGAAAGATAATCGCGTTCTTTTGAAAGTTTATTAATTTCACGAAAGCTTTAGTAAGAAACGCACATGCGTTTCTTTGTCAAGACAAGCAGTTGTTTGCTACGTGTGAAAGCACTGTTAGAACTGAGATCAGGTTTAATTTCCTCAGTACAAGCTTTACTTTGAAAGATAATCGCATTCTTTGGAAGTTTATTAATTTCACGAAAGCTTTAATAAGAAACGCTCATGCTTTTCTTTGTAAAGACAAGCAGTTGTTTGCTACGTGTGAAAGCACTGTTACAACTGAGATCAGTGTTGCTTTTCTCAGTACAAGCTTTACTTTGAAAGATAATCGCGTTCTTTTGAAAGTTTATTAATTTCATGAAAGCTTTAGTAAGAAACGCACATGCGTTTCTTTGTAAAGACAAGCAGTTGTTTGCTACGTGTGAAAGCACTGTTAGAACTGAGATCAGTGTTGCTTTTCTCAGTACAAGCTTTACTTTGAAAGATAATCGCGTTCTTTTGAAAGTTTGTTAACTTCACGAAAGCTTTAGTACGAAAGGAACATGCGTTTCTTTGTCGAGACAAGCAGTTGTTTGCTACGTGTGAAAGCACTGTTAGAACTGAGATCAGGTTTAATTTTCTCAGTACAAGCTTTACTTTGAAAGATAATCGCGTTCTTTTGAAAGTTTATTAATTTCACGAAAGCTTTAGTAAGAAACGCACATGCGTTTCTTTGTCAAGACAAGCAGTTGTTTGCTACGTGTGAAAGCACTGTTAGAACTGAGATCAGGTTTAATTTCCTCAGTACAAGCTTTACTTTGAAAGATAATCGCGTTCTTTTGAAAGTTTATTAATTTCACGAAAGCTTTAGTAAGAAACGCACATGCGTTTCTTTGTCAAGACAAGCAGTTGTTTGCTACGTGTGAAAGCACTGTTAGAACTGAGATCAGGTTTAATTTCCTCAGTACAACCTTAGTTTGAAAGATAATCGCGTTCTTTTGAAAGTTTATTAATTTCACGAAAGCTTTAATAAGAAACGCTCATGCTTTTCTTTGTAAAGACAAGCAGTTGTTTACTACGTGTGAAAGCACTGTTAGAACTGAGATCAGTGTTGCTTTTCTCAGTACAAGCTTTACTTTGAAAGATAATCGCGTTCTTTTGAAAGTTTATTAATTTCATGAAAGCTTTAGTAAGAAACGCACATGCGTTTCTTTGTCAAGACAAGCAGTTGTTTGCTACGTGTGAAAGCACTGTTAGAACTGAGATCAGGTTTAATTTCCTCAGTACAAGCTTTACTTTGAAAGATAATCGCGTTCTTTTGAAAGGTTATAATATTCACGAAAGCTTTAATAAGAAACGCTCATGCATTTCTTTGTAAAGACAAGCAGTTGTTTGATACGTGTGAAAGCACTGTTAGAACTGAGATCAGTGTTGCTTTTCTCAGTACAAGCTTTACTTTGAAAGATAATCGCGTTCTTTTGAAAGTTTATTAATTTCACGAAAGCTTTAGTAAGGAACGCTCATGCATTTCTTTGTAAAGACAAGCAGTTGTTTGCTACGTGTGAAAGCACTGTTAAAACTGAGATCAGTGTTGCTTTCCTCAGTACAAGCTTTACTTTGAAAGATAATCGCGTTCTTTTGAAACTTTATTAATTTCACAAAAGCTTTAGTAAGAAACGCACATGCGTTTCTTTGTAAAGACAAGCAGTTGTTTGCTACGTGTGAAAGCACTGTTTGAACTGAGATCAGGTTTAATTTTCTCAGTACAAGCTTTACTTTGAAAGATAATCGCGTTCTTTTGAAAGTTTATTAATTTCACGAAAGCTTTAGTAAGAAACGCTCGTGCGTTTCTTTGTCAAGACAAGCAGTTGTTTGCTACGTGTGAAAGCACTGTTAGAACTGAGATCAGTGTTGCTTAAAGCTTTACTTTGAAAGATAATCGCGTTCTTTTGAAAGTTTATTAATTTCACGAAAGCTTTAGTAAGAAACGCACATGCGTTTCTTTGACAAGACAAGCAGTTGTTTGCTACATGTGAAAGCACTGTTAGAACTGAGATCAGGTTTAATTTCCTCAGTACAAGCTTTACTTTGAAAGATAATTGCGTTCTTTTGAAAGTTTATTAATTTCACGAAAGCTTTAGTAAGGAACGCGCATGCATTTCTTTGTAAAGACAAGCAGTTGTTTGCTACGTGTGAAAGCACTGTTAGAACTGAGATCAGTGTTGATTTTCTCCGTACAAGTTTTGTTTTGAAAGATAATCACGTTCTTTGGAAACTTTATTAATTTCACGAAAGCTTTAGTAAGAAACGAACATGCGTTTCTTTGTCGAGACAAGCAGTTGTTTGCTACGTGTGAAAGCACTGTTAGAACTGAGATCAGGTTTAATTTTCTCAGTACAAGCTTTACTTTGAAAGATAATCGCGTTCTTTTGAAAGTTTATTAATTTCACGAAAGCTTTAGTAAGAAACGCACATGCGTTTCTTTGTCAAGACAAGCAGTTGTTTGCTACGTGTGAAAGCACTGTTAGAACTGAGATCAGGTTTAATTTTATCAGTACAAGCTTTACTTTGAAAGATAATCGCGTTCTTTTGAAAGTTTATTAATTTCACGAAAGTTTTAGTAAGAAACGCACATGCGTTTTTTTGTCAAGACAAGCAGTTGTTTGCTACGTGTGAAAGCACTGTTAGAACTGAGATCAGTGTTGCTTTTCTCAGTACAAGCTTTACTTTGAAAGATAATCGCGTTCTTTTGAAAGTTTATTAATTTCACGAAAGCTTTAGTAAGAAACGCACATGCGTTTCTTTGTCAAGACAAGCAGTTGTTTGCTACGTGTGAAAGCACTGTTAGAACTGAGATCAGGTTTAATTTCCTCAGTACAAGCTTTACTTTGAAAGATAATCGCGTTCTTTTGAAAGTTTATTAATTTCACGAAAGCTTTAATAAGAAACGCTCATGCTTTTCTTTGTAAAGACAAGCAGTTGTTTACTACGTGTGAAAGCACTGTTAGAACTGAGATCAGTGTTGCTTTTCTCAGTACAAGCTTTACTTTGAAAGATAATCACGTTCTTTTGAAAGTTTATTAATTTCATGAAAGCTTTAGTAAGAAACGCACATGCGTTTCTTTGTCAAGACAAGCAGTTGTTTGCTACGTGTGAAAGCACTTTTAGAACTGAGATCAGGTTTAATTTCCTCAGTACAAGCTTTACTTTGAAAGATAATCGCGTTCTTTTGAAAGTTTATTAAATTCACGAAAGCTTTAATAAGAAACGCTCATGCATTTCTTTGTAAAGACAAGCAGTTGTTTGCTACGTGTGAAAGCACTGTTAGAACTGAGATCAGTGTTGCTTTTCTCAGTACAAGCTTTACTTTGAAAGATAATCGCGTTCTTTTGAAAGTTTATTAATTTCACGAAAGCTTTAGTAAGGAACGCTCATGCATTTCTTTGTAAAGACAAGCAGTTGTTTGCTACGTGTGAAAGCACTGTTAAAACTGAGATCAGTGTTGCTTTCCTCAGTACAAGCTTTACTTTGAAAGATAATCGCGTTCTTTTGAAACTTTATTAATTTCACAAAAGCTTTAGTAAGAAACGCACATGCGTTTCTTTGTAAAGACAAGCAGTTGTTTGCTACGTGTGAAAGCACTGTTTGAACTAAGATCAGGTTTAATTTTCTCAGTACAAGCTTTACTTTGAAAGATAATCGCGTTCTTTTGAAAGTTTATTAATTTCACGAAAGCTTTAGTAAGAAACGCTCGTGCGTTTCTTTGTCAAGACAAGCAGTTGTTTGCTACGTGTGAAAGCACTGTTAGAACTGAGATCAGTGTTGCTTAAAGCTTTACTTTGAAAGATAATCGCGTTCTTTTGAAAGTTTATTAATTTCACGAAAGCTTTAGTAGGAAACGCACATGCGTTTCTTTGTCAAGACAAGCAGTTGTTTGCTACGTGTGAAAGCACTGTTAGAACTGAGATCAGGTTTAATTTCCTCAGTACAAGCTTTACTTTGAAAGATAATCGCGTTCTTTTGAAAGTTTATTAATTTCACGAATGCTTTAGTAAGGAACGCGCATGCATTTCTTTGTAAAGACAAGCAGTTGTTTGCTACGTGTGAAAGGACTGTTAGAACTGAGATCAGTGTTGATTTTCTCCGTACAAGTTTTGCTTTGAAAGATAATCACGTTCTTTGGAAACTTTATTAATTTCACAAAAGCTTTAGTAAGAAACGAACATGCGTTTCTTTGTCGAGACAAGCAGTTGTTTGCTACGTGTGAAAGCACTGTTAGAACTGAGATCAGGTTTAATTTTCTCAGTACAAGCTTTACTTTGAAAGATAATCGCGTTCTTTTGAAAGTTTATTAATTTCACGAAAGCTTTAGTAAGATACGCTCATGCGTTTCTTTGTAAAGACAAGCAGTTGTTTGTTACGTGTGAAAGCACTTTTAGAACTGAGATCAGTGTTGCTTTTCTCAGTACAAGCTTTACTTTGAAAGATAATCGCGTTCTTTTGAAAGTTTATTAATTTCACGAAAGCTTTAGTAAGAAACGCACATGCGTTTCTTTGTCAAGACAAGCAGTTGTTTGCTACATGTGAAAGCACCGTTAGAACTGAGATCAGGTTTAATTTCCTCAGTACAAGCTTTACTTTGAAAGATAATCGCGTTCTTTTGAAAGTTTATTAATTTCACGAAAGCTTTAATAAGAAACGCTCATGCATTTCTTTGTAAAGACAAGCAGTTGTTTGCTACGTGTGAAAGCACTGTTAGAACTGAGATCAGTGTTGCTTTTCTCAGTACAAGCTTTACTTTGAAAGATAATCGCCTTCTTTTGAAAGTTTATTAATTTCACGAAAGCTTTAGTAAGAAACGAACATGCGTTTCTTTGTCAAGACAAGCAGTTGTTTGCTACGTGTAAAATCACTGTTAGAACTGAGATCAGTGTTGCTTTTCTCAGTACAAGCTTTACTTTGAAAGATAATCGCGTTCTTTTGAAAGTTTATTAATTTCAAGAAAGCTTTAGTAAGAAACGCTCGTGCGTTTCTTTGTAAAGACAAGCATTGTTTGCTACGTGTGAAAGCACTGTTAGAACTGAGATCAGTGTTGCTTTACTCAGTACAATCTTTACTTTGAAAGATAATCGCGTTCTTTTGAAACTTTATTAATTTCACGAAAGCTTTAGTAAGAAATGCACATGCGTTTCTTTGTAAAGACAAGCAGTTGTTTGCTACGTGTGAAAGCACTGTTTGAACTGAGATCAGTGTTGATTTTCTCAGTACAAGATTTACTTTGAAAGATAATCACGTTCTTTTGAAATTTATTAATTTCAGGAAAGCTTTAGTAAGAAACGAACATGCGTTTCTTTGTCAAGACAAGCAGTTGTTTACAACGTGTGAAAGCACTGTTAGAACTGAGATCAGGTTTAATTTTCTCAGTACAAGCTTTACTTTGAAAGATAATCGCGTTCTTTTGAAAGTTTATTAATTTCACGAAAGCTTTGGTAAGAAACGCTCGTGCGTTTCTTTGTCAAGACAAGCAGTTGTTTGCTACGTGTGAAAGCACTGATAGAACTGAGATCAGTGTTGCTTTTCTCAGTACAAGCTTTACTTTGAAAGATAATCGCGTTCTTTTGAAAGTTTATTAATTTCATGAAAGCTTTAGTAAGGAACGCGCATGCATTTATTTGTAAAGACAACCAGTTGTTTGCTAGGTGTGAAAGCACTGTTAGAACTGAGATCAGTGTTGCTTTTCTCAGTACAAGCTTTACTTTGAAAGATAATCGCGTTCTTTTGAAAGTTTATTAATTTCACGAAAGCTTTAGTAAGAAACGCACATGCGTTTCTTTGTCGAGACAAGCAGTTGTTTGCTACGTGTGAAAGCACTGTTAGAACTGAGATCAGGTTTAATTTTCTCAGTACAAGCTTTACTTTGAAAGATAATCGCGTTCTTTGAAAGTTTATTAATTTCACGAAAGCTTTAGTAAGAAACGCACATGCGTTTCTTTGTCAAGACAAGCAGTTGTTTACTACGTGTGAAAGCACTGTTAGAACTGAGATCAGGTTTAATTTCCTCAGTACAAGCTTTACTTTGAAAGATAATCGCGTTCTTTTGAAAGTTTATTAATTTCACGAAAGCTTTAGTAAGAAACGCACATGCGTTTCTTTGTCAAGACAAGCAGTTGTTTGCTACATGTGAAAGCACTGTTAGAACTGAGATCAGTGTTGCTTTTCTCAGTACAAGCTTTACTTTGAAAGATAATCGCGTTCTTTTGAAAGTTTATTAATTTCACGAAAGCTTTAGTAAGAAACGCACATGTGTTTCTTTGTAAAGACAAGCAGTTGTTTGCTACGTGTGAAAGCACTGTTAGAACTGAGATCAGTGTTGCTTTTCTCAGTACAAGCTTTACTTTGAAAGATAATCGCGTTCTTTTGAAAGTTTATTATATTCACGAAAGCTTTAATAAGAAACGCTCATGCATTTCTTTGTAAAGACAAGCAGTTGTTTGCTACGTGTGAAAGCACTGTTAGAACTGAGATCAGTGTTGCTTTTCTCAGTACAAGCTTTACTTTGAAAGATAATCGCGTTCTTTTGAAAGTTTATTAATTTCACGAAAGCTTTAGTAAGGAACGCTCATGCATTTCTTTGTAAAGACAAGCAGTTGTTTGCTACGTGTGAAAGCACTGTTAGAACTGAGATCAGGTTTAATTTCCTCACTACAAGCTTTACTTTGAAAGATAATCGCGTTCTTTTGAAAGTTTATTAATTTCACGAAAGCTTTAGTAAGAAACGCACATGCGTTTCTTTGTCAAGACAAGCAGTTGTTTGCTACATGTGAAAGCACTGTTAGAACTGAGATCAGGTTTAATTTCCTCAGTACAAGCTTTACTTTGAAAGATAATCGCGTTCTTTGGAAGTTTATTAATTTCACGAAAGCTTTAATAAGAAACGCTCATGCTTTTCTTTGTAAAGACAAGCAGTTGTTTGCTACGTGTGAAAGCACTGTTACAACTGAGATCAG
Organism: Chionomys nivalis; assembly: GCF_950005125.1. Lineage (NCBI taxonomy): Eukaryota > Metazoa > Chordata > Mammalia > Rodentia > Cricetidae > Chionomys > Chionomys nivalis. The sequence goes on from NC_080102.1 coordinate 65,174,324, forward strand.
TGTTGCTTTTCTCAGTACAAGCTTTACTTTGAAAGATAATCGCGTTCTTTTGAAAGTTTATTAATTTCATGAAAGCTTTAGTAAGAAACGCACATGCGTTTCTTTGTAAAGACAAGCAGTTGTTTGCTACGTGTGAAAGCACTGTTAGAACTGAGATCAGTGTTGCTTTTCTCAGTACAAGCTTTACTTTGAAAGATAATCGCGTTCTTTTGAAAGTTTGTTAACTTCACGAAAGCTTTAGTACGAAAGGAACATGCGTTTCTTTGTCGAGACAAGCAGTTGTTTGCTACGTGTGAAAGCACTGTTAGAACTGAGATCAGGTTTAATTTTCTCAGTACAAGCTTTACTTTGAAAGATAATCGCGTTCTTTTGAAAGTTTATTAATTTCACGAAAGCTTTAGTAAGAAACGCACATGCGTTTCTTTGTCAAGACAAGCAGTTGTTTGCTACGTGTGAAAGCATTGTTAGAACTGAGATCAGGTTTAATTTCCTCAGTACAAGCTTTACTTTGAAAGATAATCGCGTTCTTTTGAAAGTTTATTAATTTCACGAAAGCTTTAGTAAGAAACGCACATGCGTTTCTTTGTCAAGACAAGCAGTTGTTTGCTACGTGTGAAAGCACTGTTAGAACTGAGATCAGGTTTAATTTCCTCAGTACAACCTTAGTTTGAAAGATAATCGCGTTCTTTTGAAAGTTTATTAATTTCACGAAAGCTTTAATAAGAAACGCTCATGCTTTTCTTTGTAAAGACAAGCAGTTGTTTACTACGTGTGAAAGCACTGTTAGAACTGAGATCAGTGTTGCTTTTCTCAGTACAAGCTTTACTTTGAAAGATAATCGCGTTCTTTTGAAAGTTTATTAATTTCATGAAAGCTTTAGTAAGAAACGCACATTCGTTTCTTTGTCAAGACAAGCAGTTGTTTGCTACGTGTGAAAGCACTGTTAGAACTGAGATCAGGTTTAATTTCCTCAGTACAAGCTTTACTTTGAAAGATAATCGCGTTCTTTTGAAAGGTTATAATATTCACGAAAGCTTTAATAAGAAACGCTCATGCATTTCTTTGTAAAGACAAGCAGTTGTTTGCTACGTGTGAAAGCACTGTTAGAACTGAGATCAGTGTTGCTTTTCTCAGTACAAGCTTTACTTTGAAAGATAATCGCGTTCTTTTGAAAGTTTATTAATTTCACGAAAGCTTTAGTAAGGAACGCTCATGCATTTCTTTGTAAAGACAAGCAGTTGTTTGCTACGTGTGAAAGCACTGTTAAAACTGAGATCAGTGTTGCTTTCCTCAGTACAAGCTTTACTTTGAAAGATAATCGCGTTCTTTTGAAACTTTATTAATTTCACAAAAGCTTTAGTAAGAAACGCACATGCGTTTCTTTGTAAAGACAAGCAGTTGTTTGCTACGTGTGAAAGCACTGTTTGAACTGAGATCAGGTTTAATTTTCTCAGTACAAGCTTTACTTTGAAAGATAATCGCGTTCTTTTGAAAGTTTATTAATTTCACGAAAGCTTTAGTAAGAAACGCTCGTGCGTTTCTTTGTCAAGACAAGCAGTTGTTTGCTACGTGTGAAAGCACTGTTAGAACTGAGATCAGTGTTGCTTAAAGCTTTACTTTGAAAGATAATCGCGTTCTTTTGAAAGTTTATTAATTTCACGAAAGCTTTAGTAAGAAACGCACATGCGTTTCTTTGACAAGACAAGCAGTTGTTTGCTACATGTGAAAGCACTGTTAGAACTGAGATCAGGTTTAATTACCTCAGTACAAGCTTTACTTTGAAAGATAATTGCGTTCTTTTGAAAGTTTATTAATTTCACGAAAGCTTTAGTAAGGAACGCGCATGCATTTCTTTGTAAAGACAAGCAGTTGTTTGCTACGTGTGAAAGCACTGTTAGAACTGAGATCAGTGTTGATTTTCTCCGTACAAGTTTTGCTTTGAAAGATAATCACGTTCTTTGGAAACTTTATTAATTTCACGAAAGCTTTAGTAAGAAACGAACATGCGTTTCTTTGTCGAGACAAGCAGTTGTTTGCTACGTGTGAAAGCACTGTTAGAACTGAGATCAGGTTTAATTTTCTCAGTACAAGCTTTACTTTGAAAGATAATCGCGTTCTTTTGAAAGTTTATTAATTTCACGAAAGCTTTAGTAAGAAACGCACATGCGTTTCTTTGTCAAGACAAGCAGTTGTTTGCTACGTGTGAAAGCACTGTTAGAACTGAGATCAGGTTTAATTTTATCAGTACAAGCTTTACTTTGAAAGATAATCGCGTTCTTTTGAAAGTTTATTAATTTCACGAAAGTTTTAGTAAGAAACGCACATGCGTTTTTTTGTCAAGACAAGCAGTTGTTTGCTACGTGTGAAAGCACTGTTAGAACTGAGATCAGTGTTGCTTTTCTCAGTACAAGCTTTACTTTGAAAGATAATCGCGTTCTTTTGAAAGTTTATTAATTTCACGAAAGCTTTAGTAAGAAACGCACATGCGTTTCTTTGTCAAGACAAGCAGTTGTTTGCTACGTGTGAAAGCACTGTTAGAACTGAGATCAGGTTTAATTTCCTCAGTACAAGCTTTACTTTGAAAGATAATCGCGTTCTTTTGAAAGTTTATTAATTTCACGAAAGCTTTAATAAGAAACGCTCATGCTTTTCTTTGTAAAGACAAGCAGTTGTTTACTACGTGTGAAAGCACTGTTAGAACTGAGATCAGTGTTGCTTTTCTCAGTACAAGCTTTACTTTGAAAGATAATCACGTTCTTTTGAAAGTTTATTAATTTCATGAAAGCTTTAGTAAGAAACGCACATGCATTTCTTTGTCAAGACAAGCAGTTGTTTGCTACGTGTGAAAGCACTTTTAGAACTGAGATCAGGTTTAATTTCCTCAGTACAAGCTTTACTTTGAAAGATAATCGCGTTCTTTTGAAAGTTTATTAAATTCACGAAAGCTTTAATAAGAAACGCTCATGCATTTCTTTGTAAAGACAAGCAGTTGTTTGCTACGTGTGAAAGCACTGTTAGAACTGAGATCAGTGTTGCTTTTCTCAGTACAAGCTTTACTTTGAAAGATAATCGCGTTCTTTTGAAAGTTTATTAATTTCACGAAAGCTTTAGTAAGGAACGCTCATGCATTTCTTTGTAAAGACAAGCAGTTGTTTGCTACGTGTGAAAGCACTGTTAGAACTGAGATCAGTGTTGCTTTTCTCAGTACAAGCTTTACTTTGAAAGATAATCGCGTTCTTTTGAAACTTTATTAATTTCACAAAAGCTTTAGTAAGAAACGCACATGCGTTTCTTTGTAAAGACAAGCAGTTGTTTGCTACGTGTGAAAGCACTGTTTGAACTAAGATCAGGTTTAATTTTCTCAGTACAAGCTTTACTTTGAAAGATAATCGCGTTCTTTTGAAAGTTTATTAATTTCACGAAAGCTTTAGTAAGAAACGCTCGTGCGTTTCTTTGTCAAGACAAGCAGTTGTTTGCTACGTGTGAAAGCACTGTTAGAACTGAGATCAGTGTTGCTTAAAGCTTTACTTTGAAAGATAATCGCGTTCTTTTGAAAGTTTATTAATTTCACGAAAGCTTTAGTAGGAAACGCACATGCGTTTCTTTGTCAAGACAAGCAGTTGTTTGCTACATGTGAAAGCACTGTTAGAACTGAGATCAGGTTTAATTTCCTCAGTACAAGCTTTACTTTGAAAGATAATCGCGTTCTTTTGAAAGTTTATTAATTTCACGAATGCTTTAGTAAGGAACGCGCATGCATTTCTTTGTAAAGACAAGCAGTTGTTTGCTACGTGTGAAAGGACTGTTAGAACTGAGATCAGTGTTGATTTTCTCCGTACAAGTTTTGCTTTGAAAGATAATCACGTTCTTTGGAAACTTTATTAATTTCACAAAAGCTTTAGTAAGAAACGAACATGCGTTTCTTTGTCGAGACAAGCAGTTGTTTGCTACGTGTGAAAGCACTGTTAGAACTGAGATCAGGTTTAATTTTCTCAGTACAAGCTTTACTTTGAAAGATAATCGCGTTCTTTTGAAAGTTTAATAATTTCACGAAAGCTTTAGTAAGAAACGCACATGCGTTTCTTTGTCAAGACAAGCAGTTGTTTGCTACGTGTGAAAGCACTGTTAGAACTGAGATCAGGTTTAATTTTATCAGTACAAGCTTTACTTTGAAAGATAATCGCGTTCTTTTGAAAGTTTATTAATTTCACGAAAGTTTTAGTAAGAAACGCACATGCGTTTTTTTGTCAAGACAAGCAGTTGTTTGCTACGTGTGAAAGCACTGTTAGAACTGAGATCAGTGTTGCTTTTCTCAGTACAAGCTTTACTTTGAAAGATAATCGCGTTCTTTTGAAAGTTTATTAATTTCACGAAAGCTTTAGTAAGAAACGCACATGCGTTTCTTTGTCAAGACAAGCAGTTGTTTGCTACGTGTGAAAGCACTGTTAGAACTGAGATCAGGTTTAATTTCCTCAGTACAAGCTTTACTTTGAAAGATAATCGCGTTCTTTTGAAAGTTTATTAATTTCACGAAAGCTTTAGTAAGAAACGCACATGCGTTTCTTTGTCAAGACAAGCAGTTGTTTGCTACGTGTGAAAGCACTTTTAGAACTGAGATCAGGTTTAATTTCCTCAGTACAAGCTTTACTTTGAAAGATAATCGCGTTCTTTTGAAAGTTTATTAATTTCACGAAAGCTTTAGTAAGAAACGCTCATGCGTTTCTTTGTAAAGACAAGCATTTGTTTGCTACGTGTGAAAGCACTGTTAGAACTGAGATCAGTGTTGCTTTTCTCAGTACAAGCTTTACTTTGAAAGATAATCGCGTTCTTTTGAAACTTTATTAATTTCACGAAAGCTTTAGTAAGGAACGCTCATGCATTTCTTTGTAAAGACAAGCAGTTGTTTGCTATGTGTGAAAGCACTGTTAGAACTGAGATCAGTGTTGCTTTTCTCAGTACAAGCTTTACTTTGAAAGATAATCGCGTTCTTTTGAAACTTTATTAATTTCACGAAAGCTTTAGTAAGAAACGAACATACGTTTCTTTGTCGAGACAAGCAGTTGTTTGCTACGTGTGAAAGCACTGTTAGAACTGAGATCAGGTTTAATTTCCTCAGTACAAGCTTTACTTTGAAAGATAATCGCGTTCTTTTGAAAGTTTATTAATTTCACGAAAGCTTGAATAAGAAACGCTCATGCTTTTCTTTGTAAAGACAAGCAGTTGTTTGCTACGTGTGAAAGCACTGTTAGAACTGAGATCAGTGTTGCTTTTCTCAGTACAAGCTTTACTTTGAAAGATAATCGCGTTCTTTTGAAAGTTTATTAATTTCACGAAAGCTTTAGTAAGAAATGCACATGCGTTTCTTTGAAAGACAAGCAGTTGTTTGCTACGTGTGAAAGCACTGTTAGAACTGAGATCAGTGTTGCTTTTCTCAGTACAAGCTTTACTTTGAAAGATAATCGCGTTCTTTTGAAACTTTATTAATTTCACGAAAGCTTTAGTAAGGAACGCTCATGCATTTCTTTGTAAAGACAAGCAGTTGTTTGCTACGTGTGAAAGCACTGTTAGAACTGAGATCAGTGTTGCTTTTCTCAGTACAAGCTTTACTTTGAAAGATAATCGCGTTCTTTTGAAACTTTATTAATTTCACGAAAGCTTTAGTAAGAAACGAACATACGTTTCTTTGTCGAGACAAGCAGTTGTTTGCTACGTGTGAAAGCACTGTTAGAACTGAGATCAGGTTTAATTTTCTCAGTACAAGCTTTACTTTGAAAGATAATCGCATTCTTTTGAAAGTTTATTAATTTCACGAAAGCTTTAGTAAGAAACGCACATGCGTTTTTTTGTCAAGACAAGCAGTTGTTTGCTAAGTGTGAAAGCACTGTTAGAACTGAGATCAGGTTTAATTTTATCAGTACAAGCTTTACTTTGAAAGATAATCGCGTTCTTTTGAAAGTTTATTAATTTCACGAAAGTTTTAGTAAGAAACGCACATGCGTTTTTTTGTCAAGACAAGCAGTTGTTTGCTACGTGTGAAAGCACTGTTAGAACTGAGATCAGTGTTGCTTTTCTCAGTACAACATTTACTTTGAGAGATAATCGCTTTCTTTTGAAAGTTTATTAATTTCATGAAAGCTTTAGTTAGAAACGCACATGCGTTTCTTTGTCAAGACAAGCAGTTGTTTGCTACGTGTGAAAGCACTGTTAGAACTGAGATCAGTGTTGCTTTTCTTAGTACAAGCTTTACTTTGAAAGATAATCGCGTTCTTTTGAAACTTTATTAATTTCACGAAAGCTTTAGTAAGAAACGAACATGCGTTTCTTTGTCGAGACAAGCAGTTGTTTGCTACGTGTGAAAGCACTGTTAGAACTGAGATCAGGTTTAATTTTATCAGTACAAGCTTTACTTTGAAAGATAATCGCGTTCTTTTGAAAGTTTATTAATTTCCGAAAGCTTTAGTTAGAAACGCACATGCGTTTCTTTGTCAAGACAAGCAGTTGTTTGCTACGTGTTAAAGCACTGTTAGAACTGAGATCAGTGTTGCTTTTCTTAGTACAAGCTTTACTTTGAAAGATAATCGCGTTCTTTTGAAACTTTATTAATTTCACGAAAGCTTTAGTAAGAAACGAACATGCGTTTCTTCGTCGAGACAAGCAGTTGTTTGCTACGTGTGAAAGCACTGTTAGAACTGAGATCAGGTTTAATTTTATCAGTACAAGCTTTACTTTGAAAGATAATCGCGTTCTTTTGAAAGTTTATTAATTTCACGAAAGCTTTAGTAAGAAACGCACATGCGTTTTTTTTGTCAAGACAAGCAGTTGTTTGCTACGGGTGAAAGCACTGTTAGAACTGAGATCAGTGTTGCTTTTCTCAGTACAAGCTTTACTTTGAAAGATAATCGCGTTCTTTTGAAAGTTTATTAATTTCACGAAAGCTTTAGTTAGAAACGCACATGCGTTTCTTTGACAAGACAAGCAGTTATTTGCTACGTGTGAAAGCACTGTTAGAACTGAGATCAGTGTTGCATTTCTTAGTACAAGCTTTACTTTGAAAGATAATCGCGTTCTTTTGAAACTTTATTAATTTCACGAAAGCTTTAGTAAGAAACGAACATGCGTTTCTTTGTCGAGACAAACAGTTGTTTGCTACGTGTGTAAGCACTGTTAGAACTAAGATCAGGTTTAATTTTCTCAGTACAAGCTTTACTTTGAAAGATAATCGCGTTCTTTTGAAAGTTTATTAATTTCACGAAAGCTTTAGTAAGAAACGCACATGCGTTTCTTTGTCAAGACAAGCAGTTGTTTGCTACGTGTGAAAGCACTGTTAGAACTGAGATCAGGTTTAATTTTATCAGTACAAGCTTTACTTTGAAAGATAATCGCGTTCTTTTGAAAGTTTATTAATTTCACGAAAGCTTTAGTAAGAAACGCACATGCGTTTTTTTTGTCAAGACAAGCAGTTGTTTGCTACGGGTGAAAGCACTGTTAGAACTGAGATCAGTGTTGCTTTTCTCAGTACAAGCTTTACTTTGAAAGATAATCGCGTTCTTTTGAAAGTTTATTAATTTCACGAAAGCTTTAGTAAGGAACGTTCATGCATTTCTTTGTAAAGACAAGCAGTTATTTGCTACGTGTGAAAGCACTGTTAGAACTGAGATCAGGTTTAATTTCCTCAGTACAAGCTTTACTTTGAAAGATAATCGCGTTCTTTTGAAAGTTTATTAATTTCACGAAAGCTTTAGTAAGAAACGCTCATGCGTTTCTTTGTCAAGACAAGCAGTTGTTTGCTACGTGTGAAAGCACTGTTAGAACTGAGATCAGGTTTAATTTTCTCAGTACAAGCTTTACTTTGAAAGATAATCGCGTTCTTTTGAAAGTTTATTAATTTCACGAAAGCTTTAGTAAGGAACGCGCATGCATTTCTTTGTAAAGACAAGCAGTTGTTTGCTACGTGTGAAAGCACTGTTAGAACTGAGATCAGTGATGCTTTTCTCAGTACAAGTTTTACTTTGAAAGATAATCGCGTTCTTTTGAAAGTTTATTAATTTCACGAAAGCTTTAATAAGAAACGCTCATGATTTTCTTTGTAAAGACAAGCAGTTGTTTGCTACGTGTGAAAGCACTGTTAGAACTGAGATCAGTGTTGCTTTTCTCAGTACAAGCTTTACTTTGAAAGATAATCGCGTTCTTTTGAAAGTTTATTAATTTCACGAAAGCTTTAGTAAGAAACGCACGTGCGTTTCTTTGAAAGACAAGCAGTTGTTTGCTACGTGTGAAAGCACTGTTAGAACTGAGATCAGTGTTGCTTTTCTCAATGCAAGCTTTACTTTGAAAGATAATCGCGTTCTTCTGAAAGTTCATTAATTTCACGAAAGCTTTAGTAAGAAACGCATATGCGTTTCTTTGTCAAGACAAGCAGTTGTTTGCTACGTGTGAAAGCACTGTTAGAACTGAGATCAGAGTTGCTTTTCTCAGTACAAGCTTTACTTTGAAAGATAATCGCGTTCTTTTGAAACTTTATTAATTTCACGAAAGCTTTAGTAAGGCACGCTCATGCATTTCTTTGTAAAGACAAGCAGTTGTTTGCTACGTGTGAAAGCACTGTTAGAACTGAGATCAGTGTTGCTTTTCTCAGTACAAGCTTTACTTTGAAAGATAATCGAGTTCTTTTGAAACTTTATTAATTTCACGAAAGCTTTAGTAAGAAACGAACATGCGTTTCTTTGTCGAGACAAGCAGTTGTTTGCTACGTGTGAAAGCACTGTTAGAACTGAGATCAGGTTTAATTTTCTCAGTACAAGCTTTACTTTGAAAGATAATCGCGTTCTTTTGAAAGTTTATTAATTTCACGAAAGCTTTAGTAAGAAACGCACATGCGGTTTTTTGTCAAGACAAGCAGTTGTTTGCTAAGTGTGAAAGCACTGTTAGAACTGAGATCAGGTTTAATTTTATCAGTACAAGCTTTACTTTGAAAGATAATCGCGTTCTTTTGAAAGTTTATTAATTTCACGAAAGCTTTAGTAAGAAACGCACATGCGTTTTTTTTGTCAAGACAAGCAGCTGTTTGCTACGTGTGAAAGCACTGTTAGAACTGAGATCAGTGTTGCTTTTCTCAGTACAAGCTTTACTTTGAAAGATAATCGCGTTCTTTTGAAAGTTTATTAATTTCACGAAAGCTTTAGTTAGAAACGCACATGCGTTTCTTTGTCAAGACAAGCAGTTGTTTGCTACGTGTGAAAGCACTGTTAGAGCTGAGATCAGTGTTGCTTTTCTTAGTACAAGCTTTACTTTGAAAGATAATCGCGTTCTTTTGAAACTTTATTAATTTCACGAAAGCTTTAGTAAGAAACGAACATGCGTTTCTTTGTCGAGACAAACAGTTGTTTGCTACGTGTGAAAGCACTGTTAGAACTGAAATCAGGTTTAATTTTCTCAGTACAAGCTTTACTTTGAAAGATAATCGCGTTCTTTTGAAAGTTTATTAATTTCACGAAAGCTTTAGTAAGAAACGCACATGCGTTTCTTTGTCAAGACAAGCAGTTGTTTGCTACGTGTGAAAGCACTGTTAGAACTGAGATCAGGTTTAATTTCCTCAGTACAAGCTTTACTTTGAAAGATAATCGCGTTCTTTTGAAAGTTTATTAATTTCACGAAAGCTTTAGTAAGAAACGCACATGCGTTTCTTTGTCAAGACAAGCAGTTGTTTGCTACGTGTGAAAGCACTGTTAGAACTGAGATCAGGTTTAATTTCCTCAGTACAAGCTTTACTTTGAAAGATAATCGCGTTCTTTTGAAAGTTTATTAATTTCACGAAAGCTTTAATAAGAAACGCTCATGCTTTTCTTTGTAAAGACAAGCAGTTGTTTGCTACGTGTGAAAGCACTGTTAGAACTGAGATCAGTGTTGCTTTTCTCAGTACAAGCTTTACTTTGAAAGATAATCGCGTTCTTTTGAAAGTTTATTAATTTCACGAAAGCTTTAGTAAGAAACGCACATGCGTTTCTTTGAAAGACAAGCAGTTGTTTGCTACGTGTGAAAGCACTGTTAGAACTGAGATCAGGTTTAATTTCCTCAGTACAAGCTTTACTTTGAAAGATAATCGCGTTTATGAAAGTTTATTAATTTCACGAAAGCTTTAGTAAGAAACGCACATGCGTTTTTTTGTCAAGACAAGCAGTTGTTTGCTAAGTGTGAAAGCACTGTTAGAACTGAGATCAGGTTTAATTTTCTCAGTACAAGCTTTACTTTGAAAGATAATCGCGTTCTTTTGAAAGTTTATTAATTTCACGAAAGCTTTAGTAAGAAACGCACATGCGTTTTTTTGTCAAGACAAGCAGTTGTTTGCTAAGTGTGAAAGCACTGTTAGAACTGAGATCAGGTTTAATTTCCTCAGTACAAGCTTTACTTTGAAAGATAATCGCGTTCTTTTGAAAGTTTATTAATTTCACGAAAGCTTTAGTAAGAAACGCACATGCGTTTTTTTTGTCAAGACAAGCAGTTGTTTGCTACGGGTGAAAGCACTGTTAGAACTGAGATCAGTGTTGCTTTTCTCAGTACAAGCTTTACTTTGAAAGATAATCGCGTTCTTTTGAAAGTTTATTAATTTCACGAAAGCTTTAGTTAGAAACGCACATGCGTTTCTTTGACAAGACAAGCAGTTATTTGCTACGTGTGAAAGCACTGTTAGAACTGAGATCAGTGTTGCTTTTCTTAGTACAAGCTTTACTTTGAAAGATAATCGCGTTCTTTTGAAACTTTATTAATTTCACGAAAGCTTTAGTAAGAAACGAACATGCGTTTCTTTGTCGAGACAAACAGTTGTTTGCTACGTGTGTAAGCACTGTTAGAACTAAGATCAGGTTTAATTTTCTCAGTACAAGCTTTACTTTGAAAGATAATCGCGTTCTTTTGAAAGTTTATTAATTTCACGAAAGCTTTAGTAAGAAACGCACATGCGTTTCTTTGTCAAGACAAGCAGTTGTTTGCTACGTGTGAAAGCACTGTTAGAACTGAGATCAGGTTTAATTTTATCAGTACAAGCTTTACTTTGAAAGATAATCGCGTTCTTTTGAAAGTTTATTAATTTCACGAAAGTTTTAGTAAGAAACGCACATGCGTTTTTTTGTCAAGACAAGCAGTTGTTTGCTACGTGTGAAAGCACTGTTAGAACTGAGATCAGTGTTGCTTTTCTCAGTACAAGCTTTACTTTGAAAGATAATCGCGTTCTTTTGAAAGTTTATTAATTTCACGAAAGCTTTAGTAAGAAACGCACATGCGTTTCTTTGTCAAGACAAGCAGTTGTTTGCTACGTGTGAAAGCACTGTTAGAACTGAGATCAGGTTGAATTTCCTCAGTACAAGCTTTACTTTGAAAGATAATCGCGTTCTTTTGAAAGTTTATTAATTTCACGAAAGCTTTAGTAAGAAACGCACATGCGTTTCTTTGTCAAGACAAGCAGTTGTTTGCTACGTGTGAAAGCACTGTTAGAACTGAGATCAGGTTTAATTTCCTCAGTACAAGCTTTACTTTGAAAGATAATCGCGTTCTTTGAAAGTTTATTAATTTCACGAAAGCTTTAGTAAGAAACGCTCATGCGTTTCTTTGTCAAGACAAGCAGTTGTTTGCTACGTCGAAAGCACTGTTAGAACTGAGATCAGGTTTAATTTCCTCAGTACAAGCTTTACTTTGAAAGATAATCGAGTTCTTTTGAAAGTTTATTAATTTCACGAAAGCTTTAATAAGAAACGCTCATGCATTTCTTTGTAAAGACAAGCAGTTGTTTGCTACGTGTGAAAGCACTGTTAGAACTGAGATCAGTGTTGCTTTTCTCAGTACAAACTTTACTTTGAAAGATAATCGCGTTCTTTTGAAAGTTTATTAATTTCACGAAAGCTTTAGTAAGAAACGCACGTGCGTTTCTTTGAAAGACAAGCAGTTGTTTGCTACGTGTGAAAGCACTGTTAGAACTGAGATCAGTGTTGCTTTTCTCAATGCAAGCTTTACTTTGAAAGATAATCGCGTTCTTCTGAAAGTTCATTAATTTCACGAAAGCTTTAGTAAGAAACGCATATGCGTTTCTTTGTCAAGACAAGCAGTTGTTTGCTACGTGTGAAAGCACTGTTAGAACTGAGATCAGTGTTGCTTTTCTCAGTACAAGCTTTACTTTGAAAGATAATCGCGTTCTTTTGAAACTTTATTAATTTCACGAAAGCTTTAGTAAGGCACGCTCATGCATTTCTTTGTAAAGACAAGCAGTTGTTTGCTACGTGTGAAAGCACTGTTAGAACTGAGATCAGTGTTGCTTTTCTCAGTACAAGCTTTACTTTGAAAGATAATCGCGTTCTTTTGAAACTTTATTAATTTCACGAAAGCTTTAGTAAGAAACGAACATGCGTTTCTTTGTCGAGACAAGCAGTTGTTTGCTACGTGTGAAAGCACTGTTAGAACTGAGATCAGGTTTAATTTTCTCAGTACAAGCTTTACTTTGAAAGATAATCGCGTTCTTTTGAAAGTTTATTAATTTCACGAAAGCTTTAGTAAGAAACGCACATGCGGTTTTTTGTCAAGACAAGCAGTTGTTTGCTAAGTGTGAAAGCACTGTTAGAACTGAGATCAGGTTTAATTTTATCAGTACAAGCTTTACTTTGAAAGATAATCGCGTTCTTTTGAAAGTTTATTAATTTCACGAAAGCTTTAGTAAGAAACGCACATGCGTTTTTTTTGTCAAGACAAGCAGCTGTTTGCTACGTGTGAAAGCACTGTTAGAACTGAGATCAGTGTTGCTTTTCTCAGTACAAGCTTTACTTTGAAAGATAATCGCGTTCTTTTGAAAGTTTATTAATTTCACGAAAGCTTTAGTTAGAAACGCACATGCGTTTCTTTGTCAAGACAAGCAGTTGTTTGCTACGTGTGAAAGCACTGTTAGAGCTGAGATCAGTGTTGCTTTTCTTAGTACAAGCTTTACTTTGAAAGATAATCGCGTTCTTTTGAAACTTTATTAATTTCACGAAAGCTTTAGTAAGAAACGAACATGCGTTTCTTTGTCGAGACAAACAGTTGTTTGCTACGTGTGAAAGCACTGTTAGAACTGAGATCAGGTTTAATTTTCTCAGTACAAGCTTTACTTTGAAAGATAATCGCGTTCTTTTGAAAGTTTATTAATTTCACGAAAGCTTTAGTAAGAAACGCACATGCGTTTCTTTGTCAAGACAAGCAGTTGTTTGCTACGTGTGAAAGCACTGTTAGAACTGAGATCAGGTTTAATTTCCTCAGTACAAGCTTTACTTTGAAAGATAATCGCGTTCTTTTGAAAGTTTATTAATTTCACGAAAGCTTTAGTAAGAAACGCACATGCGTTTCTTTGTCAAGACAAGCAGTTGTTTGCTACGTGTGAAAGCACTGTTAGAACTGAGATCAGGTTTAATTTCCTCAGTACAAGCTTTACTTTGAAAGATAATCGCGTTCTTTTGAAAGTTTATTAATTTCACGAAAGCTTTAATAAGAAACGCTCATGCATTTCTTTGTCAAGACAAGCAGTTGTTTGCTACGTGTGAAAGCACTGTTAGAACTGAGATCAGGTTTAATTTCCTCAGTACAAGCTTTACTTTGAAAGATAATCGCGTTCTTTTGAAAGTTTATTAATTTCACGAAAGCTTTAGTAAGGAACGCTCATGCATTTCTTTGTAAAGACAAGCAGTTGTTTGCTACGTGTGAAAGCACTGTTAGAACTGAGATCAGTGTTGCTTTTCTCAGTACAAGCTTTACTTTGAAAGATAATCGCGTTCTTTTGAAAGTTTATTAATTTCACGAAAGCTTTAGTAAGGAACGCTCATGCATTTCTTTGTAAAGACAAGCAGTTGTTTGCTACGTGTGAAAGCACTGTTAGAACTGAGATCAGTGTTGCTTTTCTCAGTACAAGCTTTACTTTGAAAGATAATCGCGTTCTTTTGAAAGTTTATTAATTTCACGAAAGCTTTAGTAAGGAACGCTCATGCATTTCTTTGTAAAGACAAGCAGTTATTTGCTACGTGTGAAAGCACTGTTAGAACTGAGATCAGGTTTAATTTCCTCAGTACAAGCTTTACTTTGAAAGATAATCGCGTTCTTTTGAAAGTTTATTAATTTCACGAAATCTTTAGTAAGAAACGCACATGCGTTTCTTTGTCAAGACAAGCAGTTGTTTGCTACGTGTGAAAGCACTGTTAGAACTGAGATCAGTGTTGCTTTTCTCAGTACAAGCTTTACTTTGAAAGATAATCGCGTTCTTTTGAAAGTTTATTAATTTCACGAAAGCTTTAGTAAGAAACGCACATGCGTTTCTTTGAAAGACAAGCAGTTGTTTGCTACTTGTGAAAGCACTGTTAGAACTGAGATCAGTGTTGCTTTTCTCAATGCAAGCTTTACTTTGAAAGATAATCGCGTTCTTCTGAAAGTTCATTAATTTCACGAAAGCTTTAGTAAGAAACGCATATGCGTTTCTTTGTCAAGACAAGCAGTTGTTTGCTACGTGTGAAAGCACTGTTAGAACTGAGATCAGTGTTGCTTTTCTCAGTACAAGCTTTACTTTGAAAGATAATCGCGTTCTTTTGAAACTTTATTAATTTCACGAAAGCTTTAGTAAGGCACGCTCATGCATTTCTTTGTAAAGACAAGCAGTTGTTTGCTACGTGTGAAAGCACTGTTAGAACTGAGATCAGTGTTGCTTTTCTCAGTACAAGCTTTACTTTGAAAGATAATCGCGTTCTTTTGAAACTTTATTAATTTCACGAAAGCTTTAGTAAGAAACGAACATGCGTTTCTTTGTCGAGACAAGCAGTTGTTTGCTACGTGTGAAAGCACTGTTAGAACTGAGATCAGTGTTGCTTTTCTCAGTACAAGCTTTACTTTGAAAGATAATCGCGTTCTTTTGAAAGTTTATTAATTTCACGAAAGCTTTAGTAAGAAACGCACATGCGGTTTTTTGTCAAGACAAGCAGTTGTTTGCTAAGTGTGAAAGCACTGTTAGAACTGAGATCAGGTTTAATTTTATCAGTACAAGCTTTACTTTGAAAGATAATCGCGTTCTTTGAAAGTTTATTAATTTCACGAAAGCTTTAGTAAGAAACGCACATGCGTTTTTTTTGTCAAGACAAGCAGTTGTTTGCTACGTGTGAAAGCACTGTTAGAACTGAGATCAGTGTTGCTTTTCTCAGTACAAGCTTTACTTTGAAAGATAATCGCGTTCTTTTGAAAGTTTATTAATTTCACGAAAGCTTTAGTTAGAAACGCACATGCGTTTCTTTGTCAAGACAAGCAGTTGTTTGCTACGTGTGAAAGCACTGTTAGAACTGAGATCAGTGTTGCTTTTCTTAGTACAAGCTTTACTTTGAAAGATAATCGCGTTCTTTTGAAACTTTATTAATTTCACGAAAGCTTTAGTAAGAAACGAACATGCGTTTCTTTGTCGAGACAAACAGTTGTTTGCTACGTGTGAAAGCACTGTTAGAACTGAGATCAGGTTTAATTTTCTCAGTACAAGCTTTACTTTGAAAGATAATCGCGTTCTTTTGAAAGTTTATTAATTTCACGAAAGCTTTAGTAAGAAACGCACATGCGTTTCTTTGTCAAGACAAGCAGTTGTTTGCTACGTGTGAAAGCACTGTTAGAACTGAGATCAGGTTTAATTTCCTCAGTACAAGCTTTACTTTGAAAGATAATCGCGTTCTTTTGAAAGTTTATTAATTTCACGAAAGCTTTAGTAAGAAACGCACATGCGTTTCTTTGTCAAGACAAGCAGTTGTTTGCTACGTGTGAAAGCACTGTTAGAACTGAGATCAGGTTTAATTTCCTCAGTACAAGCTTTACTTTGAAAGATAATCGCGTTCTTTTGAAAGTTTATTAATTTCACGAAAGCTTTAATAAGAAACGCTCATGCATTTCTTTGTCAAGACAAGCAGTTGTTTGCTACGTGTGAAAGCACTGTTAGAACTGAGATCAGGTTTAATTTCCTCAGTACAAGCTTTACTTTGAAAGATAATCGCGTTCCTTTGAAAATTTATTAATTTCACGAAAGCTTTAATAAGAAACGCTCATGCATTTCTTTGTAAAGACAAGCAGTTGTTTGCTACGTGTGAAAGCACTGTTAGAACTGAGATCAGTGTTGCTTTTCTCAGTACAAGCTTTACTTTGAAAGATAATCGCGTTCTTTTGAAAGTTTATTAATTTCACGAAAGCTTTAGTAAGGAACGCTCATGCATTTCTTTGTAAAGACAAGCAGTTGTTTGCTACGTGTGAAAGCACTGTTAGAACTGAGATCAGTGTTGCTTTTCTCAGTACAAGCTATATTTTGAAAGATAATCGCGTTCTTTTGAAAGTTTATTAATTTCACGAAAGCTTTAGTAAGGAACGCTCATGCATTTCTTTGTAAAGACAAGCAGTTATTTGCTACGTGTGAAAGCACTGTTAGAACTGAGATCAGGTTTAATTTCCTCAGTACAAGCTTTACTTTGAAAGATAATCGCGTTCTTTTGAAAGTTTATTAATTTCACGAAAGCTTTAGTAAGAAACGCACATGCGTTTCTTTGTCAAGACAAGCAGTTGTTTGCTACGTGTGAAAGCACTGTTAGAACTGAGATCAGGTTGAATTTTCTCAGTACAAGCTTTACTTTGAAAGATAATCGCGTTCTTTTGAAAGTTTATTAATTTTACGAAAGCTTTAGTAAGGAACGCGCATGCATTTCTTTGTAAAGACAAGCAGTTGTTTGCTACGTGTGAAAGCACTGTTAGAACTGAGATCAGTGTTGCTTTTCTCAGTACAAGTTTTACTTTGAAAGATAATCGCGTTCTTTTGAAACTTTATTAATTTCACGAAAGCTTTAGTAAGAAACGAACATGCGTTTCTTTGTCGAGACAAGCAGTTGTTTGCTACGTGTGAAAGCACTGTTAGACCTGATATCAGGTTTAATTTTCTCAGTACAAGCTTTACTTTGAAAGATAATCGCGTTCTTTTGAAAGTTTATTAATTTTACGAAAGCTTTAGTAAGAAACACACATGCGTTTCTTTGTCAAGACAAGCAGTTGTTTGCTACGTGTGAAAGCACTGTTAGAACTGAGATCAGGTTTAATTTTATCAGTACAAGCTTTACTTTGAAAGATAATCGCGTTCTTTTGAAAGTTTATTAATTTCACGAAAGTTTTAGTAAGAAACGCACATGCGTTTTTTTGTCAAGACAAGCAGTTGTTTGCTACGTGTGAAAGCACTGTTAGAACTGAGATCAGTGTTGCTTTTCTCAGTACAAGCTTTACTTTGAAAGATAATCGCGTTCTTTTGAAAGTTTATTAATTTCACGAAAGCTTTAGTAAGAAACGCACATGCGTTTCTTTGTCAAGACAAGCAGTTGTTTGCTACGTGTGAAAGCACTGTTAGAACTGAGATCAGGTTTAATTTCCTCAGTACAAGCTTTACTTTGAAAGATAATCGCGTTCTTTTGAAAGTTTATTAATTTCACGAAAGCTTTAATAAGAAACGCTCATGCATTTCTTTGTCAAGACAAGCAGTTGTTTGCTACGTGTGAAAGCACTGTTAGAACTGAGATCAGGTTTAATTTCCTCAGTACAAGCTTTACTTTGAAAGATAATCGCGTTCTTTTGAAAGTTTATTAATTTCACGAAAGCTTTAATAAGAAACGCTCATGCATTTCTTTGTAAAGACAAGCAGTTGTTTGCTACGTGTGAAAGCACTGTTAGAACTGAGATCAGTGTTGCTTTTCTCAGTACAAGCTTTACTTTGAAAGATAATCGCGTTCTTTTGAAAGTTTATTAATTTCACGAAAGCTTTAGTAAGGAACGCTCATGCATTTCTTTGTAAAGACAAGCAGTTGTTTGCTACGTGTGAAAGAACTGTTAGAACTGAGATCAGTGTTGCTTTTCTCAGTACAAGCTTTACTTTGAAAGATAATCGCGTTCTTTTGAAAGTTTATTAATTTCACGAAAGCTTTAGTAAGGAACGCTCATGCATTTCTTTGTAAAGACAAGCAGTTATTTGCTACGTGTGAAAGCACTGTTAGAACTGAGATCAGGTTTAATTTCCTCAGTACAAGCTTTACTTTGAAAGATAATCGCGTTCTTTTGAAAGTTTATTAATTTCACGAAAGCTTTAGTAAGAAACGCACATGCGTTTCTTTGTCAAGACAAGCAGTTGTTTGCTACGTGTGAAAGCACTGTTAGAACTGAGATCAGGTTGAATTTTCTCAGTACAAGCTTTACTTTGAAAGATAATCGCGTTCTTTTGAAAGTTTATTAATTTCACGAAAGTTTTAGTAAGGAACGCGCATGCATTTCTTTGTAAAGACAAGCAGTTGTTTGCTACGTGTGAAAGCACTGTTAGAAATGAGATCAGTGTTGCTTTTCTCAGTACAAGTTTTACTTTGAAAGATAATCGCGTTCTTTTGAAACTTTATTAATTTCATGAAAGCTTTAGTAAGAAACGAACATGCGTTTCTTTGTCGAGACAAGCAGTTGTTTGCTACGTGTGAAAGCACTGTTAGACCTGAGATCAGGTTTAATTTTCTCAGTACAAGCTTTACTTTGAAAGATAATCGCGTTCTTTTGAAAGTTTATTAATTTTACCAAAGCTTTAGTAAGAAACACACATGCGTTTCTTTGTCAAGACAAGCAGTTGTTTGCTACGTGTGAAAGCACTGTTAGAACTGAGATCAGGTTTAATTTTATCAGTACAAGCTTTACTTTGAAAGATAATCGCGTTCTTTTGAAAGTTTATTAATTTCACGAAAGTTTTAGTAAGAAACGCACATGCGTTTTTTTGTCAAGACAAGCAATTGTTTGCTACGTGTGAAAGCACTGTTAGAACTGAGATCAGTGTTGCTTTTCTCAGTACAAGCTTTACTTTGAAAGATAATCGCATTCTTTTGAAAGTTTATTAATTTCACGAAAGCTTTAGTAAGAAACGCACATGCGTTTCTTTGTCAAGACAAGCAGTTGTTTGCTACGTGTGAAAGCATTGTTAGAACTGAGATCAGGTTTAATTTCCTCAGTACAAGCTTTACTTTGAAAGATAATCGCGTTCTTTTGAAAGTTTATTAATTTCACGAAAGCTTTAGTAAGAAACGCACATGCGTTTCTTTGTCAAGACAAGCAGTTGTTTGCTACGTGTGAAAGCACTGTTAGAACTGAGATCAGGTTTAATTTCCTCAGTACAAGCTTTACTTTGAAAGATAATCGCGTTTTTGAAAGTTTATTAATTTCACGAAAGCTTTAGTAAGAAACGCTCATGCGTTTCTTTGTAAAGACAAGCAGTTGTTTGCTACGTGTGAAAGCACTGTTAGAACTGAGATCAGTGTTGCTTTTCTCAGTACAAGCTTTACTTTGAAAGATAATCGCGTTCATTTGAAACTTTATTAATTTCACGAAAGCTTTAGTAAGGAACGCTCATGCATTTCTTTGTAAAGACAAGCAGTTGTTTGCTACGTGTGAAAGCACTGTTAGAACTGAGATCAGTGTTGCTTTTCTCAGTACAAGCTTTACTTTGAAAGATAATCGCGTTCTTTTGAAACTTTATTAATTTCACGAAAGCTTTAGTAAGAAACGAACATGCGTTTTTTTGTCAAGACAAGCAGTTGTTTTCTAAGTGTGAAAGCACTGTTAGAACTGAGATCAGGTTTAATTTTATCAGTACAAGCTTTACTTTGAAAGATAATCGCGTTCTTTTGAAAGTTTATTAATTTCACGAAAGCTTTAGTAAGAAACGCACATGCGTTTTTTTTGTCAAGACAAGCAGTTGTTTGCTACGTGTGAAAGCACTGTTAGAACTGAGATCAGTGTTGCTTTTCTCAGTACAAGCTTTACTTTGAAAGATAATCGCGTTCTTTTGAAAGTTTATTAATTTCACGAAAGCTTTAGTTAGAAACGCACATGCTTTTCTTTGTCAAGACAAGCAGTTATTTGCTACGTGTGAAAGCACTGTTAGAACTGAGATCAGTGTTGCTTTTCTTAGTACAAGCTTTACTTTGAAAGATAATCGCGTTCTTTTGAAACTTTATTAATTTCACGAAAGCTTTAGTAAGAAACGAACATGCGTTTCTTTATCGAGACAAGCAGTTGTTTGCTACGTGTGAAAGCACTGTTAGAACTGAGATCAGGTTTAATTTTCTCAGTACAAGCTTTACTTTGAAAGATAATCGCGTTCTTTTGAAAGTTTATTAATTTCACGAAAGCTTTAGTAAGAAACGCACATGCGTTTCTTTGTCAAGACAAGCAGTTGTTTGCTACGTGTGAAAGCACTGTTAGAACTGAGATCAGGTTTAATTTCCTCAGTACAAGCTTTACTTTGAAAGATAATCGCGTTCTTTTGAAAGTTTATTAATTTCACGAAAGCTTTAGTAAGAAACGCACATGCGTTTCTTTGTCAAGACAAGCAGTTGTTTGCTACGTGTGAAAGCACTGTTAGAACTGAGATCAGGTTTAATTTCCTCAGTACAAGCTTTACTTTGAAAGATAATCGCGTTCTTTTGAAAGTTTATTAATTTCACGAAAGCTTTAATAAGAAACGCTCATGCTTTTCTTTGTAAAGACAAGCAGTTGTTTGCTACGTGTGAAAGCACTGTTAGAACTGAGATCAGTGTTGCTTTTCTCAGTACAAGCTTTACTTTGAAAGATAATCGCGTTCTTTTGAAAGTTTATTAATTTCATGAAAGCTTTAGTAAGAAACGCACATGCGTTTCTTTGTAAAGACAAGCAGTTGTTTGCTACGTGTGAAAGCACTGTTAGAACTGAGATCAGGTTTAATTTCCTCAGTACAAGCTTTACTTTGAAAGATAATCGCGTTCTTTTGAAAGTTTATTAAATTCACGAAAGCTTTAATAAGTAACGCTCATGCATTTCTTTGTAAAGTCAAGCAGTTGTTGGCTACGTGTGAAAGCACTCTTAGAACTGAGATCAGTGTTGCTTTTCTCAGTACAAGCTTTACTTTGAAAGATAATCGCGTTCTTTTGAAAGTTTATTAATTTCACGAAAGCTTTAGTAAGGAACGCTCATGCATTTCTTTGTAAAGACAAGCAGTTGTTTGCTACGTGTGAAAGCACTGTTAGAACTGAGATCAGGTTTAATTTCCTCAGTACAAGCTTTACTTTGAAAGATAATCGCGTTCTCTTGAAAGTTTATTAATTTCACGAAAGCTTTAGTAAGAAACGAACATGCGTTTCTTTGTCGAGACAAGCAGTTCTTTGCTACGTGTGAAAGCACTGTTAGAACTGAGATCAGGTTTAATTTTCTCAGTACAAGCTTTACTTTGAAAGATAATCGTGTTCTTTTGAAAGTTTATTAATTTCACGAAAGCTTTAGTAAGAAACGCACATGCGTTTTTTTGTCGAGACAAGCAGTTGTTTGCTAAGTGTGAAAGCACTGTTAGAACTGAGATCAGGTTTAATTTCCTCAGTACAAGCTTTACTTTGAAAGATAATCGCGTTCTTTTGAAAGTTTATTAATTTCACGAAAGCTTTAGTAAGAAACGCTCATGCATTTCTTTGTAAAGACAAGCAGTTTTTTGCTACGTGTGAAAGCACTGTTAGAACTGAGATCAGTGTTGCTTTTCTCCGTACAAGTTTTGCTTTGAAAGATAATCACGTTCTTTTGAAACTTTATTAATTTCACGAAAGCTTTAGTAAGAAACGAACATGCGTTTCTTTGTCGAGACAAGCAGTTGTTTGCTACGTGTGAAAGCACTGTTAGAACTGAGATCAGGTTTAATTTTCTCAGTACAAGCTTTACTTTGAAAGATAATCACGTTCTTTTGAAACTTTATTAATTTCACGAAAGCTTTAGTAAGAAACGCACATGCGTTTCTTTGTCAAGACAAGCAGTTGTTTGCTAAGTGTGAAAGCACTGTTAGAACTGAGATCAGGTTTAATTTTATCAGTACAAGCTTTACTTTGAAAGATAATCGCGTTCTTTTGAAAGTTTATTAATTTCACGAAAGTTTTAGTAAGAAACGCACATGCGTTTTTTTGTCAAGACAAGCAGTTGTTTGCTACGTGTGAAAGCACTGTTAGAACTGAGATCAGTGTTGCTTTTCTCAGTACAAGCTTTACTTTGAAAGATAATCGCGTTCTTTTGAAAGTTTATTAATTTCACGAAAGCTTTAGTAAGAAACGCACATGCGTTTCTTTGTCAAGACAAGCAGTTGTTTGCTACGTGTGAAAGCACTGTTAGAACTGAGATCAGGTTTAATTTCCTCAGTACAAGCTTTACTTTGAAAGATAATCGCGTTCTCTTGAAAGTTTATTAATTTCACGAAAGCTTTAGTAAGAAAGGAACATGCGTTTCTTTGTCGAGACAAGCAGTTGTTTGCTACCTGTGAAAGCACTGTTAGAACTGAGATCAGGTTTAATTTTCTCAGTACAAGCTTTACTTTGAAAGATAATCGCGTTCTTTTGAAAGTTTATTAATTTCACGAAAGCTTTAGTAAGAAAAGCACATGCGTTTCTTTGTCAAGACAAGTAGTTGTTTGCTACGTGTGAAAGAACTGTTAGAACTGAGATCAGGTTTAATTTTATCATTACAAGCTTTACTTTGAAAGATAATCGCTTTCTTTTGACAGTTTATTAATTTCACGAAAGTTTTAGTAAGAAACGCACATTCGTTTTTTTGTCAAGACAAGCAGTTGTTTGCTACGTGTGAAAGCACTGTTAGAACTGAGATCAGTGTTGCTTTTCTCAGTACAAGCTTTACTTTGAAAGATAATCGCGTTCTTTTGAAAGTTTATTAATTTCACGAAAGCTTTAGTAAGAAACGCACATGCGTTCCTTTGTCAAGACAAGCAGTTGTTTGCTACGTGTGAAAGCACTGTTAGAACTGAGATCAGGTTTAATTTCCTCAGTACAAGCTTTCTTTGAAAGATAATCGCGTTCTTTTGAAAGTTAATTAATTTCACGAAAGCTTTAGTAAGAAACGCACATGCGTTTCTTTGTCAAGACAAGCAGTTGTTTGCTACGTGTGAAAGCACTGTTAGAACTGAGATCAGGTTTAATTTCCTCAGTACAAACTTTACTTTGAAAGATAATCGCGTTCTTTTGAAAGTTTATTAATTTCACGAAAGCTTTAGTAAGAAACGAACATGCGTTTCTTTGTCGAGACAAGCAGTTGTTTGCTACGTGTGAAAGCACTGTTAGAACTGAGATCAGGTTTAATTTCCTCAGTACAAGCTTTACTTTGAAAGATAATCGCGTTCTTTTGAAAGTTTATTAATTTCACGAAAGCTTTAATAAGAAACGCTCATGCATTTCTTTGTAAAGACAAGCAGTTGTTTGCTACGTGTGAAAGCACTGTTTTAACTGAGATCAGTGTTGCTTTTCTAAGTACAAGCTTTACTTTGAAAGATAATCGCGTTCTTTTGAAAGTTTATTAATTTCACGAAAGCTTTAGTAAGAAAGGCTCATGCGTTACTTTGAAAGACAAGCAGTTGTTTCCTACGTGTGAAAGCACTGTTAGAACTGAGATCAGGTTTAATTTCCTCAGTACAAGCTTTACTTTGAAAGATAATCGCGTTCTTTTGAAAGTTTATTAATTTCACGTAAGCTTTAGTAAGAAACGCTCATGCGTTTCTTTGTAAAGACAAGCAGTTGTTTGCTACGTGTGAAAGCACTGTTAGAACTGAGATCAGTGTTGCTTTTCTCAGTACAAACTTTACTTTGAAAGATATCGCGTTCTTTTGAAAGTTTATTAATTTCACGAAAGCTTTAGTTAGGAACGCTCATGCATTTCTTTGTAAAGACAAGAAGTTGTTTGCTACGTGTGAAAGCACTGTTAGAACTGAGATCACTGTTGCTTTTCTCAGTACAAGATTTACTTTGAAAGAAAATCGCGTTCTTTTGAAAGTTTATTAATTTCACGAAAGCTTTAGTTAGAAACGCACATGCGTTTCTTTGTCAAGACAAGCAGTTGTTTGCTACGTGTGAAAGCACTGTTAGAACTGAGATCAGTGTTGCTTTTCTCAGTACAAGCTTTACTTTGAAAGATAATCGCGTTCTTTTGAAAGTTTATTAATTTCACGAAAGCTTTAGTAAGGAACGCTCATGCATTTCTTTGTAAAGACAAGCAGTTGTTTGCTACGTGTGAAAGCACTGTTAGAACTGAGATCAGTGTTGCTTTTCTCAGTACAAGCTTTACTTTGAAAGATAATCGCGTTCTTTTGAAAGTTTATTAATTTCACGAAAGCTTTAGTAAGGAACGCTCATGCATTTCTTTGTAAAGACAAGCAGTTATTTGCTACGTGTGAAAGCACTGTTAGAACTGAGATCAGGTTTAATTTCCTCAGTACAAGCTTTACTTTGAAAGATAATCGCGTTCTTTTGAAAGTTTATTAATTTCACGAAAGCTTTAGTAAGAAACGCACATGCGTTTCTTTGTCAAGTCAAGCAGTTGTTTGCTACGTGTGAAAGCACTGTTAGAACTGAGATCAGGTTTAATTTTCTCGGTACAAGCTGTACTTTGAAAGATAATCGCGTTCTTTTGAAAGTTTATTAATTTCACGAAAGCTTTAGTAAGGAACGCGCATGCATTTCTTTGTAAAGACAAGCAGTTGTTTGCTACGTGTGAAAGCACTGTTAGAACTGAGATCAGTGTTGCTTTTCTCACTACAAGTTTTACTTTGAAAGATAATCGCGTTCTTTTGAAACTTTATTAATTTCACGAAAGCTTTAGTAAGAAACGAACATGCGTTTCTTTGTCGAGACAAGCAGTTGTTTGCTACGTGTGAAAGCACTGTTAGACCTGAGATCAGGTTTAATTTTCTCAGTACAAGCTTTACTTTGAAAGATAATCGCGTTCTTTTGAAAGTTTATTAATTTCACGAAAGCTTTAGTAAGAAACACACATGCGTTTCTTTGTCAAGACAAGCAGTTGTTTGCTACGTGTGAAAGCACTGTTAGACCTGAGATCAGGTTTAATTTTCTCAGTACAAGATTTACTTTGAAAGATAATCGCGTTCTTTTGAAAGTTTATTAATTTCACGAAAGTTTTAGTAAGAAACGCACATGCGTTTTTTTGTCAAGACAAGCAGTTGTTTGCTACGTGTGAAAGCACTGTTAGAACTGAGATCAGTGTTGCTTTTCTCCGTACAAGCTTTACTTTGAAAGATAATCGCGTTCTTTTGAAAGTTTATTAATTTCACGAAAGCTTTAGTAAGAAACGCACATGCGTTTCTTTGTCAAGACAAGCAGTTGTTTGCTACGTGTGAAAGCACTGTTAGAACTGAGATCAGGTTTAATTTCCTCAGTACAAGCTTTACTTTGAAAGATAATCGCGTTCTTTTGAAAGTTTATTAATTTCACGAAAGCTTTAGTAAGAAACGCACATGCGTTTCTTTGTCAAGACAAGCAGTTGTTTGCTACGTGTGAAAGCACTGTTAGAACTGAGATCAGGTTTAATTTCCTCAGTACAAGCTTTACTTTGAAAGATAATCGCGTTCTTTTGAAAGTTTATTAATTTCACGAAAGCTTTAATAAGAAACGCTCATGCTTTTCTTTGTAAAGACAAGCAGTTGTTTGCTACGTGTGAAAGCACTGTTAGAACTGAGATCAGTGTTGCTTTTCTCAGTACAAGCTTTACTTTGAAAGATAATCGCGTTCTTTTGAAAGTTTATTAATTTCACGAAAGCTTTAGTAAGAAATGCACATGCGTTTCTTTGAAAGACAAGCAGTTGTTTGCTACGTGTGAAAGCACTGTTAGAACTGAGATCAGGTTTAATTTCCTCAGTACAAGCTTTACTTTGAAAGATAATCGCGTTTTTGAAAGTTTATTAATTTCACAAAAGCTTTAGTAAGAAACGCACATGCGTTTTTTTGTCAAGACAAGCAGTTGTTTGCTAAGTGTGAAAGCACTGTTAGAACTGAGATCAGGTTTAATTTTCTCAGTACAAGCTTTACTTTGAAAGATAATCGCGTTCTTTTGAAAGTTTATTAATTTCACGAAAGCTTTAGTAAGAAACGCACATGCGTTTTTTTGTCAAGACAAGCAGTTGTTTGCTAAGTGTGAAAGCACTGTTAGAACAGAGATCAGGTTTAATTTTATCAGTACAAGCTTTACTTTGAAAGATAATCGCGTTCTTTTGAAAGTTTATTAATTTCACGAAAGCTTTAGTAAGAAACGCACATGCGTTTTTTTTTGTCAAGACAAGCAGTTGTTTGCTACGTGTGAAAGCACTGTTAGAACTGAGATCAGTGTTGCTTTTCTCAGTACAAGCTTTACTTTGAAAGATAATCGCGTTCTTTTGAAAGTTTATTAATTTCACGAAAGCTTTAGTTAGAAACGCACATGCGTTTCTTTGTCAAGACAAGCAGTTGTTTGCTACGTGTGAAAGCACTGTTAGAACTGAGATCAGTGTTGCTTTTCTTAGTACAAGCTTTACTTTGAAAGATAATCGCGTTCTTTTGAAAGTTTATTAATTTCACGAAAGTTTTAGTAAGAAACGAACATGCGTTTCTTTGTCGAGACAAGCAGTTCTTTGCTACGTGTGAAAGCACTGTTAGAACTGAGATCAGGTTTAATTTTCTCAGTACAAGCTTTACTTTGAAAGATAATCGTGTTCTTTTGAAAGTTTATTAATTTCACGAAAGCTTTAGTAAGAAACGCACATGCGTTTTTTTGTCGAGACAAGCAGTTGTTTGCTAAGTGTGAAAGCACTGTTAGAACTGAGATCAGGTTGAATTTCCTCAGTACAAGCTTTACTTTGAAAGATAATCGCGTTCTTTTGAAAGTTTACTAAATTCACGAAAGCTTTAATAAGTAACGCTCATGCATTTCTTTGTAAAGTCAAGCAGTTGTTGGCTACGTGTGAAAGCACTGTTAGAACTGAGATCAGTGTTGCTTTTCTCAGTACAAGCTTTACTTTGAAAGATAATCGCGTTCTTTTGAAAGTTTATTAATTTCACGAAAGCTTTAGTAAGGAACGCTCATGCATTTCTTTGTAAAGACAAGCAGTTGTTTGCTACGTGTGAAAGCACTGTTAAAACTGAGATCAGTGTTGCTTTCCTCAGTACAAGCTTTACTTTGAAAGATAATCGCGTTCTTTTGAAACTTTATTAATTTCACAAAAGCTTTAGTAAGAAACGCACATGCGTTTCTTTGTAAAGACAAGCAGTTGTTTGCTACGTGTGAAAGCACTGTTTGAACTGAGATCAGGTTTAATTTTCTCAGTACAAGCTTTACTTTGAAAGATAATCGCGTTCTTTTGAAAGTTTATTAATTTCACGAAAGCTTTAGTAAGAAACGCTCGTGCGTTTCTTTGTCAAGACAAGCAGTTGTTTGCTACGTGTGAAAGCACTGTTAGAACTGAGATCAGTGTTGCTTAAAGCTTTACTTTGAAAGATAATCGCGTTCTTTTGAAAGTTTATTAATTTCACGAAAGCTTTAGTAAGAAACGCACATGCGTTTCTTTGTCAAGACAAGCAGTTGTTTGCTACATGTGAAAGCACTGTTAGAACTGAGATCAGGTTTAATTTCCTCAGTACAAGCTTTACTTTGAAAGATAATCGCGTTCTTTTGAAAGTTTATTAATTTCACGAAAGCTTTAGTAAGAAACGCTCATGCATTTCTTTGTAAAGACAAGCAGTTTTTTGCTACGTGTGAAAGCACTGTTAGAACTGAGATCAGTGTTGCTTTTCTCCGTACAAGTTTTGCTTTGAAAGATAATCACGTTCTTTTGAAACTTTATTAATTTCACGAAAGCTTTAGTAAGAAACGAACATGCGTTTCTTTGTCGAGACAAGCAGTTGTTTGCTACGTGTGAAAGCACTGTTAGAACTGAGATCAGGTTTAATTTTCTCAGTACAAGCTTTACTTTGAAAGATAATCACGTTCTTTTGAAACTTTATTAATTTCACGAAAGCTTTAGTAAGAAACGCACATGCGTTTCTTTGTCAAGACAAGCAGTTGTTTGCTAAGTGTGAAAGCACTGTTAGAACTGAGATCAGGTTTAATTTTATCAGTACAAGCTTTACTTTGAAAGATAATCGCGTTCTTTTGAAAGTTTATTAATTTCACGAAAGTTTTAGTAAGAAACGCACATGCGTTTTTTTGTCAAGACAAGCAGTTGTTTGCTACGTGTGAAAGCACTGTTAGAACTGAGATCAGTGTTGCTTTTCTCAGTACAAGCTTTACTTTGAAAGATAATCGCGTTCTTTTGAAAGTTTATTAATTTCACGAAAGCTTTAGTAAGAAACGCACATGCGTTTCTTTGTCAAGACAAGCAGTTGTTTGCTACGTGTGAAAGCACTGTTAGAACTGAGATCAGGTTTAATTTCCTCAGTACAAGCTTTACTTTGAAAGATAATCGCGTTCTCTTGAAAGTTTATTAATTTCACGAAAGCTTTAGTAAGAAAGGAACATGCGTTTCTTTGTCGAGACAAGCAGTTGTTTGCTACCTGTGAAAGCACTGTTAGAACTGAGATCAGGTTTAATTTTCTCAGTACAAGCTTTACTTTGAAAGATAATCGCGTTCTTTTGAAAGTTTATTAATTTCACGAAAGCTTTAGTAAGAAAAGCACATGCGTTTCTTTGTCAAGACAAGTAGTTGTTTGCTACGTGTGAAAGAACTGTTAGAACTGAGATCAGGTTTAATTTTCTCAGTACAAGCTTTACTTTGAAAGATAATCGCTTTCTTTTGACAGTTTATTAATTTCACGAAAGTTTTAGTAAGAAACGCACATTCGTTTTTTTGTCAAGACAAGCAGTTGTTTGCTACGTGTGAAAGCACTGTTAGAACTGAGATCAGTGTTGCTTTTCTCAGTACAAGCTTTACTTTGAAAGATAATCGCGTTCTTTTGAAAGTTTATTAATTTCACGAAAGCTTTAGTAAGAAACGCACATGCGTTCCTTTGTCAAGACAAGCAGTTGTTTGCTACGTGTGAAAGCACTGTTAGAACTGAGATCAGGTTTAATTTCCTCAGTACAAGCTTTCTTTGAAAGATAATCGCGTTCTTTTGAAAGTTTATTAATTTCACGAAAGCTTTAGTAAGAAACGCACATGCGTTTCTTTGTCAAGACAAGCAGTTGTTTGCTACGTGTGAAAGCACTGTTAGAACTGAGATCAGGTTTAATTTCCTCAGTACAAACTTTACTTTGAAAGATAATCGCGTTCTTTTGAAAGTTTATTAATTTCACGAAAGCTTTAGTAAGAAACGAACATGCGTTTCTTTGTCGAGACAAGCAGTTGTTTGCTACGTGTGAAAGCACTGTTAGAACTGAGATCAGGTTTAATTTCCTCAGTACAAGCTTTACTTTGAAAGATAATCGCGTTCTTTTGAAAGTTTATTAATTTCACGAAAGCTTTAATAAGAAACGCTCATGCATTTCTTTGTAAAGACAAGCAGTTGTTTGCTACGTGTGAAAGCACTGTTTTAACTGAGATCAGTGTTGCTTTTCTAAGTACAAGCTTTACTTTGAAAGATAATCGCGTTCTTTTGAAAGTTTATTAATTTCACGAAAGCTTTAGTAAGAAAGGCTCATGCGTTACTTTGAAAGACAAGCAGTTGTTTCCTACGTGTGAAAGCACTGTTAGAACTGAGATCAGGTTTAATTTCCTCAGTACAAGCTTTACTTTGAAAGATAATCGCGTTCTTTTGAAAGTTTATTAATTTCACGTAAGCTTTAGTAAGAAACGCTCATGCGTTTCTTTGTAAAGACAAGCAGTTGTTTGCTACGTGTGAAAGCACTGTTAGAACTGAGATCAGTGTTGCTTTTCTCAGTACAAACTTTACTTTGAAAGATATCGCGTTCTTTTGAAAGTTTATTAATTTCACGAAAGCTTTAGTTAGGAACGCTCATGCATTTCTTTGTAAAGACAAGAAGTTGTTTGCTACGTGTGAAAGCACTGTTAGAACTGAGATCACTGTTGCTTTTCTCAGTACAAGATTTACTTTGAAAGAAAATCGCGTTCTTTTGAAAGTTTATTAATTTCACGAAAGCTTTAGTTAGAAACGCACATGCGTTTCTTTGTCAAGACAAGCAGTTGTTTGCTACGTGTGAAAGCACTGTTAGAACTGAGATCAGTGTTGCTTTTCTTAGTACAAGCTTTACTTTGAAAGATAATCATGTTCTTTTGAAACTTTATTAATTTCATGAAAGTTTTAGTAAGAAACGAACATGCGTTTCTTTGTCGAGACAAGCAGTTGTTTGCTACGTGTGAAAGCACTGTTAGAACTGAGATCAGGTTTAATTTTATCAGTACAAGCTTTACTTTGAAAGATAATCGCGTTCTTTTGAAAGTTTATTAATTTCCGAAAGCTTTAGTTAGAAACGCACATGCGTTTCTTTGTCAAGACAAGCAGTTGTTTGCTACATGTGAAAGCACTGTTAGAACTGAGATCAGTGTTGCTTTTCTTAGTACAAGTTTTACTTTGAAAGATAATCGCGTTCTTTTGAAACTTTATTAATTTCACGAAAGCTTTAGTAAGAAACGAACATGCGTTTCTTTGTCGAGACAAGCAGTTGTTTGCTACGTGTGAAAGCACTGTTAGAACTGAGATCAGGTTTAATTTTATCAGTACAAGCTTTACTTTGAAAGATAATCGCGTTCTTTTGAAAGTTTATTAATTTCACGAAAGCTTTAGTAAGAAAAGCACATGCGTTTCTTTGTCAAGACAAGCAGTTGTTTGCTACGTGTAAGCACTGTTAGAACTGAGATCAGGTTTAATTTCCTCAGTACAAGCTTTACTTTGAAAGATAATCGCGTTCTTTTGAAAGTTAATTAATTTCACGAAAGTTTTAGTAAGAAACGCACATGCGTTTCTTTGTCAAGACAAGCAGTTGTTTGCTACGTGTGAAAGCACTGTTAGAACTGAGATCAGGTTTAATTTCCTCAGTACAAGCTTTACTTTGAAAGATAATCGCGTTCTTTTGAAACTTTATTAATTTCACGAAAGCTTTAATAAGAAACGCTCATGCATTTCTTTGTCAAGACAAGCAGTTGTTTGCTACGTGTGAAAGCACTGTTAGAACTGAGATCAGGTTTAATTTCCTAAGTACAAGCTTTACTTTGAAAGATAATCGCGTTCTTTTGAAAGTTTATTAATTTCACGAAAGCTTTAATAAGAAACGCTCATGCATTTCTTTGTAAAGACAAGCAGTTGTTTGCTACGTGTGAAAGCACTGTTAGAACTGAGATCAGTGTTGCTTTTCTCAGTACAAGCTTTACTTTGAAAGATAATCGCGTTCTTTTGAAAGTTTATTAATTTCACGAAAGCTTTAGTAAGGAACGCTCATGCATTTCTTTGTAAAGACAAGCAGTTGTTTGCTACGTGTGAAAGCACTGTTAGAACTGAGATCAGTGTTGCTTTTCTCAGTACAAGCTTTACTTTGAAAGATAATCGCGTTCTTTTGAAAGTTTATTAATTTCACGAAAGCTTTAGTAAGGAACGCTCATGCATTTCTTTGTAAAGACAAGCAGTTATTTGCTACGTGTGAAAGCACTGTTAGAACTGAGATCAGGTTTAATTTCCTCAGTACAAGCTTTACTTTGAAAGATAATCGCGTTCTTTTGAAAGTTTATTAATTTCACGAAAGCTTTAGGAAGAAACGCACATGCGTTTCTTTGTCAAGTCAAGCAGTTGTTTGCTACGTGTGAAAGCACTGTTAGAACTGAGATCAGGTTTAATTTTCTCGGTACAAGCTGTACTTTGAAAGATAATCGCGTTCTTTTGAAAGTTTATTAATTTCACGAAAGCTTTAGTAAGGAACGCGCATGCATTTCTTTGTAAAGACAAGCAGTTGTTTGCTACGTGTGAAAGCACTGTTAGAACTGAGATCAGTGTTGCTTTTCTCACTACAAGTTTTACTTTGAAAGATAATCGCGTTCTTTTGAAACTTTATTAATTTCACGAAAGCTTTAGTAAGAAACGAACATGCGTTTCTTTGTCGAGACAAGCAGTTGTTTGCTACGTGTGAAAGCACTGTTAGACCTGAGATCAGGTTTAATTTTCTCAGTACAAGCTTTACTTTGAAAGATAATCGCGTTCTTTTGAAAGTTTATTAATTTCACGAAAGCTTTAGTAAGAAACACACATGCGTTTCTTTGTCAAGACAAGCAGTTGTTTGCTACGTGTGAAAGCACTGTTAGACCTGAGATCAGGTTTAATTTTCTCAGTACAAGATTTACTTTGAAAGATAATCGCGTTCTTTTGAAAGTTTATTAATTTCACGAAAGTTTTAGTAAGAAACGCACATGCGTTTTTTTGTCAAGACAAGCAGTTGTTTGCTACGTGTGAAAGCACTGTTAGAACTGAGATCAGTGTTGCTTTTCTCCGTACAAGCTTTACTTTGAAAGATAATCGCGTTCTTTTGAAAGTTTATTAATTTCACGAAAGCTTTAGTAAGAAACGCACATGCGTTTCTTTGTCAAGACAAGCAGTTGTTTGCTACGTGTGAAAGCACTGTTAGAACTGAGATCAGGTTTAATTTCCTCAGTACAAGCTTTACTTTGAAAGATAATCGCGTTCTTTTGAAAGTTTATTAATTTCACGAAAGCTTTAGTAAGAAACGCACATGCGTTTCTTTGTCAAGACAAGCAGTTGTTTGCTACGTGTGAAAGCACTGTTAGAACTGAGATCAGGTTTAATTTCCTCAGTACAAGCTTTACTTTGAAAGATAATCGCGTTCTTTTGAAAGTTTATTAATTTCACGAAAGCTTTAATAAGAAACGCTCATGCTTTTCTTTGTAAAGACAAGCAGTTGTTTGCTACGTGTGAAAGCACTGTTAGAACTGAGATCAGTGTTGCTTTTCTCAGTACAAGCTTTACTTTGAAAGATAATCGCGTTCTTTTGAAAGTTTATTAATTTCACGAAAGCTTTAGTAAGAAATGCACATGCGTTTCTTTGAAAGACAAGCAGTTGTTTGCTACGTGTGAAAGCACTGTTAGAACTGAGATCAGGTTTAATTTCCTCAGTACAAGCTTTACTTTGAAAGATAATCGCGTTTTTGAAAGTTTATTAATTTCACAAAAGCTTTAGTAAGAAACGCACATGCGTTTTTTTGTCAAGACAAGCAGTTGTTTGCTAAGTGTGAAAGCACTGTTAGAACTGAGATCAGGTTTAATTTTCTCAGTACAAGCTTTACTTTGAAAGATAATCGCGTTCTTTTGAAAGTTTATTAATTTCACGAAAGCTTTAGTAAGAAACGCACATGCGTTTTTTTGTCAAGACAAGCAGTTGTTTGCTAAGTGTGAAAGCACTGTTAGAACAGAGATCAGGTTTAATTTTATCAGTACAAGCTTTACTTTGAAAGATAATCGCGTTCTTTTGAAAGTTTATTAATTTCACGAAAGCTTTAGTAAGAAACGCACATGCGTTTTTTTTTGTCAAGACAAGCAGTTGTTTGCTACGTGTGAAAGCACTGTTAGAACTGAGATCAGTGTTGCTTTTCTCAGTACAAGCTTTACTTTGAAAGATAATCGCGTTCTTTTGAAAGTTTATTAATTTCACGAAAGCTTTAGTTAGAAACGCACATGCGTTTCTTTGTCAAGACAAGCAGTTGTTTGCTACGTGTGAAAGCACTGTTAGAACTGAGATCAGTGTTGCTTTTCTTAGTACAAGCTTTACTTTGAAAGATAATCGCGTTCTTTTGAAAGTTTATTAATTTCACGAAAGCTTTAGTAAGAAACGCACATGCGTTTCTTTGTCAAGACAAGCAGTTGTTTGCTACGTGTGAAAGCACTGTTAGAACTGAGATCAGGTTTAATTTCCTCAGTACAAGCTTTACTTTGAAAGATAATCGCGTTCTTTTGAAAGTTTATTAATTTCACGAAAGCTTTAATAAGAAACGCTCATGCTTTTCTTTGTAAAGACAAGCAGTTGTTTGCTACGTGTGAAAGCACTGTTAGAACTGAGATCAGTGTTGCTTTTCTCAGTACAAGCTTTACTTTGAAAGATAATCGCGTTCTTTTGAAAGTTTATTAATTTCACGAAAGCTTTAGTAAGAAATGCACATGCGTTTCTTTGAAAGACAAGCAGTTGTTTGCTACGTGTGAAAGCACTGTTAGAACTGAGATCAGGTTTAATTTCCTCAGTACAAGCTTTACTTTGAAAGATAATCGCGTTTTTGAAAGTTTATTAATTTCACAAAAGCTTTAGTAAGAAACGCACATGCGTTTTTTTGTCAAGACAAGCAGTTGTTTGCTAAGTGTGAAAGCACTGTTAGAACTGAGATCAGGTTTAATTTTCTCAGTACAAGCTTTACTTTGAAAGATAATCGCGTTCTTTTGAAAGTTTATTAATTTCACGAAAGCTTTAGTAAGAAACGCACATGCGTTTTTTTGTCAAGACAAGCAGTTGTTTGCTAAGTGTGAAAGCACTGTTAGAACAGAGATCAGATTTAATTTTATCAGTACAAGCTTTACTTTGAAAGATAATCGCGTTCTTTTGAAAGTTTATTAATTTCACGAAAGCTTTAGTAAGAAACGCACATGCGTTTTTTTTTGTCAAGACAAGCAGTTGTTTGCTACGTGTGAAAGCACTGTTAGAACTGAGATCAGTGTTGCTTTTCTCAGTACAAGCTTTACTTTGAAAGATAATCGCGTTCTTTTGAAAGTTTATTAATTTCACGAAAGCTTTAGTTAGAAACGCACATGCGTTTCTTTGTCAAGACAAGCAGTTGTTTGCTACGTGTGAAAGCACTGTTAGAACTGAGATCAGTGTTGCTTTTCTTAGTACAAGCTTTACTTTGAAAGATAATCGCGTTCTTTTGAAACTTTATTAATTTCACCAAAGCTTTAGTAAGAAACGAACATGCGTTTCTTTGTCGAGACAAACAGTTGTTTGCTACGTGTGTAAGCACTGTTAGAACTAAGATCAGGTTTAATTTTCTCAGTACAAGCTTTACTTTGAAAGATAATCGCGTTCTTTTGAAAGTTTATTAATTTCACGAAAGCTTTAGTAAGAAACGCACATGCGTTTCTTTGTCAAGACAAGCAGTTGTTTGCTACGTGTGAAAGCACTGTTAGAACTGAGATCAGGTTTAATTTTATCAGTACAAGCTTTACTTTGAAAGATAATCGCGTTCTTTTGAAAGTTTATTAATTTCACGAAAGTTTTAGTAAGAAACGCACATGCGTTTTTTTGTCAAGACAAGCAGTTGTTTGCTACGTGTGAAAGCACTGTTAGAACTGAGATCAGTGTTGCTTTTCTCAGTACAAGCTTTACTTTGAAAGATAATCGCGTTCTTTTGAAAGTATATTAATTTCACGAAAGCTTTTGTAAGAAACGCACACGCGTTTCTTTGTCAAGACAAGCAGTTGTTTGCTACTTGTGAAATCACTGTTAGAACTGAGATCAGGTTGAATTTCCTCAGTACAAGCTTTACTTTGAAAGATAATCGCGTTCTTTTGAAAGTTTATTAATTTCACGAAAGCTTTAGTAAGAAACGCACATGCGTTTCTTTGTCAAGACAAGCAGTTGTTTGCTACGTGTGAAAGCACTGTTAGAACTGAGATCAGGTTTAATTTCCTCAGTACAAGCTTTACTTTGAAAGATAATCGCGTTCTTTTGAAAGTTTATTAATTTCACGAAAGCTTTAGTAAGAAACGCACATGCGTTTCTTTGTCAAGACAAGCAGTTGTTTGCTAAGTGTGAAAGCACTGTTAGAACTGAGATCAGGTTTAATTTCCTCAGTACAAGCTTTACTTTGAAAGATAATCGCGTTTTTGAAAGTTTATTAATTTCACAAAATTTTGGTAAGAAACGCACATGCGTTTTTTTGTCAAGACAAGCAGTTGTTTGCTAAGTGTGAAAGCACTGTTAGAACTGAGATCAGGTTTAATTTTCTCAGTACAAGCTTTACTTTGAAAGATAATCGCGTTCTTTTGAAAGTTTATTAATTTCACGAAAGCTTTAGTAAGAAACGCACATGCGTTTTTTTGTCAAGACAAGCAGTTGTTTGCTAAGTGTGAAAGCACTGTTAGAACAGAGATCAGGTTTAATTATATCAGTACAAGCTTTACTTTGAAAGATAATCGCGTTCTTTTGAAAGTTTATTAATTTCACGAAAGCTTTAGTAAGAAACGCACATGCGTTTTTTTTGTCAAGACAAGCAGTTGTTTGCTACGTGTGAAAGCACTGTTAGAACTGAGATCAGTGTTGCTTTTCTCAGTACAAGCTTTACTTTGAAAGATAATCGCGTTCTTTTGAAAGTTTATTAATTTCACGAAAGCTTTAGTTAGAAACGCACATGCGTTTCTTTGTCAAGACAAGCAGTTGTTTGCTACGTGTGAAAGCACTGTTAGAACTGAGATCAGTGTTGCTTTTCTTAGTACAAGCTTTACTTTGAAAGATAATCGCGTTCTTTTGAAACTTTATTAATTTTACGAAAGCTTTAGTAAGAAACGAACATGCGTTTCTTTGTCGAGACAAACAGTTGTTTGCTACGTGTGTAAGCACTGTTAGAACTAAGATCAGGTTTAATTTTCTCAGTACAAGCTTTACTTTGAAAGATAATCGCGTTCTTTTGAAAGTTTATTAATTTCACGAAAGCTTTAGTAAGAAACGCACATGCGTTTCTTTGTCGAGACAAGCAGTTGTTTGCTACGTGTGAAAGCACTGTTAGAACTGAGATCAGGTTTAATTTTATCAGTACAAGCTTTACTTTGAAAGATAATCGCGTTCTTTTGAAAGTTTATTAATTTCACGAAAGTTTTAGTAAGAAACGCACATGCGTTTTTTTTGTCAAGACAAGCAGTTGTTTGCTACGTGTGAAAGCACTGTTAGAACTGAGATCAGTGTTGCTTTTCTCAGTACAAGCTTTACTTTGAAAGATAATCGCGTTCTTTTGAAAGTATATTAATTTCACGAAAGCTTTAGTAAGAAACGCACATGCGTTTCTTTGTCAAGACAAGCAGTTGTTTGCTACGTGTGAAAGCACTGTTAGAACTGAGATCAGGTTGAATTTCCTCAGTACAAGCTTTACTTTGAAAGATAATCGCGTTCTTTTGAAAGTTTATTAATTTCACGAAAGCTTTAGTAAGAAACGCACATGCGTTTCTTTGTCAAGACAAGCAGTTGTTTGCTACGTGTGAAAGCACTGTTAGAACTGAGATCAGGTTTAATTTCCTCAGTACAAGCTTTATTTTGAAAGATAATCGCGTTCTTTTGAAAGTTTATTAATTTCACGAAAGCTTTAATAAGAAACGCTCATGCGTTTCTTTGTCAAGACAAGCAGTTGTTTGCTACGTGTGAAAGCACTGTTAGAACTGAGATCAGGTTTAATTTCCTCAGTACAAGCTTTACTTTGAAAGATAATCGCGTTCTTTTGAAAGTTTATTAATTTCACGAAAGCTTTAGTAAGGAACGCTCATGCATTTCTTTGTCAAGACAAGCAGTTGTTTGCTACGTGTGAAAGCACTGTTAGAACTGAGATCAGGTTTAATTTCCTCAGTACAAGCTTTACTTTGAAAGATAATCGCGTTCTTTTGAAAGTTTATTAATTTCACGAAAGCTTTAGTAAGAAACGCTCATGCGTTTCTTTGTCAAGACAAGCAGTTGTTTGCTACGTGTGAAAGCACTGTTAGAACTGAGATCAGGTTTAATTTTCTCAGTACAAGCTTTACTTTGAAAGATAATCGCGTTCTTTTGAAAGTTTATTAATTTCACGAAAGCTTTAGTAAGGAACGCGCATGCATTTCTTTGTAAGGACAAGCAGTTGTTTGCTACGTGTGAAAGCACTGTTAGAACTGAGATCAGTGATGCTTTTCTCAGTACAAGTTTTACTTTGAAAGATAATCGCGTTCTTTTGAAAGTTTATTAATTTCACGAAAGCTTTAATAAGAAACGCTCATGATTTTCTTTGTAAAGACAAGCAGTTGTTTGCTACGTGTGAAAGCACTGTTAGAACTGAGATCAGTGTTGCTTTTCTCAGTACAAGCTTTACTTTGAAAGATAATCGCGTTCTTTTGAAAGTTTATTAATTTCACGAAAGCTTTAGTAAGAAACGCACATGCGTTTCTTTGAAAGACAAGCAGTTGTTTGCTACGTGTGAAAGCACTGTTAGAACTGAGATCAGATTTAATTTCCTCAGTACAAGCTTTACTTTGAAAGATAATCGCGTTCTTTTGAAAGTTTATTAATTTCACGAAAGCTTTAGTAAGAAACGCACATGCGTTTCTTTGTCAAGACAAGCAGTTGTTTGCTACGTGTGAAAGCACTGTTAGAACTGAGATCAGTGTTGCTTTTCTCAGTACAAGCTTTACTTTGAAAGATAATCGCGTTCTTTTGAAACTTTATTAATTTCACGAAAGCTTTAGTAAGGAACGCTCATGCATTTCTTTGTAAAGACAAGCAGTTGTTTGCTACGTGTGAAAGCACTGTTAGAACTGAGATCAGTGTTGCTTTTCTCAGTACAAGCTTTACTTTGAAAGATAATCGCGTTCTTTTGAAACTTTATTAATTTCACGAAAGCTTTAGTAAGAAACGAACATGCGTTTCTTTGTCGAGACAAGCAGTTGTTTGCTACGTG
Organism: Chionomys nivalis; assembly: GCF_950005125.1. NCBI lineage: Eukaryota > Metazoa > Chordata > Mammalia > Rodentia > Cricetidae > Chionomys > Chionomys nivalis. Next base: position 65,212,809 of record NC_080102.1, read on the forward strand.
TGAAAGCACTGTTAGAACTGAGATCAGGTTTAATTTTCTCAGTACAAGCTTTACTTTGAAAGATAATCGCGTTCTTTTGAAAGTTTATTAATTTCACGAAAGCTTTAGTAAGAAACGCACATGCGTTTTTTTTGTCAAGACAAGAGGTTGTTTGCTAAGTGTGAAAGCACTGTTAGAACAGAGATCAGGTTTAATTTTATCAGTACAAGCTTTACTTTGAAAGATAATCGCGTTCTTTTGAAAGTTTATTAATTTCACGAAAGCTTTAGTAAGAAACGCACATGCGTTTTTTTTTGTCAAGACAAGCAGTTGTTTGCTACGTGTGAAGGCACTGTTAGAACTGAGATCAGTGTTGCTTTTCTCAGTACAAGCTTTACTTTGAAAGATAATCGCGTTCTTTTGAAAGTTTATTAATTTCACGAAAGCTTTAGTTAGAAACGCACATGCGTTTCTTTGTCAAGACAAGCAGTTGTTTGCTACGTGTGAAAGCACTGTTAGAACTGAGATCAGTGTTGCTTTTCTTAGTACAAGCTTTACTTTGAAAGATAATCGCGTTCTTTTGAAACTTTATTAATTTCACGAAAGCTTTAGTAAGAAACGAACATGCGTTTCTTTGTCGAGACAAACAGTTGTTTGCTACGTGTGTAAGCACTGTTAGAACTAAGATCAGGTTTAATTTTCTCAGTACAAGCTTTACTTTGAAAGATAATCGCGTTCTTTTGAAAGTTTATTAATTTCACGAAAGCTTTAGTAAGAAACGCACATGCGTTTCTTTGTCAAGACAAGCAGTTGTTTGCTACGTGTGAAAGCACTGTTAGAACTGAGATCAGGTTTAATTTTATCAGTACAAGCTTTACTTTGAAAGATAATCGCGTTCTTTTGAAAGTTTATTAATTTCACGAAAGTTTTAGTAAGAAACGCACATGCGTTTTTTTTGTCAAGACAAGCAGTTGTTTGCTACGTGTGAAAGCACTGTTAGAACTGAGATCAGTGTTGCTTTTCTCAGTACAAGCTTTACTTTGAAAGATAATCGCGTTCTTTTGAAAGTTTATTAATTTCACGAAAGCTTTAGTAAGAAACGCACATGCGTTTCTTTGTCAAGACAAGCAGTTGTTTGCTACGTGTGAAAGCACTGTTAGAACTGAGATCAGGTTGAATTTCCTCAGTACAAGCTTTACTTTGAAAGATAATCGCGTTCTTTTGAAAGTTTATTAATTTCACGAAAGCTTTAGTAAGAAACGCACATGCGTTTCTTTGTCAAGACAAGCAGTTGTTTGCTACGTGTGAAAGCACTGTTAGAACTGAGATCAGGTTTAATTTCCTCAGTACAAGCTTTATTTTGAAAGATAATCGCGTTCTTTTGAAAGTTTATTAATTTCACGAAAGCTTTAATAAGAAACGCTCATGCGTTTCTTTGTCAAGACAAGCAGTTGTTTGCTACGTGTGAAAGCACTGTTAGAACTGAGATCAGGTTTAATTTCCTCAGTACAAGCTTTACTTTGAAAGATAATCGCGTTCTTTTGAAAGTTTATTAATTTCACGAAAGCTTTAGTAAGGAACGCTCATGCATTTCTTTGTCAAGACAAGCAGTTGTTTGCTACGTGTGAAAGCACTGTTAGAACTGAGATCAGGTTTAATTTCCTCAGTACAAGCTTTACTTTGAAAGATAATCGCGTTCTTTTGAAAGTTTATTAATTTCACGAAAGCTTTAGTAAGAAACGCTCATGCGTTTCTTTGTCAAGACAAGCAGTTGTTTGCTACGTGTGAAAGCACTGTTAGAACTGAGATCAGGTTTAATTTTCTCAGTACAAGCTTTACTTTGAAAGATAATCGCGTTCTTTTGAAAGTTTATTAATTTCACGAAAGCTTTAGTAAGGAACGCGCATGCATTTCTTTGTAAAGACAAGCAGTTGTTTGCTACGTGTGAAAGCACTGTTAGAACTGAGATCAGTGATGCTTTTCTCAGTACAAGTTTTACTTTGAAAGATAATCGCGTTCTTTTGAAAGTTTATTAATTTCACGAAAGCTTTAATAAGAAACGCTCATGATTTTCTTTGTAAAGACAAGCAGTTGTTTGCTACGTGTGAAAGCACTGTTAGAACTGAGATCAGTGTTGCTTTTCTCAGTACAAGCTTTACTTTGAAAGATAATCGCGTTCTTTTGAAAGTTTATTAATTTCACGAAAGCTTTAGTAAGGAACGCACATGCGTTTCTTTGAAAGACAAGCAGTTGTTTGCTACGTGTGAAAGCACTGTTAGAACTGAGATCAGATTTAATTTCCTCAGTACAAGCTTTACTTTGAAAGATAATCGCGTTCTTTTGAAAGTTTATTAATTTCACGAAAGCTTTAGTAAGAAACGCACATGCGTTTCTTTGTCAAGACAAGCAGTTGTTTGCTATGTGTGAAAGCACTGTTAGAACTGAGATCAGTGTTGCTTTTCTCAGTACAAGCTTTACTTTGAAAGATAATCGCGTTCTTTTGAAACTTTATTAATTTCACGAAAGCTTTAGTAAGGAACGCTCATGCATTTCTTTGTAAAGACAAGCAGTTGTTTGCTACGTGTGAAAGCACTGTTAGAACTGAGATCAGTGTTGCTTTTCTCAGTACAAGCTTTACTTTGAAAGATAATCGCGTTCTTTTGAAACTTTATTAATTTCACGAAAGCTTTAGTAAGAAACGAACATGCGTTTCTTTGTCGAGACAAGCAGTTGTTTGCTACGTGTGAAAGCACTGTTAGAACTGAGATCAGGTTTAATTTTCTCAGTACAAGCTTTACTTTGAAAGATAATCGCGTTCTTTTGAAAGTTTATTAATTTCACGAAAGCTTTAGTAAGAAACGCACATGCGTTTTTTTGTCAAGACAAGCAGTTGTTTGCTAAGTGTGAAAGCACTGTTAGAACTGAGATCAGGTTTAATTTTATCAGTACAAGCTTTACGTTGAAAGATAATCGCGTTCTTTTGAAAGTTTATTAATTTCACGAAAGCTTTAGTAAGAAACGCACATGCGTTTTTTTTGTCAAGACAAGCAGTTGTTTGCTACGTGTGAAAGCACTGTTAGAACTGAGATCAGTGTTGCTTTTCTCAGTACAAGCTTTACTTAGAAAGATAATCGCGTTCTTTTGAAAGTTTATTAATTTCACGAAAGCTTTAGTTAGAAACGCACATGCCTTTCTTTGTAAAGACAAGCAGTTGTTTGCTACGTGTGAAAGCACTGTTAGAACTGAGATCAGTGTTGCTTTTCTTAGTACAAGCTTTTCTTTGAAAGATAATCGCGTTCTTTTGAAACTTTATTAATTTCACGAAAGCTTTAGTAAGAAACGAACATGCGTTTCTTTGTCGAGACAAACAGTTGTTTGCTACGTGTGAAAGCACTGTTAGAACTGAGATCAGGTTTAATTTTCTCAGTACAAGCTTTACTTTGAAAGATAATCGCGTTCTTTTGAAAGTTTATTAATTTCACGAAAGCTTTAGTAAGAAACGCACATGCGTTTCTTTGTCAAGACAAGCAGTTGTTTGCTACGTGTGAAAGCACTGTTAGAACTGAGATCAGGTTTAATTTCCTCAGTACAAGCTTTACTTTGAAAGATAATCGTGTTCTTTGAAAGTTTATTAATTTCACGAATGTTTTAGTAAGAAACGCACATGCGTTTTTTTGTCAAGACAAGCAGTTGTTTGCTACGTGTGAAAGCACTGTTAGAACTGAGATCAGTGTTGCTTTTCTCAGTACAAGCTTTACTTTGAAAGATAATCGCGTTCTTTTGAAAGTTTATTAATTTCACGAAAGCTTTAGTAAGAAACGCACATGCGTTTCTTTGTCAAGACAAGCAGTTGTTTGCTACGTGTGAAAGCACTGTTAGAACTGAGATCAAGTTGAATTTCCTCACTACAAGCTTTACTTTGAAAGATAATCGCGTTCTTTTGAAAGTTTATTAATTTCACGAAAGCTTTAGTAAGAAACGCACATGCGTTTCTTTGTCAAGACAAGCAGTTGTTTGCTACGTGTGAAAGCACTGTTAGAACTGAGATCAGGTTTAATTTCCTCAGTACAAGCTTTACTTTGAAAGATAATCGCGTTCTTTTGAAAGTTTATTAATTTCACGAAAGCTTTAATAAGAAACGCTCATGCGTTTCTTTGTCAAGACAAGCAGTTGTTTGCTACGTGTGAAAGCACTGTTAGAACTGAGATCAGGTTTAATTTCCTCAGTACAAGCTTTACTTTGAAAGATAATCGCGTTCTTTTGAAACTTTATTAATTTCACGAAAGCTTTAATAAGAAACGCTCATGCATTTCTTTGTAAAGACAAGCAGTTGTTTGCTACGTGTGAAAGCACTGTTAGAACTGAGATCAGTGTTGCTTTTCTCAGTACAAGCTTTACTTTGAAAGGTAATCGCGTTCTTTTGAAAGTTTATTAATTTCACGAAAGCTTTAGTAAGGAACGCTCATGCATTTCTTTGTAAAGACAAGCAGTTGTTTGCTACGTGTGAAAGCACTGTTAGAACTGAGATCAGTGTTGCTTTTCTCAGTACAAGCTTTACTTTGAAAGATAATCGCGTTCTTTTGAAAGTTTATTAATTTCACGAAAGCTTTAGTAAGGAACGCTCATGCATTTCTTTGTAAAGACAAGCAGTTATTTGCTACGTGTGAAAGCACTGTTAGAACTGAGATCAGGTTTAATTTCCTCAGTACAAGCTTTACTTTGAAAGATAATCGCGTTCTTTTGAAAGTTTATTAATTTCACGAAAGCTTTAGTAAGAAACGCTCATGCGTTTCTTTGTCAAGACAAGCAGTTGTTTGCTACGTGTGAAAGCACTGTTAGAACTGAGATCAGGTTTAATTTTCTCAGTACAAGCTTTACTTTGAAAGATAATCGCGTTCTTTTGAAAGTTTATTAATTTCACGAAAGCTTTAGTAAGGAACGCGCATGCATTTCTTTGTAAAGACAAGCAGTTGTTTGCTACGTGTGAAAGCACTGTTAGAACTGAGATCAGTGATGCTTTTCTCAGTACAAGTTTTACTTTGAAAGATAATCGCGTTCTTTTGAAAGTTTATTAATTTCACGAAAGCTTTAATAAGAAACGCTCATGATTTTCTTTGTAAAGACAAGCAGTTGTTTGCTACGTGTGAAAGCACTGTTAGAACTGAGATCAGTGTTGCTTTTCTCAGTACAAGCTTTACTTTGAAAGATAATCGCGTTCTTTTGAAAGTTTATTAATTTCACGAAAGCTTTAGTAAGAAACGCACATGCGTTTCTTTGAAAGACAAGCAGTTGTTTGCTACGTGTGAAAGCACTGTTAGAACTGAGATCAGTGTTGCTTTTCTCAGTACAAGCTTTACTTTGAAAGATAATCGCGTTCTTTTGAAACTTTATTAATTTCACGAAAGCTTTAGTAAGGAACGCTCATGCATTTCTTTGTAAAGACAAGCAGTTGTTTGCTACGTGTGAAAGCACTGTTAGAACTGAGATCAGTGTTGCTTTTCTCAGTACAAGCTTTACTTTGAAAGATAATCGCGTTCTTTTGAAACTTTATTAATTTCACGAAAGCTTTAGTAAGAAACGAACATGCGTTTCTTTGTCGAGACAAGCAGTTGTTTGCTACGTGTGAAAGCACTGTTAGAACTGAGATCAGGTTTAATTTTCTCAGTACAAGCTTTACTTTGAAAGATAATCGCGATCTTTTGAAAGTTTATTAATTTCACGAAAGCTTTAGTAAGAAACGCACATGCGTTTTTTTGTCAACACAAGCAGTTGTTTGCTAAGTGTGAAAGCACTGTTAGAACTGAGATCAGGTTTAATTTTATCAGTACAAGCTTTACTTTGAAAGATAATCGCGTTCTTTTGAAAGTTTATTAATTTCACGAAAGCTTTAGTAAGAAACGCACATGCGTTTTTTTTGTCAAGACAAGCAGTTGTTTGCTACGTGTGAAAGCACTGTTAGAACTGAGATCAGTGTTGCTTTTCTCAGTACAAGCTTTACTTTGAAAGATAATCGCGTTCTTTTGAAAGTTTATTAATTTCACGAAAGCTTTATTTAGAAACGCACATGCGTTTCTTTGTCAAGACAAGCAGTTGTTTGCTACGTGTGAAAGCACTGTTAGAACTGAGATCAGTGTTGCTTTTCTTAGTACAAGCTTTACTTTGAAAGATAATCGCGTTCTTTTGAAACTTTATTAATTTCACGAAAGCTTTAGTAAGAAACGCACATGCGTTTTTTTGTCAAGACAAGCAGTTGTTTGCTACGTGTGAAAGCACTGTTAGAACTGAGATCAGTGTTGCTTTTCTCAGTACAAGCTTTACTTTGAAAGATAATCGCGTTCTTTTGAAAGTTTATTAATTTCACGAAAGCTTTAGTAAGAAACGCACATGCGATTCTTTGTCAAGACAAGCAGTTGTTTGCTACGTGTGAAAGCACTGTTAGAACTGAGATCAGGTTTAATTTCCTCAGTACAAGCTTTACTTTGAAAGATAATCGCGTTCTTTTGAAAGTTTATTAATTTCACGAAAGTTTTAGTAAGAAACGCACATGCGTTTTTTTGTCAAGACAAGCAGTTGTTTGCTACGTGTGAAAGCACTGTTAGAACTGAGATCAGTGTTGCTTTTCTCAGTACAAGCTTTACTTTGAAAGATAATCGCGTTCTTTTGAAAGTTTATTAATTTCACGAAAGCTTTAGTAAGGAACGCTCATGCATTTCTTTGTAAAGACAAGCAGTTATTTGCTACGTGTGAAAGCACTGTTAGAACTGAGATCAGGTTTAATTTCCTCAGTACAAGCTTTACTTTGAAAGATAATCGCGTTCTTTTGAAAGTTTATTAATTTCACGAAAGCTTTAGTAAGAAACGCTCATGCGTTTCTTTGTCAAGACAAGCAGTTGTTTGCTACATGTGAAAGCACTGTTAGAACTGAGATCAGGTTTAATTTTCTCAGTACAAGCTTTACTTTGAAAGATAATCGCGTTCTTTTGAAAGTTTATTAATTTCACGAAAGCTTTAGTAAGGAACGCGCATGCATTTCTTTGTAAAGACAAGCAGTTGTTTGCTACGTGTGAAAGCACTGTTAGAACTGAGATCAGTGATGCTTTTCTCAGTACAAGTTTTACTTTGAAAGATAATCGCGTTCTTTTGAAAGTTTATTAATTTCACGAAAGCTTTAATAAGAAACGCTCATGATTTTCTTTGTAAAGACAAGCAGTTGTTTGCTACGTGTGAAAGCACTGTTAGAACTGAGATCAGTGTTGCTTTTCTCAGTACAAGCTTTACTTTGAAAGATAATCGCGTTCTTTTGAAAGTTTATTAATTTCACGAAAGCTTTAGTAAGAAACGCACATGCGTTTCTTTGTCAAGACAAGCAGTTGTTTGCTACGTGTGAAAGCACTGTTAGAACTGAGATCAGTGTTGCTTTTCTCAGTACAAGCTTTACTTTGAAAGATAATCGCGTTCTTTTTAAAGTTTATTAATTTCACGAAAGCTTTAGTTAGAAACGCACATGCGTTTCTTTGTCAAGACAAGCAGTTGTTTGCTACGTGTGAAAGCACTGTTAGAACTGAGATCAGTGTTGCTTTTCTTAGTACAAGCTTTACTTTGAAAGATAATCGCGTTCTTTTCAAACTTTTAATTTCACGAAAGCTTTAGTAAGAAACGAACATGCGTTTCTTTGTCGAGACAAACAGTTGTTTGCTACGTGTGAAAGCACTGTTAGAACTGAGATCAGGTTTAATTTTCTCAGTACAAGCTTTACTTTGAAAGATAATCGCGTTCTTTTGAAAGTTTATTAATTTCACGAAAGCTTTAGTAAGAAACGCACATGCCTTTCTTTGTCAAGACAAGCAGTTGTTTGCTACGTGTGAAAGCACTGTTAGAACTGAGATCAGGTTTAATTTTATCAGTACAAGCTTTACTTTGAAAGATAATCGCGTTCTTTTGAAAGTTTATTAATTTCACGAATGTTTTAGTAAGAAACGCACATGCGTTTTTTTGTCAAGACAAGCAGTTGTTTGCTACGTGTGAAAGCACTGTTAGAACTGAGATCAGTGTTGCTTTAGTCAGTACAAGCTTTACTTTGAAAGATAATCGCGTTCTTTTGAAAGTTTATTAATTTCACGAAAGCTTTAGTAAGAAACGCACATGCGTTTCTTTGTCAAGACAAGCAGTTGTTTGCTATGTGTGAAAGCACTGTTAGAACTGAGATCAGGTTTAATTTCCTCAGTACAAGCTTTACTTTGAAAGATAATCGCGTTCTTTTGAAAGTTTATTAATTTCACGAAAGCTTTAGTAAGAAACGCACATGCGTTTCTTTGTCAAGACAAGCAGTTGTTTGCTACGTGTGAAAGCACTGTTAGAACTGAGATCAGGTTTAATTTCCTCAGTACAAGCTTTACTTTGAAAGATAATCGCGTTCTTTTGAAAGTTTATTAATTTCACGAAAGCTTTAATAAGAAACGCTCATGCATTTCTTTGTCAAGACAAGCAGTTGTTTGCTACGTGTGAAAGCACTGTTAGAACTGAGATCAGGTTTAATTTCCTCAGTACAAGCTTTACTTTGAAAGATAATCGCGTTCTTTTGAAAGTTTATTAATTTCACGAAAGCTTTAATAAGAAACGCTCATGCATTTCTTTGTAAAGACAAGCAGTTGTTTGCTACGTGTGAAAGCACTGTTAGAACTGAGATCAGTGTTGCTTTTCTCAGTACAAGCTTTACTTTGAAAGATAATCGCGTTCTTTTGAAAGTTTATTAATTTCACGAAAGCTTTAGTAAGGAACGCTCATGCATTTCTTTGTAAAGACAAGCAGTTGTTTGCTACGTGTGAAAGCACTGTTAGAACTGAGATCAGTGTTGCTTTTCTCAGTACAAGCTTTACTTTGAAAGATAATCGCGTTCTTTTGAAAGTTTATTAATTTCACGAAAGCTTTAGTAAGGAACGCTCATGCATTTCTTTGTAAAGACAAGCAGTTATTTGCTACGTGTGAAAGCACTGTTAGAACTGAGATCAGGTTTAATTTCCTCAGTACAAGCTTTACTTTGAAAGATAATCACGTTCTTTTGAAAGTTTATTAATTTCACGAAAGCTTTAGTAAGAAACGCTCATGCGTTTCTTTGTCAAGACAAGCAGTTGTTTGCTACGTGTGAAAGCACTGTTAGAACTGAGATCAGGTTTAATTTTCTCAGTACAAGCTTTACTTTGAAAGATAATCGCGTTCTTTTGAAAGTTTATTAATTTCACGAAAGTTTTAGTAAGAAACGCACATGCGTTTTTTTGTCAAGACAAGCAGTTGTTTGCTACGTGTGAAAGCACTGTTAGAACTGAGATCAGTGTTGCTTTTCTCAGTACAAGCTTTACTTTGAAAGATAATCGCGTTCTTTTGAAAGTTTATTAATTTCACGAAAGCTTTAGTAAGAAACGCACATGCGTTTCTTTGTCAAGACAAGCAGTTGTTTGCTACGTGTGAAAGCACTGTTAGAACTGAGATCAGTGTTGCTTTTCTCAGTACAAGCTTTACTTTGAAAGATAATCGCGTTCTTTTGAAACTTTATTAATTTCACGAAAGCTTTAGTAAGAAACGCACATGCGTTTCTTTGTCAAGACAAGCAGTTGTTTGCTACGTGTGAAAGCACTGTTAGAACTGAGATCAGGTTTAATTTCCTCAGTACAAGCTTTACTTTGAAAGATAATCGCGTTCTTTTGAAAGTTTATTAATTTCACGAAAGCTTTAGTAAGAAACGCACATGCGTTTCTTTGTCAAGACAAGCAGTTGTTTGCTACGTGCGAAAGCACTGTTAGAACTGAGATCAGGTTTAATTTCCTCAGTACAAGCTTTACTTTGAAAGATAATCGCGTTCTTTTGAAAGTTTATTAATTTCACGAAAGCTTTAGTAAGAAACGCACATGCGTTTCTTTGTCAAGACAAGCAGTTGTTTGCTACGTGTGAAAGCACTGTTAGAACTGAGATCAGGTTTAATTTCCTCAGTACAAGCTTTACTTTGAAAGATAATCGCGTTCTTTTGAAAGTTTATTAATTTCACGAAAGCTTTAATAAGAAACGCTCATGATTTTCTTTGTAAAGACAAGCAGTTGTTTGCTACGTGTGAAAGCACTGTTAGAACTGAGATCAGGTTTAATTTCCTCAGTACAAGCTTTACTTTGAAAGATAATCGCGTTCTTTTGAAAGTTTATTAATTTCACGAAAGCTTTAATAAGAAACGCTCATGCATTTCTTTGTAAAGACAAGCAGTTGTTTGCTACGTGTGAAAGCACTGTTAGAACTGAGATCAGTGTTGCTTTTCTCAGTACAAGCTTTACTTTGAAAGATAATCGCGTTCTTTTGAAAATTTATTAATTTCACGAAAGCTTTAGTAAGGAACGCTCATGCATTTCTTTGTAAAGACAAGCAGTTGTTTGCTACGTGTGAAAGCACTGTTAGAACTGAGATCAGTGTTGCTTTTCTCAGTACAAGCTTTACTTTGAAAGATAATCGCGTTCTTTTGAAAGTTTATTAATTTCACGAAAGCTTTAGTAAGGAACGCGCATGCATTTCTTTGTCAAGACAAGCAGTTGTTTGCTACGTGTGAAAGCACTGTTAGAACTGAGATCAGTGTTGCTTTTCTCAGTACAAGTTTTACTTTGAAAGATAATCGCGTTCTTTTGAAACTTTATTAATTTCACGAAAGCTTTAGTAAGAAACGAACATGCGTTTCTTTGTCAAGACAAGCAGTTGTTTGCTACGTGTGAAAGCACTGTTAGAACTGAGATCAGGTTTAATTTTATCAGTACAAGCTTTACTTTGAAAGATAATCGCGTTCTTTTGAAAGTTTATTAATTTCACGAAAGCTTTAGTAAGAAACGCACATGCGTTTCTTTGTCAAGACAAGCAGTTGTTTGCTATGTGTGAAAGCACTGTTAGAACTGAGATCAGGTTTAATTTCCTCAGTACAAGCTTTACTTTGAAAGATAATCGCGTTCTTTTGAAAGTTTATTAATTTCACGAAAGCTTTAGTAAGAAACGCTCATGATTTTCTTTGTAAAGAAAGCCGTTGTTTGCTACGTGTGAAAGCACTGTTAGAACTGAGATCAGTGTTGCTTTTCTCAGTACAAGCTTTACTTTGAAAGATAATCGCGTTCTTTTGAAAGTTTATTAATTTCACGAAAGCTTTAGTAAGGAACGCACATGCGTTTCTTTGAAAGACAAGCAGTTGTTTGCTACGTGTGTAAGCACTGTTAGAACTGAGATCAGGTTTAATTTCCTCAGTACAAGCTTTACTTTGAAAGATAATCGCGTTCTTTTGAAAGTTTGTTAATTTCACGTAAGCTTTAGTAAGAAACGCACATGCGTTTCTTTGTCAAGACAAGCAGTTGTTTGCTACGTGTGAAAGCACTGTTAGAACTGAGATCAGTGTTGCTTTTCTCAGTACAAGCTTTACTTTGAAAGATAATCGCGTTCTTTTGAAACTTTATTAATTTCACGAAAGCTTTAGTAAGGAACGCTCATGCATTTCTTTGTAAAGACAAGCAGTTGTTTGCTACGTGTGAAAGCACTGTTAGAACTGAGATCAGTGTTGCTTTTCTCAGTACAAGCTTTACTTTGAAAGATAATCGCGTTCTTTTGAAACTTTATTAATTTCACGAAAGCTTTAGTAAGAAACGAACATGCGTTTCTTTGTCGAGACAAGCAGTTGTTTGCTACGTGTGAAAGCACTGTTAGAACTGAGATCAGGTTTAATTTTCTCAGTACAAGCTTTACTTTGAAAGATAATCGCGTTCTTTTGAAAGTTTATTAATTTCACGAAAGCTTTAGTAAGAAACGCACATGCGTTTTTTTGTCAAGACAAGCAGTTGTTTGCTAAGTGTGAAAGCACTGTTAGAACTGAGATCAGGTTTAATTTTATCAGTACAAGCTTTACTTTGAAAGATAATCGCGTTCTTTGAAAGTTTATTAATTTCACGAAAGTTTTAGTAAGAAACGCACATGCGTTTTTTTTGTCAAGACAAGCAGTTGTTTGCTACGTGTGAAAGCACTGTTAGAACTGAGATCAGTGTTGCTTTTCTCAGTACAAGCTTTACTTTGAAAGATAATCGCGTTCTTTTGAAAGTTTATTAATTTCACGAAAGCTTTAGTTAGAAACGCACATGCGTTTCTTTGTCAAGACAAGCAGTTGTTTGCTACGTGTGAAAGCACTGTTAGAACTGAGATCAGTGTTGCTTTTCTTAGTACAAGCTTTACTTTGAAAGATAATCGCGTTCTTTTGAAACTTTATTAATTTCACGAAAGCTTTAGTAAGAAACGAACATGCGTTTCTTTGTCGAGACAAGCAGTTGTTTGCTACGTGTGAAAGCACTGTTAGAACTGAGATCAGGTTTAATTTTATCAGTACAAGCTTTACTTTGAAAGATAATCGCGTTCTTTGAAAGTTTATTAATTTCACGAAAGTTTTAGTAAGAAACGCACGTGCGTTTTTTTTGTCAAGACAAGCAGTTGTTTGCTACGTGTGAAAGCACTGTTAGAACTGAGATCAGTGTTGCTTTTCTCAGTACAAGCTTTACTTTGAAAGATAATCGCGTTCTTTTGAAAGTTTATTAATTTCACGAAAGCTTTAGTAAGAACGCACATGCGTTTCTTTGTCAAGACAAGCAGTTGTTTGCTACGTGTGAAAGCACTGTTAGAACTGAGATCAGGTTTAATTTCCTCAGTACAAGCTTTACTTTGAAAGATAATCGTGTTCTTTTGAAAGTTTATTAATTTCACGAAAGCTTTAATAAGAAACGCTCATGATTTTCTTTGTAAAGACAAGCAGTTGTTTACTACGTGTGAAAGCACTGTTAGAACTGAGATCAGTGTTGCTTTTCTCAGTACAAGCTTTACTTTGAAAGATAATCGCGTTCTTTTGAAAGTTTATTAATTTCACGAAAGCTTTAGTAAGGAACGCACATGCGTTTCTTTGAAAGACAAGCAGTTGTTTGCTACGTGTGTAAGCACTGTTAGAACTGAGATCAGGTTTAATTTCCTCAGTACAAGCTTTACTTTGAAAGATAATCGCGTTCTTTTGAAAGTTTGTTAATTTCACGTAAGCTTTAGTAAGAAACGCACATGCGTTTATTTGTCAAGACAAGCAGTTGTTTGCTACGTGTGAAAGCACTGTTAGAACTGAGATCAGTGTTGCTTTTCTCAGTACAAGCTTTACTTTGAAAGATAATCGCGTTCTTTTGAAACTTTATTAATTTCACGAATGCTTTAGTAAGGAACGCTCATGCATTTCTTTGTAAAGACAAGCAGTTGTTTGCTACGTGTGAAAGCACTGTTAGAACTGAGATCAGTGTTGCTTTTCTCAGTACAAGCTTTACTTTGAAAGATAATCGCGTTCTTTTGAAACTTTATTAATTTCACGAAAGCTTTAGTAAGAAACGAACATGCGTTTCTTTGTCGAGACAAGCAGTTGTTTGCTACGTGTGAAAGCACTGTTAGAACTGAGATCAGGTTTAATTTTCTCAGTACAAGCTTTACTTTGAAAGATAATCGCGTTCTTTTGAAAGTTTATTAATTTCACGAAAGCTTTAGTAAGAAACGCACATGCGTTTTTTTGTCAAGACAAGCAGTTGTTTGCTAAGTGTGAAAGCACTGTTAGAACTGAGATCAGGTTTAATTTTATCAGTACAAGCTTTACTTTGAAAGATAATCGCGTTCTTTGAAAGTTTATTAATTTCACGAAAGTTTTAGTAAGAAACGCACATGCGTTTTTTTTGTCAAGACAAGCAGTTGTTTGCTACGTGTGAAAGCACTGTTAGAACTGAGATCAGTGTTGCTTTTCTCAGTACAAGCTTTACTTTGAAAGATAATCGCGTTCTTTTGAAAGTTTATTAATTTCACGAAAGCTTTAGTTAGAAACGCACATGCGTTTCTTTGTCAAGACAAGCAGTTGCTTGCTACGTGTGAAAGCACTGTTAGAACTGAGATCAGTGTTGCTTTTCTTAGTACAAGCTTTACTTTGAAAGATAATCGCGTTCTTTTGAAACTTTATTAATTTCACGAAAGCTTTAGTAAGAAACGAACATGCGTTTCTTTGTCGAGACAAGCAGTTGTTTGCTACGTGTGAAAGCACTGTTAGAACTGAGATCAGGTTTAATTTTATCAGTACAAGCTTTACTTTGAAAGATAATCGCGTTCTTTGAAAGTTTATTAATTTCACGAAAGTTTTAGTAAGAAACGCACGTGCGTTTTTTTTGTCAAGACAAGCAGTTGTTTGCTACGTGTGAAAGCACTGTTAGAACTGAGATCAGTGTTGCTTTTCTCAGTACAAGCTTTACTTTGAAAGATAATCGCGTTCTTTTGAAAGTTTATTAATTTCACGAAAGCTTTAGTAAGAACGCACATGCGTTTCTTTGTCAAGACAAGCAGTTGTTTGCTACGTGTGAAAGCACTGTTAGAACTGAGATCAGGTTTAATTTCCTCAGTACAAGCTTTACTTTGAAAGATAATCGTGTTCTTTTGAAAGTTTATTAATTTCACGAAAGCTTTAGTAAGAAACGCACATGCGTTTCTTTGTCAAGACAAGCAGTTGTTTGCTATGTGTGAAAGCACTGTTAGAACTGAGATCAGGTTTAATTTCCTCAGTACAAGCTTTACTTTGAAAGATAATCGCGTTCTTTTGAAAGTTTATTAATTTCACGAAAGCTTTAATAAGAAACGCTCATGATTTTCTTTGTAAAGTCAAGCAGTTGTTTGCTACGTGTGAAAGCACTGTTAGAACTGAGATCAGTGTTGCTTTTCTCAGTACAAGCTTTACTTTGAAAGATAATCGCGTTCTTTTGAAAGTTTATTAATTTCACGAAAGCTTTAGTAAGGAACGCACATGCGTTTCTTTGAAAGACAAGCAGTTGTTTGCTACGTGTGTAAGCACTGTTAGAACTGAGATCAGGTTTAATTTCCTCAGTACAAGCTTTACTTTGAAAGATAATCGCGTTCTTTTGAAAGTTTATTAATTTCACGTAAGCTTTAGTAAGAAACGCACATGCGTTTCTTTGTCAAGACAACCAGTTGTTTGCTACGTGTGAAAGCACTGTTAGAACTGAGATCAGTGTTGCTTTTCTCAGTACAAGCTTTACTTTGAAAGATAATCGCGTTCTTTTGAAACTTTATTAATTTCACGAAAGCTTTAGTAAGGAACGCTCATGCATTTCTTTGTAAAGACAAGCAGTTGTTTGCTACGTGTGAAAGCACTGTTAGAACTGAGATCAGTGTTGCTTTTCTCAGTACAAGCTTTACTTTGAAAGATAATCGCGTTCTTTTGAAACTTTATTAATTTCACGAAAGCTTTAGTAAGAAACGCACATGCGTTTTTTTGTCAAGACAAGCAGTTGTTTGCTAAGTGTGAAAGCACTGTTAGAACTGAGATCAGGTTTAATTTTATCAGTACAAGCTTTACTTTGAAAGATAATCGCGTTCTTTGAAAGTTTATTAATTTCACGAAAGTTTTAGTAAGAAACGCACATGCGTTTTTTTTGTCAAGACAAGCAGTTGTTTGCTACGTGTGAAAGCACTGTTAGAACTGAGATCAGTGTTGCTTTTCTCAGTACAAGCTTTACTTTGAAAGATAATCGCGTTCTTTTGAAAGTTTATTAATTTCACGAAAGCTTTAGTTAGAAACGCACATGCGTTTCTTTGTCAAGACAAGCAGTTGTTTGCTACGTGTGAAAGCACTGTTAGAACTGAGATCAGTGTTGCTTTTCTTAGTACAAGCTTTACTTTGAAAGATAATCGCGTTCTTTTGAAACTTTATTAATTTCACGAAAGCTTTAGTAAGAAACGAACATGCGTTTCTTTGTCGAGACAAGCAGTTGTTTGCTACGTGTGAAAGCACTGTTAGAACTGAGATCAGTGTTGCTTTTCTCAGTACAAGCTTTACTTTGAAAGGTAATCGCGTTCTTTTGAAACTTTATTAATTTCACGAAAGCTTTAGTAAGGAACGCTCATGCATTTCTTTGTAAAGACAAGCAGTTGTTTGCTACGTGTGAAAGCACTGTTAGAACTGAGATCAGTTTTGCTTTTCTCAGTACAAGCTTTACTTTGAAAGATAATCGCGTTCCTTTGAAACTTTATTAATTTCACGAAAGCTTTAGTAAGAAACGAACATGCGTTTCTTTGTCGAGACAAGCAGTTGTTTGCTACGTGTGAAAGCACTGTTAGAACTGAGATCAGGTTTAATTTTATCAGTACAAGCTTTACTTTGAAAGATAATCGCGTTCTTTTGAAAGTTTATTAATTTCACGAAAGTTTTAGTAAGAAACGCACGTGCGTTTTTTTTGTCAAGACAAGCAGTTGTTTGCTACGTGTGAAAGCACTGTTAGAACTGAGATCAGTGTTGCTTTTCTCAGTACAAGCTTTACTTTGAAAGATAATCGCGTTCTTTTGAAAGTTTATTAATTTCACGAAAGCTTTAGTTAGAAACGCACATGCGTTTCTTTGTCAAGACAAGCAGTTGTTTGCTACGTGTGAAAGCACTGTTAGAACTGAGATCAGTGTTGCTTTTCTCAGTACAAGCTTTACTTTGAAAGATAATCGCGTTCTTTTGAAACTTTATTAATTTCACGAAAGCTTTAGTAAGAAACGAACATGCGTTTCTTTGTCGAGACAAGCAGTTGTTTGCTACGTGTGAAAGCACTCTTAGAACTGAGATCAGGTTTAATTTTCTCAGTACAAGCTTTACTTTGAAAGATAATCGCGTTCTTTTGAAAGTTTATTAATTTCACGAAAGCTTTAGTAAGAAACGCACATGCGTTTCTTTGTCAAGACAAGCAGTTGTTTGCTACGTGTGAAAGCACTGTTAGAACTGAGATCAGTGTTGCTTTTCTCAGTACAAGCTTTACTTTGAAAGATAATCGCGTTCTTTTGAAAGTTTATTAATTTCACGAAAGCTTTAGTAAGAAACGCACATGCGTTTCTTTGTCAAGACAAGCAGTTGTTTGCTACGTGTGAAAGCACTGTTAGAACTGAGATCAGGTTTAATTTCCTCAGTACAAGCTTTACTTTGAAAGATAATCGCGTTCTTTTGAAAGTTTATTAATTTCACGAAAGCTTTAGTAAGAAACGCACATGCGTTTCTTTGTCAAGACAAGCAGTTGTTTGCTACGTGTGAAAGCACTGTTAGAACTGAGATCAGGTTTAATTTCCTCAGTACAAGCTTTACTTTGAAAGATAATCGCGTTCTTTTGAAAGTTTATTAATTTCACGAAAGCTTTAATAAGAAACGCTCATGCATTTCTTTGTCAAGACAAGCAGTTGTTTGCTACGTGTGAAAGCACTGTTAGAACTGAGATCAGGTTTAATTTCCTCAGTACAAGCTTTACTTTGAAAGATAATCGCGTTCTTTTGAAAGTTTATTAATTTCACGAAAGCTTTAGTAAGGAACGCGCATGCATTTCTTTGTAAAGACAAGCAGTTGTTTGCTACGTGTGAAAGCACTGTTAGAACTGAGATCAGTGTTGCTTTTCTCAGTACAAGTTTTACTTTGAAAGATAATCGCGTTCTTTTGAAACTTTATTAATTTCACGAAAGCTTTAGTAAGAAACGAACATGCGTTTCTTTGTCAAGACAAGCAGTTGTTTGCTACGTGTGAAAGCACTGTTAGAACTGAGATCAGGATTAATTTTATCAGTACAAGCTTTACTTTGAAAGATAATCGCGTTCTTTGAAAGGTTATTAATTTCACGAAAGTTTTAGTAAGAAACGCACATGCGTTTTTTTGTCAAGACAAGCAGTTGTTTGCTACGTGTGAAAGCACTGTTAGAACTGAGATCAGTGTTGCTTTTCTCAGTACACTCTTTACTTTGAAAGATAATCGCGTTCTTTTGAAAGTTTATTAATTTCACGAAAGCTTTAGTAAGAAACGCAAATGCGTTTCTTTGTCAAGACAAGCAGTTGTTTGCTACGTGTGAAAGCACTGTTAGAACTGAGATCAGGTTGAATTTCCTCAGTACAAGCTTTACTTTGAAAGATAATCGCGTTCTTTTGAAACTTTATTAATTTCACGAAAGCTTTAGTAAGAAACGAACATGCGTTTCTTTGTCGAGACAAGCAGTTGTTTGCTACGTGTGAAAGCACTGTTAGAACTGAGATCAGTGTTGCTTTTCTCAGTACAAGCTTTACTTTGAATGATAATCGCGTTCTTTTGAATCTTTATTAATTTCACGAAAGCTTTAGTAAGGAACGCTCATGCATTTCTTTGTAAAGACAAGCAGTTGTTTGCTACGTGTGAAAGCACTGTTAGAACTGAGATCAGTGTTGCTTTTCTCAGTACAACCTTTACTTTGAAAGATAATCGCGTTCTTTTGAAACTTTATTAATTTCACGAAAGCTTTAGTAAGAAACGAACATGCGTTTCTTTGTCGAGACAAGCAGTTGTTTGCTATGTGTGAAAGCACTGTTAGAACTGAGATCAGGTTTAATTTTCTCAGTACAAGCTTTACTTTGAAAGATAATCGCGTTCTTTTGAAAGTTTATTAATTTCACGAAAGTTTTAGTAAGAAACGCACATGCGTTTTTTTGTCAAGACAAGCAGTTGTTTGCTACGTGTGAAAGCACTGTTAGAACTGAGATCAGTGTTGCTTTTCTCAGTACAAGCTTTACTTTGAAAGATAATCGCGTTCTTTTGAAAGTTTATTAATTTCACGAAAGCTTTAGTAAGAAATGCACATGCGTTTCTTTGTGAAGACAAGCAGTTGTTTGCTACGTGTGAAAGCACTGTTAGAACTGAGATCAGGTTTAATTTCCTCAGTACAAGCTTTACTTTGAAAGATAATCGCGTTCTTTTGAAAGTTTATTAATTTCACGAAAGCTTTAGTAAGAAACGCACATGCGTTTCTTTGTCAAGACAAGCAGTTGTTTGCTACGTGTGAAAGCACTGTTAGAACTGAGATCAGGTTTAATTTCCTCAGTACAAGCTTTACTTTGAAAGATAATCGCGT